>NC_134180.1:18593191-18948810 GCF_964188355.1 Buteo buteo
AGGATATTTTTTAAACCTCCAGGAGAAAACAAACAGTGCTTGAATTTCTAACAATACACTTCACTCTATAGTATTCAAAGAAGCAAAAATAACAAACTCAATTTTTCTTCCTCCCTGCTCTTATTTTTTTTCTGAATTGTTAGTCTTTCCTTTGTCACCGTGATCCAAAATCTTTTAATACTGAGGTTGTTCAGGTATTGTCTGCTTATATTTTTGATGCCTGATTTTAAATCTGACCTTGAAACAAAGCTTAAGTTTCCACAAGTTCATACCATTGCAGTGTAGAACTAAAATAGTGACCTCTCATTTAACATGGGAGGAAAAACTTTTGGCCATTTAAGAAATTCCTCGGCTAGTAGATTATTAGAACTGTCATTGCAGTCTGTCAGGGGATTGCACAGATTCTGTCAAAACAATGAGGACAACTTTTACCATATTTGCCACTAGATTTCTTGTTAGCTTTTAACCTTTAGCCTATGAGTTTCTGGAACAAGTATGTTCTTGGGCAGAGAGGCTGCAAGGCCAGGGTTCTGGCAGAGAAAATGGATTACTGATTTGCAGTTGGTCCTTCAGGGCTCCTCCTCCTCTGCCATTGTTGGGAAATACAGTGAAAGAATGGTTTATTTGCAGGCAAAATCCAGATATTTGAGAAACGATTTTTGATCTGAAAGTGGAGAGTGCCACCTGGTTATAATGAAGATAGGTGAACATTTTGATACAGCTTGTGCAAAGACTGGCCCATGCCAGTATCTCTTACAAGTGCAGTAATTTGAGGACTTTGCTTTTGTTTTTTGATAAATAGTCCTTTCTGACTTTTGGATTTAATTTGATCCAGACTATGTACTTGAGCTAGCAGTGTAATGAATAGCACAATATTCACAACTGACCAAGACCCATGAAAACGATGTAAACCAAGAAACCCATCTTAAGTTGTTACTGGGATTTAGTATCTTGCAGCTCTTGGGTTTGGATCCAGGGACTCTCTTTAATTCCTTTTTGTCTTTCTGACACCATTTTATTTCATGTGATTTTCCTTGAAATGAGAAGGAACAGATCCACAGAACTTCTGCAAACCAGCTCTGGTCAGAAATGGTAACAGCAGAGTCTCCAGTGCTGACTGGTCTGATGCAGTTGCTAGCAGTACAGCTGCAGTGGACATTTGGCTTGCAGTTATTAGAAGAAAACTTATGCCAATTCTAATTAGAGGTACGGTGAGAGTTTTCTCAGGAAGTATGGTTGCAGAGCTGCTGTCTGACAGAGCCTGTGCAGTTAGTCTTCACTTCTCAGGGTAAAAGCACAACAAACCAAGTGCTATGAACCTGAAGTTTCCAGTGTGCCATGTTTCCGCAGTTACTTAGCTGGGATGGTCATTCCTCTTAAAGCCTAATCTCTGAAATTTCCTGTGGCTCCAATGATAAGTACTTATCTGGACTAATAATACTAATTTGAGAAACACACCTCTACTTGTTTTTACTTTTTTTTTTTCCTTTTGAAGATACTACTCAATTAGTGAACAGTATTTCAGATCTTAAGAAGTAGCAAACTGGCATTCTTTTATTTTAAGGCAGGGGTAAGTCTTGGGCCCCAGAGATTCATATCTAGTTACTGTCACCTAACTATGCAGGTAATTAGTGTCAGTACAAAAGGACTTGTATGTGTCTGACTTTTAAACATAATAGGATTGGCATTTTGATTATCTATTTGTATTGAAAAAGGTAACTTGAATGGCAGGGCAATTTATCCAGTCATGTTGGGGGGTACGTAGTACACCAGGCATACCCATGTTTTTTACACTTTCATTTATATTTTGGTGAAGAAACATGACTGAGCTCATACTTCTGTTATTTACAGCTGAATAGTACTGCACTGACTCAAAGACAGTATACAAATAGCCAGGATCTCTTAAAGGGAACCTGAAATAATTAGAGGATTTCTACTGGTTCTGTTAGATGTTTGAGCCCTTTCTGCACTCCTGCGAATTGCACGTAGCTTTACGTATAGGAGATATCCACCAGCTCTTAAGCAGGGTAAAACACCATTTAAATGCCACTCTTGAGGTTTTGCAATGTAGTTGTAGTGTGCTGCCTTTTTTTTTTTCTTTTTCTCTTGCCCAACAATAGTTGGATGTAGGAGAATACTTCTTAAATCTCAGCAATTTTGGGTCAAATCTGAAACCAACTGAAGGATAGAGTTTTGCCACTTTTTTTACTGGACTGAAAACAGCCTATCTAAGTTTTGAGCTGTTGCTTCTGTGTCAAATACAATTACAAATAATTTAGTTTTGGAACAATACATACACATTTTTTTGCAAGTGTTCATCTTCGTGTAATTGCAACTAATACAACTTTAAAATTATTAATTTAACTGATTTTTTTATTAAGCATTAGTGAAGGCATCTATCATGAACTAACCTAGGTGTTTTTAATCATGTAATTTGTTAGTATAAGTGGTATCTGTGATTTTCACAGATACTGTTCTGAATTTTACTTAGTATAGCAATATGCTGCCTACCTCTGGGTCTTCAACAGGAATTTTCTTGATTCTCAAGTTTTTCTTTTAAGAGGTTTTTGGGATTGGGTTGCTTGGGGTTTGGGGTTTTTTTTTTTGTTATTTTGGGGTTTGTTTGGCTGGTTGCTTTTTTTGCTTCATGAAGACCAGACCGTCATACTAGTAAACAGTATAGAAACTACATCTATGAAAACACTACATCTAATTGTCCTTTCCTGTGATCTTAAAACAAGTCAACGTGACTCATAAAAAAGCATTTGCCTCAATCTGGAGAGAACCTGAAACTGATCCCGACTAAAGTTTTTTAATCATCTCGGTGAGTACGTTACATTTCACATACTGGTAGTGTTAATTATTATTAGGTAATGTCTAATACCTAAGTAACAACACCTGCAATGTATACACCACCACAGCAGGAGGTGTGGATCTGGCTTGGTTTGGTTGTGTCGCTTTTCCTCCTTGTTTTGGTAAACTGTCTACATCTTCTAACTACTATTTTGAGCTGAATCAATGTGGTTTTCCTTGGAATCTTGACTCCCCTTCAGCACTTTTTTTTTTTTAAAACACATGCCAATAGTATGTTCTGTTACAATTACACTTCTTGTTTTCAATCATGAAAATGAGAGGAGCTGATGAAAATAGTACTACAGCATTGTCAAGGTTGTAGTGTGTAATTTTGAGATGTCCTTGTCTGTATGCCAGGAAGAATGGAGAAAAAATACACCAACAGTTTATAATTGCTTAAAATACATTACAATTACTGTTAGAGCATGGAAATATCTGAATTGTTTATATGAAAAGAAGAAAACTGTGGCTTGAATTTGATTTGAAAAGAAACTGATTGCTTTAGACTTCTGAAAATCCAGTTAATAGCCGCCTGGTTAAACACTTAAGCTTTGGTGACAGTATTTGACAATGATGACTGCGACGAAAAAATACTTAAATAAAACCCTTGAGGAAGAAAGTCCTGAACAATACTTATTTTTACATTCTTAATTTTGTTTTTTTCAAATTAAATGAGAAATAAACCTAACTTTTTATTAAGTAATGCAGGGCAGTTTTAAATAATGTTTCCTAAAGACTCTTCTGACAGTGAATAAATGCAGATCATGTTCTAAGAAGCAACATGTAGTTCTTGGGCCATCTGCAATCCATTTATTGAAGAGTGAGATTCCCATGAGATTATTTTGTGCAAGTGATCAGAAGCAGTGACTGAGATACCCAGTACAAATGTGTTCTGTAAAGAAAGGAAACTTTTGGAATCCATGGTGTCTATTTTTATAAGCTGAAAATAGTTTTAAAAACCCTGTTGCCTTTGGTAACCTTTATACATTAAGCTTCTGAAGACTGTTTTTGTAAGATATCTTTGAGTAATTGTTTTACTTTTTATGTGGATGTAGAACCCCTGAACTTGAACTTCGCTTTCTATGTTGGCTGCAAAAGTAACCACTGTGGAGTATGAGAAAAGGTTCTGCTTTTTCTGAAAAAAGGGAAATTAAAATTTTAGTAATAACTGTCAGTTCTTCCATTAGCCACAAAGCAAAACAAGTCAGTTGATGTGAAGAGGACATTATGTTTACCCTCATGAGTCACCTCTCAAAACTGTAAAGGAAGAAACTTTTTTTGAAATTTAAATTAAAATTAATTAGCCTTAGAATACTTGATTACACTTCAAGCTACTTTGAATTGAGTGCACCTAAACCGCTGCTTTTTTTTTTTTTAAGGAGTTAAATTTCACTCTTTATTTCAGCCTTTACTATTTCATTGATACATTAGGTCTAGAACATACCTATTGATTAATAACTGTCTTGGAAGAGCTTTTAAAAGTGATTGCTTTACAGGGAAAATTACAATTAAAGATTACAGAGATGTCTGTCAGTGTTCATCTGCATTTTCAAAATCATATCAGTTGGGGCTCAAATTTGATGTCCTGGATTAGATCTCAGATATGGCTGGCTGTTCAGCTTCCCTCCTCCCAGTCCTCAAGCAGCTGTGACTGTTGCAGTTAAGCACAGATGTCATCCTTCCAGCTTCAGGGAAAGAAAAACTGAGAAGAGCATTTAGGGAGAATGGTGTTATCAACAACCTTAACATCCAGGATAGCTGTAGGAGAACAGCAGCAAAGAAGAGATGATCAACCTTGGCGGGGGGGGGGGAAGTCGGCAGTGACTTCTTGCCATCCTTTTGAGACAAGGGCAGTATATAGTCCAGAACACCAGTATTTTTGTTGGAGAATGAGCAAATTTAGCTAGCAGAGAGAGAAAGCAAATGAGTGCCAAAGAGTATCTTGATCTGTTTGGATGTTGAGGGCTTTTCTGGGGAACTATAGTATAGTATTAGAAAAGTCTTAATGAAGTGAAAGAGTGGTTTATTGTAAATGGAGGAGAGGACAAATCAGTATTGATAGTAGGAGTAGACAACATGAGGTTTCTGAGGTAAATATGATGGATTTTAACAAATAGTTATATTTAGGATATACAGGACTGGTGAAGCTTGTCTCTCCAATCACAAAGATTTAAGCAGCAGGAAAAGTTTTATTAACACATTCTAATCTGAATTTTGACTCATAACTTACCTCCTTATCTGAACCAGAGTCTTCACCTAGAGATGTTGTTCTGCATTGCTCTTTCCTCTATAAATCACTGTAACAGAATTCAGAAATTAAGACAATTTCAGTTATGGAAAAGCAGCTGTCTTGAGAAATGTTTGTTTCAGTGGCTGCTTTTGAAGTTGTTTCTAGCAGTTTACATAGGCAAATAAAGCACACGACTATCCTGTTGAAACCTCAGAAGAAATAAGGTAGAATAGGTTGAGGTAAGCCACACCTTTTTTTTTTTTTACTTTTTTAAAAATAAAAATCAGAAGTGCGACCTAGTTTAATTTGTAATGGGATATGGTGAGGCTATAAAAGATAAGCCTTCCTTTTAATATGTGTTATCAGATAAATAGTAAATATTGTGACAGTGAAGAATGCATGATGGTATACAGGCCACAATATAGGTAAGATTTTTTTTTTTTTTTTTTCCTTAAATTATACATTATAAGATGGGGGGTGAGACAAACCTGCATAACACTAACACAAGTGTTGATTATTGAATATATATATTATTTGCATCTTGTTTGGAGTTACATGATGCTAACATGTTTTACAAACATCATGGATTTGGAATGTATGTACCATGTGCTCTTACCCATTCCAACAGAGCTTCCAGAACAAGTTACTGAAATGACATGAAACAGTAGTATAAATATTAGGTGTCAGTTTGTAAGCTGGAAAATGTTAGTAGTCTGTAGAATGTAGTCCATGCTATACAACTATGCAATACCATCACATAGCACTAGTTTTATAATGGATTAAATTTCTGCCTTGGGAAAGGAATCCCAAGGGAATTACTACTCCTTTAAACAATTTTTACTTTAAAAATGTGCTTAGGAGTGGTTCATAGAAGTTCTTGATTTGTTTCTTTATTCAAAACCAGTAATTCTATAAAACAAATTGGAAAACAAAACAATTATAAATCCTCATTTATTTGCTTCTGTATTCTAACCACTACTAGCCTCCCAACTGAAAATTAAACTCTCTCTATTCACCAGGTTATGGGTGATGTAGTTAAGAGGCACCTATGTAGATAAGCATGCCCCGTGCCAAAAGGCTCCTGTGAAGTTCCCGTCACAGATACTGCAAGATAGCACCCATAAAGTTTACGCTGGAGTTCACACTAGAATAGAAAACTTCTATTCCATGCCACCTTTACTCACATAACTTTGGATTACGTTCTAACCATCTAGCATGCATGAACAAAAATACATCATTCAAAGAAATTTAAGTTTTACCTGAATATATTTTTTTAGGACAAAATGTAAGATTCGGCCCCTTATCAGTAACTGGAGATACTACCACTGTGTAGACATCCCCACAAGGTATCTCAGTGATATCGCAGTGACTTAGACCTGAGCTAGGGGTACAGGTGAAATTGCCTTTTGAGCCATGTAAATCAGTATTGTAGTTTATCGTTTCATCAGAAGCTCGCCAGTATACTCTGATACCATTATTGCCGAGTCTATATAGCTTCACCCCAGAAGGGCAGCAAGCACCTAATAAAATAAGAAACATTAATAAGCAAATTTTGTGAACCCACAATACATTATAAATTCCTAGAGTGCATTTTAAACCAGTTGATATGATTACTATCACACCAGATACCAGCATTTCCATGAGAAATTATTATTTCACAGAAAGCCAAAATAATTCTTGAACTGAACTGGGGAAGAAAACGTTCTATCAGACTCATATTATGGAACTGGAATTCAGCCATTGTATTACAGGTTGGAATATTGTTGCTCTCTCCTGACTATGGAGGCATCAGGGCTACCTTAGAGTGCCCAGAGTCTTTTTGTGGTCTGTAAAATTTAATTATGCTGTAGCATAATTTAAATTAAAAAATTGGTTCTGGAGCAATGTTATAAAAACTTCTTTATATGGCCAACTGATGGCCATTATAAGAACAGGGTTCAAATGATACGTGAAAATAATCCAAAGTGCATTTATTTAAAAGAGGGAACTGGAAGTGTACTAACTGTGTATAGAATTTCAGCTGCACTATTTGTATGAGAGGAACACTATACAAAGTAAGTTGTATATTGAGTCTTTTTCTTCCCAATTGCATTTATAATTTACATACTGGAAGAATATCCTTGATATGTGCAACTGGATGTCAAACCCGTTTCACTGATTGCTTTCAGAGATACTGTATAGCTGGTGCCACATGTGATGCATCCCAGGAGACAGTAGTTTTGAAGAGTGTGACACTTTGCCTGTCCTTTCGGGGACTCCAGTGTTGTTACGTATGTCTGTGCACCCATCCCAACAGACCAGCTGATATTTGTTACAGACTGTGTCACTTGAGTTAGTATCAGGTCGTTAGGGCAACAAGGAGCTTAAAAAGAACAAAAAATAGAGAAGTCAATTCTGGTTTGTACTTGGAAAATGTAAGGTATTTGGGGGGGTTGCAACAAGAATAGTACATGATCAAGAGCAAAGGAATGAAGACGTGCATGCTTTTCAGGCCAACATTAACATGCTGAAAAATACTTGACTATTCTGTCAAGCTTCTAATAAACAGAATGTCAATAAAAGTTCAATTTGTCTATAACAGTGAGCTATAACCCTGGAATTATAAGAAGATGATTGTTCAACAAGATACTAAAAATTACTAAAATTTGTCATCAGAATATCAAGGTACATCTGTAGTTTAATTAAGCAGGGTCCATCTCTGCCCCTCAAGTCATATAGCTCAGTCCAGCTCTGTCTCTGTTTAAAGTCTCTTCCTCCAAACTGCCTGTGAAAAATAAATCCTGGTGTACATTAATCTCTGAACTGTGTCTGGACATTGTCTAGGTAAGTGGTACAGGACAAAACTCTGCTAGCAAATTAATAGCAGGAATGGTGGGTAGGATGTGCTTTAATCTGTTCTTCACGCTGTTTATTTGTTGACATGGACATTACCTCATTGCCTTTACTGGTAATATTAAACGTCAAAATGCTGATAAGGAAGGTATGCGTTACATTAGTGGATTATTGTGTTATATTTTAGTTAGCTGTGCCAGATGATGATTTGTTGCACTAAGGCTTCTCAGTATGAGGCAAGTGCCAAGCAATCCTTCCTTCTCACACACACAAAGATACATACATGTTTAAGCAGAGGACAGCTAGCATCCAGCAATAGACAGTATAATATGCACACATTGTAATTAAAAAAAAAAAGCCAAAAACATAAAGAGACATAGAACTATTTTAATATTATGCTGCTAAATATTTTCCATTATATACAAGTCCCACATACCTGTCTCTAAAGGGACACTGTAGCTTGGTAAGCTCTGTCCTGCTGGTGATCTTGCTATAGCACTGACAGAGAAAGCAGATCCGCAGGGAAGATGAATTAGGGTACAGGAATTTCCAGAGCTTGTGCAATGCCAGAGTCCAGCCTCTCCTCTAGCAGTGACAATATATGTAGCTTCTTCATTGTTAGATTGCCAGTGCACACTGATCGCAGAAAGAGCCTCCTTTGAGATACTTTTAATTTCAGGACTGCAGGGAGCTGAAATATTTCATATTAACAGTATTTAAACAGATTGTTTATGCATACTATGTAAGTTACACATGAAAATTAAGTTCCAGTTAGAACTGACAAACTACTTTGGAAAAGTATATGATCTGTAGATGTTTACTCCTGGTGGGAATTTAGAACTTGTGACAGAACAGGCAACATAAGGATTCCGCATACAAAACCAGAGATTAATTGTAAATCTCGTTTTCAAAAACTTGGAGCCATCAGAAGCTTTCAGTTCAAATCTGTTTCTAGCTCCCTGCTTGCAGTATACGTTTCAAGACTTCCAGTATTTTTATTTTTTTTTAATCAGTTACAGTAACTTAGCACTCCAGTAATGCTTTTCATCCATGAATCACTGCAGCATCTAACTATCATTCCTTCTGCTGAAGGCAAATAAGAACGCTCACAATACCTGTTGCCACGTACTTGGATGCACACGACGTGTTGCTGCCCCTGGCCTCGCTGAAAGAATAAACCGTGATATTATAGCGGGTGTTGCACGGCAGAGCCGACAAGGTGCAGGCCGTGGCGGTGTCGTTGCAGCGCATCACGCCGCTCCCGCCCAGGGCTCTCGTTTCGTACATTTCAGCACCTCGGACAGGAGCCCAGGTGACCTCCACGGTGTCGCTCGCCACGAGCACCGCCCTGAAGTCGCTGGGGCAACAAGGCGCTGGGGACAGACAAGGCAGAGAGGGAGGCTTGAACGCGACCTGAAAGCCGGCACGAAACCCCAAAGCCTCGTTTCGTTCGTCTGTGCGCTTCGTGGCTTAAGTCTCCGAAGGCGACCGGTGCTGTGCAAACGGTCTCATTAGCCCCAGGCTTGCTTCTTGAATTAATTGAGTACCCCTCCTTCCAAATCTATAGAGGGCATTCTAATGTATAGGTAAGACATAGGAATGATGTATATCCTTGATTTAAAATTTCAGAGAATCTAGAGGTTAAATAACTCTAAACAATTTCCCATTGAACTTGTTATTTTTTCATTTTCCAAATAAGATAGCTCTCTATGGGGAAGTTTAAGACTTAGGTACACCCTTCCTAAGGCAACAGAAAAAAAAACCCAAACCAAAACCCAAGACCAGAATTCAAATGTTATGCCAGGTCTGTGTGTTATTCCTATGTCCTTGCCTGATGATTGTGAATCGTCAAACTATTTTCAAGTTTGTAAGCATGTTGTGGCACTTGACTATGCAAGTTGAATTCAACTGCGGGGTGAAGTGGTTCTTTTTCTCAGCCAACCTTTGTGTGTTTTGGCCAAAAATTGAATAAAAATAGAACTTTAAGTCATTATCTTCCAATAAAAAATTTCAATCAGCTTACCATAAACACAGCTAAAGGATCCAAAATGGATTTGCAAGAATACATTGCTACTTACCAGTACTGTAATTCAATACATCGCCTAGAGGACTCTGCCCTGCCTTGTTATATGCAAAGACACTAATGAAATAAGTGAAGCCACAGTCCGACTGGAAATGGCATTGAGTATGTGACGTGTTGCAGTGCACTTCCAAGCCATCATCACTCTTCACAAAAACCACATAATAATGACCAAAATTGACGCTAGACCATGATACCAACAAGTGGCCAGGTTCATCCTCTTCAATTGATATATTTACTGGTGCACAAGGAACTGGGGAAAAAAAAAAAAAAAAAAAAGAAAAAAAAATTGTAATCAGAATATTTTTATTGAAGTTATACTTTTGGGGAATAAAGGAAAATCAGGAATATATAGAATTATTCTACTCAGCTTGAACAGTTGTTCTGTCTTGTTCAAGAAAACAGCAACTTATCTGTCTTTACAGAGGATGCTACTTACATTTAGATGAAAAGAGAGTATGATTTTTACAGACCAAAATAGATGCTACCTTCCTGTTTTTACTGAAAAGAGATCTGCTTAAGGAGCCCCTGTGAAGAAAAACAGTGGCACCAGGCAGTAATTCAAAAGGAACTGGCAGAGTCTGTGCTCACAAATAGTAGTTTTGGATGACAATCAGAATACTAGCTTGAATAGCAGTTGGCATCCAAAAGCCTTTATGTGAAAACCCATTATATATTGGTATGAAACTCACTGGCTGTGTCTGAATAGAGCTGTCCTTTGCTCAGGTTTCCTTCCTGGTGGCATCCCAAAATGTCACATTAAACTGCAAACCCCATGGCTTTTGCTTAAATAACATTTCCTTTCTTTCTAGTTCAAAAAGTTTAGCTTGTTGCTATTAGAATGAATATACATGATCTAGCTGAAGCAATGTTGGCTGAGAAGATTACAGCCCACAGCTTAAAAATTGGCTCTTGCTTACCCTCTCATCCTGTTAGATCCACCTCTGAGTTGCTCACATGGATGATCTCTAACTTGTATCAGTGAGAAGTCAAAATGAAGCAGGTTACATCAAATAATTAAGTAAATAATGTGTTTTTAAGGTAGCACATAATAACTAAAATGGTTTAGGTTTTGTTTACATGGGCAGTTCACCGAACAGGTCAGGAAGCAATAACCTCTGACATGGCAGTGGTGCTAAGTAGTTGAAACAAGCAACCTTTTGTCCTGACAGAGCTGCTACCCAAGAATGATCTGTGACAGTATCTTATTTTAGTATAGTGGTGTTACTCTAGCTTTGTTGACCTCCTTTCTAAATAACAACTAAATTTAGCCTAGAACAGTGATCAGCCTAGGGCCAGTCCTTAATGCTATTTCCTCACAGATTTCTCCCAATTGATTTGTGACAGACCTGACACAGTAGGACAGATCTGTTATTCCTTACATTTGTTTTACACTCAGAAAATTGACTTTAGAACAGTTACTTCTGCTAAGAGTTAAAAACCAGAGGCTTACTGGTTCAGCCCACAATATATACACCATTGCATGTTCTTCTCACAGAAATATGAAGAAAGTTTAGGCTATTATCCCCAAAATAGAAAGGTACATGGCACAGTTCATGCATGAAGTTCAGAAGCAGAAATAACTATTTGAGAACCACTTGTGAATTGTAATGGACTAATTTACATTTGAAATTAAAGAAATATATGTTAAAATGCAATAAACTGTATAAGGATCAATGACACATACTAGTTTTTAAGCTTACTGCATCAGTTGGGTTACTGGATCCAGCATCATTGTATGCTGTGACAGAAACATAATATTCAGAGCTGCATTGGAGTGATGGCACCATGCAGGAGGCAGAAGATGTGTTACACTTCAGTTTCAAGAGCCCACTGGAGGCTGTCACACTGTAAGTTAGAGCTCCTTCTGTTGGCATCCAAGAAATAATAGCTCTTAAGGCACCACTATTAAAAGCTACTTGAACATCCGCTGGTGCATTAGGACCTACGGTATATCAGTTTGGAACACATAAATACAACTTAACATATGGCCTACAGACATGATCTTTTTCATAACTTGCAAACTAAATACAATTTTCATGGTGCAGACCTTACCCTCATTCATATTAAAGTGCCAATTTTTTAAAGAAATAGTTCTAGTTGTACACCATCAGAAAGCTTTCTGTTGAAACTCCTTGCCTTATTTGAATATTTGCTTCTCACAGTTAGAAAAATCCTCAAATCAGTCTAAGCTTGTGTAATCCTTACCCAGGCCTGTCCTAGCTACAACTTCAGTGGTAGTTAATGGTATCTTTGCCTCAGTAATATTCATTAAACATAGCCATGTCATCTGAGCTTTCATGAACTTTGAGATGGGGTAAAAATTATATGATCTGAAAATCTACCCAATGTATCTTTGAAAAACATAACACAATCATGCATACACATAAATACTTCCTGGTATATCTTTTTTTTTAATGCTTACTTGGTTTCAGAAAAGAAAATTTCTTACTTGTTCTTTGGTTGTATGTGAAATCATCTCCAGGTATCCCATTGACATTCCAGGCATATGCCTTGATAGTATAGAGAGTTCCTGGATCTAGATTTGTAAATATCAAGGACGTATTGGTGGTATTCTCCTTCAGCATTCTGCCCAAACCATCTGATCTCATGAGGGACACAGAGAATCCAGCTGCCATATACACAGCTTTCCAGCTTACTGCAATGGAGTCACAACTTGGAGAACTAACAGACAGAATTGGAGCAGCCAGGACTGTTGAGAAAGAACCCCATTTAAGCTTTTTGTTTTTCAGTAATGCTGTTTGAAAGGGCCAAATTTGAAATGAATACACAGAAACAACAATCACCAAACTCTGAGAGACAATTTCAGCAACAACAAAACCAGAAAAATAAATTAATGCAAGACTGACAGAATAAATATGGAAACTGATTTGGTGCATCCATTATGATATTACAGGTTTTGTAAAATGAATGTAACTCATACACAAAGTATGAAAGGTTGAATGTGTTGAAGAAT
Source organism: Buteo buteo (assembly GCF_964188355.1). Lineage (NCBI taxonomy): Eukaryota > Metazoa > Chordata > Aves > Accipitriformes > Accipitridae > Buteo > Buteo buteo. The sequence continues at coordinate 18,606,164 of NC_134180.1, forward strand.
GAAAATCACCAAGAAGATGCTGCATTTCCTGTCCTCTAAGTTTTACATTGTCTTATTATTTTATACTGTTAGCTGTTTCTTAATTTCTTCCATTCCCTCAAGTTACTTCTTTTGTTAAAATAAAATTTGAATTTTTAAAAATAAAAAATATATGTTCATACAAATTCTAGTAAAACTTCCTATTAAACAGTACTGTCATGAAGTAAACCATTAATTCAGACTCTTGTCCTGGTCATTAAGTCAGATGGCTGAATTCTAGTCCTCAAAATCTGAAAGGAGAATGTTATCAATACAATTTAAAATACAAGATTATAATAATTCAGTACTAGTACATGCCTGGGCTATACTGTTTGTTTTCTGTTCAAATTAAAAAAAAAAAAAAAAGCTTGCATGAATGCTTTATATTATAATAACATTACAAAATTTGAAATAAGAAGTTGAAAGTCCACCTGTTTTTGCTTTTCTGAAAGGTGAAGGCTGGCTTTTTCCTCCTGAGTTCATGGATCTGATAGTGACTCTGTAAAAGGTGGCAGGCTTCAGTCCCGTCAATGTGCCTGGAGAATTTGTAACTACAGTTTCAATGAAGGAATCTCCATCTTGTGCAGTCAGCAAATAACTAGTAGCCCCAGGTACTGCTCTCCATTCCACTGTGATACTGTTGCTAAGTTTTGAATAAGCTTTGTCAATAACAGGTATGTCTGGAGCTAAAATGGAAATAACGATAGACAAACTGAAGTTGGGGAACTCAGCCCTGTGAAATGCTAATTGCTCTGAGCACTTCACAAAAACAAAGTGTAGGACAAATGGCCTACACTTTCTACAAATGTTTAAAATTTAAGTTAAATGAAGTTTAAGTGAACATCAAAAAAACACACAGAGTCTTGAGATATTCTAGACCAACTTTCAGCTTTCAATAAAAATATTCTAGTACTCTTGTAATCACTATTAAAAATGACCATTATTTAACCTAGGTTGCACTGAGAGGTCTCTTTTTTTCTCTTGCTCTATAGCCAATTAACTATACTGGATGTTTATAGAAAGCAATATACAAAGCAATATATACAAAGAAGAAGTGGATGTTTATACAAAGCAGTCTGAAATAGGATGTCGAATCATAGGCATTTCTATATCAGAGCAACATACAATAATTTAGTTTGGACCACGGGAAGTCATCTTATCCAACCCCCTGCTCAGAGCAGATATACTTAGATATATAATAACATGACACATCAAATATTGCAATTAAATGCTTTTCTATTATTCTATGCTGCAGGGCATTCAGAAAGAGCTCTTGTGTACTGCTCTTGTGTACTGCAGTCACAAAAGTAACTACAGAGGGTGTATTTCTTAATCACAAGTAATTTATGTTCAGTAATCAGGATTTTCAGACTAGAATAAGCACATGTAAAGCAAGTCCATATATTGCAATGCTGCAAAAAACTCACTAGAAGAGGAAACAAGATAAAATGAAGGTATATCCCCTCTAAAATTAAGAAAAGGAATGAAAAAGTATTTGGGACAAAAGTATGTGCCTTGAGGCAAACTTATTTATAGCAATTTGGGATTTCAGAGACCCCTTCAAGTATTATACATGGTTATACAACTCCTGAGCATTATGTCTGCTCTCAGTCCCAAGCAATTTCTTATTCAGCTATAGTCAGACACCCTCTTTTGCCCCACTTGTGAAAATCATAACATATATTCCATATGACCATGCCTATGGAACATTTGCAGGTGTGTCTTTTGTGATCTTGGAGCAAGCTATTGCACTATGATTTTTTTTTCCTTCTAAAATACTGTCTTAAGTAACAATTCATAAAAATTTCTGTGTAGGAAATCCTTATGCAAGTCTAAGGTAGTTCCTTGCCTAACAGAGAATATATAGCACATGATTTATATCAGAAATAAATTACAGAACATTGATCATTAATATCTGTTCTCCAATAACTAAGCTAGCAATAGAGGTTTTTATATACTTACCAGAATAAACACTGCTACTTTTTTATTTTCAATTTTTATTGTAATAATTACTTTTATAAGAAACAAATTCTACTGGAAAAATAATGGCTCTTTCTAAAAATTATCACTTAAATTATTTTAAAAAGACAATTTCAACAGAATATTTTTTTCAATTACATTTCTGTGAGGAAATAAAAGAGCACTTCTGTTCATATAGATTCTTCTTCAATATCCATCAATGACTTATATGCTATGAGTCCTTTTGTGAATGAAACAAAAATACCAGCATCAGTACTGAAAAATGTATGTAGCTTCACTTCTGCATTTGTAATGAAGGGTACGTGATTTGGAAAGCTGCAGTCTGAGCAAGCTGTGCATGGCAGGTCAGGGAAACATATATATTAAAAAAAAGCAGAGGGGAAAAGGAGCTCCTTATGCTAATATTGAACTCAGTAGGAGAACCAGCAAAAGGCTTCAACAGGAATGGCAGCTATTCCCTACCAGTACAATGAAACATCAAGGATAAAACCCCAGTCCTACAGAGGTCAATGGAAATTACACTTCACAAAGTTTCTCTTACTAACCTGTTGACTGCATAATCTGTGTTTCTGCAAGAATAATTCCATTCTTGTCAATGGCTTCTGCTTGTATAGCATAAATAGTATTGGGAATTAATGAAGTTAGAGTTCCTTTAAGTGTAACATCACTAAAACGAACTAGTAATGAATGGCCTACAGTATTCACAGCCGTAGCTGTGACTCTGTAAGAAGAGGCTCCTGAAAACTTGGGCCATCTGAGATAAATGCTTTCTGATGTCACATTGTATATAGACATAGAGAAACCTAAAAAAAAAAATCATTATCAAAATAACATTTCAGTCATTCTTGATTTTAGTCAGGTCTTGACAAGAAGATTGTTCAGTGTTTTATCAAGCATCTATGTGACCTAATTTTCAGATGATTGGCATTCAACAGAATTTGGAGGTCACTTTTGTAATCCATTAATTACTGTAATAACTGCTGCTTGCTCTCATAATACCATGTTGTGATGACGGCTATTGTTCTTAAAATTCCCATATGCTATAGTCTAATTATTTAAAAAAATACCGGGTATAATCCGTATGTGAATATACAGCTAGTGTCAACAGTATTCCACACATGAATAGGATCAAATGATTGTTTTGCAAATCATGAAAAGAATATGCTACCGTAAGTATCCATGCAACAACATGTCTGCAACGATTGAGTATTTAAGAGTCTTGACAGTGCAGTATATAAAGGAACATGTACTATCACCACAGAATGAATGAATTCTGAAAGCATTTCTTGTAATCTTGCATTCCTCATATTTTAAACTAGTCAGTATTCACATTTAAGGCAGTAAGAGATGTAGGCACAAAATACAAGATTAAAGAAAGTATAAAATGTTGTAAAACATTGGAAATATTTGCACTTAGGAGATCATGCTTCTTCTGGTGTGGTTTTTCATTTGGGGGTGGGTGGGTTGTTTGTTTATTTGTTTGTTTTTAAATTAAAAGATACAACAACTAATTGAGTGCAAATATGCGACAGTTTGAATACTATTTGTAGCACAGTTATGTAGGTAATGAACAGCACAATTTGTCCAGCTGAGTGTTCTCTCTGGTCCATGTTAGTGTCAAGGCATAAGTGGTCCATCAGAATCTTTGTGCGAGTGTCTGACAGAATTGGGATTCCTAAAAATTAGGTTTAAAATTTATAAAGATATCAACATAGATTTTTTTAAAGCTGAATCAAACTTGAAAACAATTTTTGTTTATAAAGCTACTAGAACATACAGAATGTTTTATCAGAAATCACACGTGTGTGTGTTCTCTTCAGACCCATTCAAAAATAAGCAGGCGAAACCAAAATACCATTTTGAAGATTTACCTGTGTTCGCTGAAAAGATCTGAAAAGGAAGATGTAAAAAAATTAGAAATACAAAGTGAAATATTTTATTTGGAAACTTAAAAAACTAATGATGTTACTAACAACTACTTAAAATACTACATTTTTTAACACATTTTACTGATACAATGTATTTGCTCAGATTCTTTAAGCATGGAAAGTTCGTGCAACCAAGGAGATCTAGTACAGGTATGCAGATTTTCCTTTCTGAATCTGCCTACTGATCCAGTTTTCTGTTGTTGACAGACTTCAAAAGACCTTGGGTCCTAATATATTATATTATTTTATTTTTCAGTCACTTGTGAACTGCAAAAGTGTAATAGTAACAACGTATGAATGTAGAAGTGGATGTCAGACAGTTTTCACCCTAACTTTTAGTTTACTTTTACAGAGAGTAAAATACCATACCTGAAAATAGTTTTAAAGCAAAGGAGTTGCACTCACCATTTCTAGGCAGTTGAAAAGCAGTCCAATAAATATTAATGATTTACTTTTTGCACTGCGCATCTTGTCAGAACTTTGTTCCAGCCTTCACATGGGGATGAGCTCAGGCTGATCCCTGCTGTGATCAGGAATATTTTGCAGCAGTGCTGTCACTGTAGGTTTACTCCCTGGGACAAGAGGAGGTTGCATTAGGTTAGGCCCTCCTCCCTGCTGGACTACAGCCTGCCAGCGGTTACCAAAACCGTGGTGAAATGAGTCCGACATAGCATCAAACTTTTAGGCAGGCGGGTGGTGGTTCTTCTTCCCTTCTGTTACAGGATGCAGTTTCTGTATTGCTTATACAAGATTCAAAAATAATTAAGCCCAATGTAAATTCGAAATCTGCTGTTCAGCTTATTATCTATCCGCATTTTTGTCACTTACAAGGACCTTTTTTTCCATCAGGAATGATGCCCTCGTTGTAGTCCCCTTTGGATGGAACACCACCATACTGACTGGGAACCACTCTTCCTCATGCGTCGCATTGTGGAAAGAGAAATTTTCCTCCAATTTCTTCATATTTGTACTAACTGCCAGTTCCCTTTTGACAACGTGTCTCTATGTTTTCCATAACTGTATGTAACTATGTAACTTCTGACAGGTGATTTTAGGCGTCAAGAAACGGTATCCTTCTACGAACAGAGAGCGTTTTCTTCGGTGCCTTACACGAACGTTAACAGGGAACCTGGGGACAGCTTTTATGAGGGACCCACGGTAGCGAGGAGAGTTTTACACCCCGAGGGGACCCGGGACCACGGCAGGTTTCGCAGAGGCCGCCCCGGCCAGGCGGTCTCCCGCCCGCCCCCCGGCTGCTCCCCGCACCGCACAAGGAGCCTTCCTCGGGGCTCGAGAGGCCGCTCCCGGCGTCCCGGGCTCACCTTCTGAGGAGCGACAGGACGCTCCTTCCTCAGGGGGCGAGCCCTGGTCACGGGGCCCTTCCCCAGCGGGAATTCCGTAGCCCATTATCACACAGAAAGGGGGCCCTGCGGCTGGCACGGCTCCGGAGGGGCTGGCACGGCTCCGGAGGGGCTGGCACGGCTCCGGAGCGGCAGGCACGGCTCCGGAGCGGCAGGCACGGCCGGCGGGATCCCGCCCCGCCCCAGGAGCCGCCAGCGCTCTCCGCCGTCGCCAGGCTCCGCCCGCCGCCTCTGAAGAGGGCGCGGCGGGGCAGGACCGGGGAGCGGAAGGGAGCGGCGCGGCGGCGGCGCGAGGTGGGGCTTGCGAGCAAGATGGCGCCGGCGGTGCGGGGCCTGAAGAGCTTGGTCTGGCAGAGTGAGTGCGGGGTTCCGCTCTGCGCCCCCTTCCCCCCGGGGCAGGGAGCGGCGTGGGGCCGGCCGGTGGGCGGCGGCGCGGGCCGGCCGGCCGGGAGCCCTCGCCGCTGCCGCTGAGGCGCCGCCTCCCCGTAGCCCGGCGTGTTGGGGTCGGGGTCCTCTGGCCGCCGAGGGTGGGGCCGGGGCCCCTCCTGGCGCGGCTGGGGGCGCGTTAGGAGCCGAGCTGCGGGTCGGAGCCGAGGCGGGCGGGCCTGCCGCGGGTGGCGGCAGAGCTGGGCTGGGCTGGGCCCGGGCGGCTCTGTGGGGAGCCCGGTGTGCGGCAGAGTCTGGAGGTGGCTGCTCTTCCCCGGCTCTTTCAGCTAGTGACTTGTCGGCGTGGCGAGAGGCGGCTGCCCCGGCTTGTGGTGGTGCCGCTGGTGCCTGCCGTAATAGCACCTGGATGGAAACGTTTTTGCTTTATTCCGAAATAAGGGTGAACTACACGGCCAGCCATGCCAGCCCTTGAAGAGGTTAAGGTGAAGCCAGCTCTTCAGGGGCTTCCTTGTTGCTCCCGAAATGGTTGTCTTGGAGAGCCCTCCCGGCTTCGGAAGGGGCTTCTCTGGTTATCTGTCCCGTAGTGGCACTGCCTGCTTTATGCTGCGCTTCACGGTTTTCAGAAGAAAAAGCTGAAGGTGTCCCCAGGTACTCTCATAAATAAACTGCAAGTTTTTATCCCTATGTTTAGGGACAGGTTCTGCTGGTGTTTGTTACAAAAAATGAAGTTGTGACTGCTCCATGTCTTACTGGCGTAGAAGAGCTGATAGTATTTCAAGGTACTGTGAGACCTTTGGGGAAAGGCATTAGCAGCCTCCTCATGCTGGACTTAATTGTACTGAGGTTGTGACTCCGTGAGCAGCTCAACCAGCCTAGTGACTGCCTGTCACTGAAATTGGATGGTCCTGCTGCCTTCTCGTCTGTGTTTTCCTCCTCTGCTTCCACCTGCAAGCTCCAATCTGCTTGCTTGTCTCACTGCAAGAGAAGGTAGAAAAAGGGGAGAAAGAGGAAAGCAGCCCATTCCTGTGGTGTTCAGTCCTCAATTGCTGACATCTGTACGCTGCTTGCATCAGTTAGAACCCTTTTGTTTAAAATGTGACCTTTAGAAATCCCTACTTTTGCTGCTTTGCTTGTCCTGTCATATTCTAAGTCATTTGTGCTTTTGACTGTAAAGCGATTGATTTGTCCTGAGGTGTTTTATAGAAGACTTGGACCTTAAGAGGAGGGAATCTGATCAAAGTGCTAGTGCATCATCAGGTTGTATAAGGACTTGTGAAAATGGCATTGCCAGTGTGGACAAGACTGTGAGAAAGAAAGATTAGCATGATGGTGAAGCAGTGTGAATAGTAAAACATTTATATGGCAAACTTTGTAAAAGGAATCTTTTTCTGAAAAGAATGCTTTTGTTAGATAACTAGTTAGTCTTGTCTTTCCAAGACTACAAGGATAAACTAAGTTTTAGACATTGTCTGGCACTTCGATTATGGATAATTCAATGCCCAAAACTGCTGCTTTCTAATGTTTCAGCAAACTTTTTTTTTTAAGGCTGGTTTGTCTGAAAATAATGTGTCAGTGATGCTGACGCTTCATGTAGCGGCTTGTTGTCAGTTTGTATCTTGTTCTGGGAATAGGTGAAGTTGTACCTGTGTTGTGTGTGTACAAAGAGTGTTGTACCTGTGGTCAGGTATGGTGCTGTTAAGAACCCTCTTTCTGTTGTGATAGCCCTTTTTGTAAGGTGCAATTTTAGACTGAATCAAAGCAGAAGTGTGTGAAAAAGTTACTTCACCGAAGTTTGTTGTTGGTTAAGTTCACAGCTATGGGGTGGGAGAAGCTACCTCTATCTAGGAGGCAGTAGTTCCTGTGGGTAAAATTCTAAAATTAACTATGTACTGCATCTCTCTGTGTGTATCTGTAAATCAGGTTATTTCTACAAGGGATTATGTCTTTAATTTTTTTTTTTTCAACTTTAAAATCTGCTCTACACTTGTGTAATAGGATTCTAATCTAGCCATAGATATCTATATTCTTTCTTAAATGATTCAGCATTTCTGCAACTTTATTTTCCAGAACACTTGCTTACAGTGAAAGCTGTTCTAGTCCTTTCTTCAGGAAGTGTGTTATAAATGGGTCATTAACTTCGCCAAGATGTGGTTTGCTTTTTTTTTGTTGTTGTTGTTGGTTGGTTGGTTTTTTTTTCACATGGGGATTTAGCAGTCTGCTGTTCTGTCAGGGTTGTGGGTAGTTCTTATCTGGATTGGGAAGTAAAAGTAGAAGAAAAATGCCTTAAACTAATTGAATGTGTTCAGAGATGACAAAATTAGAGAAGGTAGTTAGGATGCACACTTGGTATGAAATTTGTGAGAAGGAAATGAAAGCTTAGACAAAAATGGAGCACTATTCACTATTCATACCTGGGTTTATGATTGATTTTGGTGCATTCAGAATGCTTACTGCAGACAAATGAGATAATTTTAAGAGCCTGTAAACCAGCGTAGGTCAGTTATTTGAGTAAAGGAGCTGCAGGTTGAGGACAAAACAAACAGCAGTTGGAATGTTGCAGGGGCAAGTACATTGTATCTGGTACACTGATAGCTTAGAATAAAATTTCTTTTCATGATAGGAGAAAGCTGACTTTATTTTTAATTACAGAAATGAAATTCAAGACAACTGGATGATGCATTTGTATGTTCTGGTTTATTTTATAGGCAAGTAAGTTGAAGTATTGTAAAAAAAATATATTTGATATTTTGGACAAGGCTTTCAGGCACTCTATTAAAAAGAACTCTGTGATGCTAAGGACTAATTCCTTTGTAAGAGTGTTCTCAGAAAATATTCAGGTTAGTGAAATTTTCATGAGGCTAAAGATTTGTTCTTACACATTGTGTACGGACCTAGAAAAATGTAAAGTAACAAATACACAGTATAAAAGTGATAGGAAAAAATGTGCCTGTAATACATTCTGTATTCAGATGTTACCAACAAATACATCTTGGTAGCAGCTATGGAGCGATGAGTGTTCTGCAATTTTATAGAGAGTATATCCAAAGAAATTATAGGGGTCTCTACGCCAGTCTAAGCAGAACTAGAACTTGTTGAAAACTGTGGATTTCGAAGCAACCCAGAAGGCAAGTTTGAGGAATGATAATGGATTTCGGGAGTTGTATAAGCACAAAAAGATTCAGGAGAACCTAGCTTGAGTTACATTGTTTAGCAGCATGAACAAAATAAACCAACTGCATCCCTCTTGAAACATGTGCTTTTTGCTTAAATAACTTTTAGACCAGTGTTTTTGTCAGTTTACTAGATGGAGCAGAGTGTAAGGTTTTTAAGTTGCTATGAAGAATGTCAATGCTGCAAAAAGTAACTTGAGCATGTTGGAAAGCTAAAGCACAAATTACTCATCTTTCAAAAGAAACTTGTGTTGGTTTGGAAGAGTCTGTGTAGGATGTCTGTGTAAAATATAACCATGAGAAGCATGGAGTGTGTGACATCTTGGGAGTATTGTGTGCTACGCAGTATTAGAATTGGTGAAACTGAAATGAAATGAAGGCTGGATGAGCTGGTAGGCTGCTCAGCTGGAAGAAACTGCTGAATTTTGAGGCACTGGAAGTTGGGGGTAGAGGTGGAGTATCTTGCGATAGTGTCATGCCAAAGGGACTTGGACATAAGTGAATATATTAATAAACACTGAAGAAATAGGTGTAGTTTTTGTTGTATGTGCGTCTACTGTTCTGAAAATTCTTACAGTTCTTTCACTCGGCAGTAATCACAAAGTGTGTGCTGGATTTGCTCATTTGTATTTTAGGCTTCTGTTTCTATTACTTTCATTTTTTTGGGAAAAAGGTCCAGCTATTTTAATAGACAGCAGTAGTCATCAGCTTAACCTGAAATTCTGTTCTCTGGGAAGAGAGAACAGAATAATCAGACCTCTTTATTCCTATGTTTATAAACACCAGGTTTTAAACAGTTCCCAAAATCTTCTGACTTTTAATTAATATATACCACTGCTGTGAGATCAAGTCTGCATTAGCCTGATGATGCCAATCCTCAAAGTTGCAACTCAGTTCTGGTGATCTTTAAAAGCTGTGGGTCATAACTACATGCAACTGCTATTGCTGAACCCTATACAAGCTTTTTAATTGACATTTCTTCCAAAGTTGTTGTAGCAGGGAAAGATAATGGATACATCTTATTTAAGATAACTTTCAGTTCCTGAAAGAATTGGTAATTTCTTAGGCTTATTCTGGAATTCTAGAGAAGGAACAAGGACACTTAAGTTAGCGTATGTTTTAAAATAGGTCTGTTTGTGAACATGTTGGTCCACCTGCCTTAGAGTAGCTTAAATTTTTTTGCATGTGCACAATCCATTTAGTGGAAGAGTTCACTAAAAAAAATAAAGTGAAATATTTACAGACCTGCAATCATTCAGACTGATTTTTATGGAGCTGCTTATTATTAGCAAAAATGAAAAATTTAGCTACATCTTTCTGAAATGGGCAGGGACAGTTTGTGGTCAAGAATTCTGTAGAGGTATTAGTCAGTGGGGTGTTTTTTAAACTCTTTTTTAGGTCTCTAGTGGTATGAGTCTAAATGGGTGAATTATTTTTTCTTTTTTACTAACAATTTGATTCCTCTAACTCGTAAACTGTCTATGTTTCTTCTTACAGAGCTAAAATCATTAGTATTTGATGACTGCAGGAAAGAGGAAGAATGGAAGGTACAGTTTTGTTATAATTTTTGTAGCAATGTTAGAATCACTTGTTCAAGTAATCTGTATCACTTAGTGGCTAGCACTTTAACTTAAAATTGTTTTCTATCCAAGTAATGGATTTCAGTTCTGTGAACTCAGATGTCTATCATACATAATGAAAAATCTAAGAGCTAGTATAGGAAGAACAAATGGTTAGTTGATTATTTTTTAAGTTCTGAAAAAATTAGAAACTGTTTCTGTTTCTCTTCACTTTTCTTTTGAAAGACTTGTACTTCATTAATTCAAAAAAATCATACTGCCATGCAATACATGTGGAGCAGGATTCAGCAGTACAATTGATAGCTATTAGAGCTGCTTTAGCTGCAAAACAGTTTTAGAATAAGTACCAATATATTTAAGCAGGCCATGGGGTAAATTAGCAGAAATTCAAAAGACTGGTGTCGAAGTTTTAAAATACTTACTAGTAGGCGTAGTGGGCACAAGCTACTTATTTAAGATGGAGCTCATCTTTTGAAATCCTATATGTAGGGAGCTGCCTTCTGATGCTGTTTGAGATTAATATCCCACTGCAAGGTTGCTGTATGCAGGTAGTGATAAGATGTAGAGTAATAAAATAGATTTCAGCTTCAAATTTCCATGGCAAGTTGTTAAGGCAATAACATGGGTTTACTATAGCTGATTAATTAATCTAAATACTTGTGTTTTTTAAATATATTTAGATAATTCTTTTAGATGATTACACCACTAAATTACTGTCACTGTGCTGTAAAATGACTGATCTACTGGCAGAGGGTATCACAGGTAAGCATAATTCTTTTTAATATACAGATGGCAATATGCTGATAAGAAAAAAGGAAGGAATAAAATTGATGGTACCCTTGCAAGAAACTGTCTTAATTTTGTTGATGAAGTAGCTATGGGATATTAGACTAGCGGACTTTCTGGCTTGCACAGTAATTACCCACCTGTGATTTTTGTGTGGTTTGGTTTATTTTTAAAATGAAAAATCAAATGTTTCTCTGCCTAGAAGCTAAAACCCTTTTTAAAAGTCTTTTTGCTAAAGATCACTGTAGTTTTGTGGGTTTTTTGTGTTTCAGTTTTGTACTTTTAAAATCTATTTTTGTTTGGTTTGCTTGTTTTTTTTATTTTGTGGGTTTTTTGGGGGGGGGAGGGTAAGGGGTGTGCGTGTTTGTTTGCTAATGTCCAGGATGGGGTAAATAAGAAAATTACCTGTTGCAGAATGATTTTAAGGATATTACCTGTCAGTTGAAGTTAAGGGAAAACAAGAGCTCAGTAAAGAATTAAGCTAATGTTAGCAAAATGTGCAAGAATAGGCAAATTACTTTCTGCATTTTTTCCTAACGTTTTCTGTAAATCAGTAGTACCAGCTGCTTTGAATTCATTTATGCTCATGAACAGTAGAGTTAGGATACAAGGCCAGAGAAACTTAAGTACTGAAGACAAAATGAGAACAGGAGACAGTAATAGACAAACTGAGAGGTGTTTGCAAGCAAATGGATGTGATAGAGGCAAGAATTTAAATTTGGGTTTGATGTGCAGATATATTTTAGTCTCCACTCAAAACAAGAGACCTTTCTGTAATTAAAAAGAAAAAAAACATAAAAACTTGAAAACTAAATTATAGCAATAGTTAATTTAACTAGAATAAATCCATAAGCAACATTAACAGTAATTAGATTGTCACTTTTCCAAACAATTTGGGAGTAGTTTCTAGTGGAGTGGAATTTCTCATCTGCTGGAATGTGTTTCCTGTTCCTTGGTGTTGGCCACTGTCAAAAGTGAGTAATTGATTGTGATAGATCTCCGTTATGCAGTATGTCGATTTAGCTAAGACTTTGTTTTTCTACATGTATTTTAAAAAAGTATTTTCTCTCTAGTAAATTTTATGGGCTCTTTTTCCCTACAACTTAAAGGATGTTTTTCCTATCATAAAACACTTTTCAAAGTTGCTTTTTATGATTGACCTTTCTGTAATGTTTATTAGTGTATCATCCTGCCAAACTTTTTTGCTGCCTGTTTTTGAAATTGAAATGAATGCACAATGTAAATGATCTCGTTTTTAATTAGCTTTAGGTTTAGATTTTTAGAAACACTTTTGTAAGAGAGCATTATTTAGACTTAGTTATTTTTCCATAAATAGTGAGACTCTTCTTACTCCAACTATTCAGTATAACATGATTCTTCTGGAAGTATAATAGCAAAGCTCTATACGTTTCACTTTTTGGAGTGTATTTTTAATCATAAGAAATACTACTTATCCTTTGTGAGAAACTTTCAGTGAGCGTGTATCCTGTTAGTCAATAAGAAACCTTTTATTTTGAGTGAGTAAACTACTGAAAAGAACCTGTCTTTCCACATCCAGATGTCTGATGTTACTTATCTTGTTCCTCCCCCACAAAATTACTGAGCAACATGAATCTCTCGGCATTCTTAAGCTAGTGTGCTGCAACACTATATAGTAATGACTTTATTAAGCAGAAACCTGAGAGCTGAGTGAAGCTTATTTGCTGAAAATGTCTATTTTGTGCCTGCAATTATATTGAAACAGAGTAATTGCACAGGAAATAGGAAAACAAAGGACAGAAGAGGCTCTAGTCCAAAATGATGCCCTGCATGGTTTCATTCCCCCTCTCCTTTGATGTGCTGGAAAAAGAATGATCTTGCGGAGGCAGTTCTCTTGCAACATAGTTCATACTGGGCCCCACAGTTTGAGCATGCTTGCATTGGCATACCTTCCTGTGTGAGGGCAAAACTCTACTTGGGTAAAATAGCCAGGAAAAACTTAGTCCTACAAATTTAGTTGGCACTAGACTGAGAGTTGAAGAAGGCTTGTGGTAACTTGCTGTATTGAAAATAATAAATAAAAAATCAAGGTGCTCTTTGCGGAAGATAGGTCCTTGCCACTAATTTTGCGTACAACTTGATTGCTGTTATTTTATTTTTATCACCTCTATTCTATAATATGTATGGTGCTTTCATCACAAATGTGTAAAGCTCTTAATTATAAAAATGTATTATTTCTTAATTTATAGTGGTGGAGAATGTATATAAAAACCGTGAGCCTGTCCCACACATGAAAGCAATATATTTCATAACACCCACCAAAAAGGTTAGTATTTTAAAGAAAGTGTAGCAAGATCTTTCAGATTGAAAAAGCAATCTTATTTTAAAGTATTTATTAATGTGTACAACTATACAGTACTTCTGCATTTTGTGTGATGCTCCTGTGTGATGCTTAATTTTCCATAATGAAAAGATAATGCAGTGTCACCACAGAGTATGTTGCAAATGTGTACCTTTTGATCAATGGAGGCACTGTTTCATTGCTTAGATATTAGTAACCTCACTGAAAGAGATGTTGTATCAAATAATGATGCAATACATTGAACAATAGAATTCAAAGTAACGTCTCTTATTAGAGATTACTGTTAATTCCTAAAAATTCTTGAGAGAGTAAATGTTAGCGTTGTTATAGGCGGAAAATGATGCAAGTATCCTGCTTTGTGTGCTTCCTAAAGTGATCTTGGTGTGTGACTCACCGTCTGTAATTGTTTATTATTCTTGGTCTGGAATTGAAAATCTTCTACTTAAGTGGGTTTTTTTATATGTTGATTTGCAGTATTACTAAGTGGGACTGGGTAATTAACAGGGCAGGAGGAAAGCTGGGAGAAGCTTTGTCTGGTATGTGAGGAAAGGTGAAAAGCTGCAATGATTTTTTTTTTCTTATTTTCCTACCCCCATAAGTCTGTAGATGGACTTATTGATGACTTCATCACTAAATCATCCAGCAGATACAAAGCAGCATATGTGTATTTCACTGACTGTAAGTAAGCTTTTGTGTTGTAGTTTGATAACTTTACATAGGTAAATAAGTAAGCTTCTCAGCTTTCTTCCCTATAGTTTAGTACATGAAAATTTGGGGTTCTGTTTCTTGAGAGAAGACTTGAGACTCAAGTCATTAACCACATATGGGTTGTTAGGACGTGGTCACCATGCCATGTGGCAATAGTAATTTTTCACAATTACCAGACAATGTTGATCGTTCCCCACCTCAGCTTTTATTTTAGGTAATCTAGTTGGTGGTTTGTGGTTTTTGGTTTTTTTTTTTAAATATTCCAGTCTTCTCCTATGTTGGAGAGTGTGGAGGAAGACAATTCAAGTAAAACTATGTATCTCATATAAACAGAATAGTACTCAAAAATATAAATGTGTGAGAATTTGCTGCAAGAACAATGTTCTGTAATTGGTTGTTTTAGGTAGTTCCTTCAGACTTGTGAGACAGCTTTTTCCCATCACCTGAAAGAAAGTGCCTGCTTAGCCCTTGTATGCATGATATAAATTGCAAAGCAGAGATAATTAGTGCAAATGGGGTTCATGTGACTGCATGTTCCTCTGCAGTCAGTCAGGGTGACTAGAGTGGCATGTAAAGAAGGGAAAACAAAAAGCCCCAATGTGCTGCTGAAGGCAGAGACTGAGTCATGGCTGTCTCTGTGGATGGTGCGTATCTGCTACCGTATGTTCTCAAAGCAGTTACCAAATTACTAATGGAAACTTTGTTTCTTGTTTCTTTTTATGCTGATGCAGCAATTACTGTTCTGGAAGAATACTGCTGTCTTGCTGTATGTTCCTTTGTTGCAAGTGTGCAAGCTTTCAGTTTGAACGCTTGCCAAAACTTTTCATGTTGAGAGGAGTTGGAAAAGTAGCACTGTTGCTTCCAAGTCTGTGTAGTATTTGTGTCATCCAAATATTCCTTAAATTCAGTTTCTAGACTGGGATCCAGTGTAGCCTGTAAGTGTAGTAGAACACATTTGAGATGGATAATTTCATATTTCTCTGTCTTTTGCTGTTTGATATGTACACATTATTTCTCCCTTTAGCCTTTTTGTAGCTTGGGAAATGTTTTCTCTCTCCTATATGAGAAGAAATAGCAGAAACTTTTGCTTTGATAAAATCAATATCCTTCACTGCTGCAGACTGCTAATGAGTGTTGTACAACTTTGCTTGCCAAAAGCTAGTAAAAAATGACCAGTGATGCTTTTTGAAAAAGATCGCAAACACAAAATACTGATTATACATTCTCTTTCATGTCAGGAAGATTTGGCAACTTTTTTGTATATTACTGTTAATTGGTTCTTAATTCAGAACTGTCTGATTGTTCTGAATACTGTAAGCTTGTAAGTGAGTTAACAACTGGAATATGCACAAATGATTTACACTTAGAATCTTTTTTTTTTTTCCTAGTTTGTCCTGACAACCTTTTCAATAAAATTAAGTCTTCCTGTGCAAAATCAATAAGGAGATGCAAGGAGATCAACATTTCCTTCTTCCCATATGAGTCTCAGGTAAGTTTCGTTCTTCATCTCAACATGAGACAATAGTCTGGAGCACTATTTTCAAGTGTTGTTGGCCTGCTAGAAAACAATTAAATAGAATGTAGCTTTTTTTTTTAATTGAAAAACTGTATGTGAGACCTATTGCTGTTTTGGCATATTTCCAGTGTTTGCCTATATTTTTCAGATGAAAAATGCTCCTTGTACTCAAAGCTTTACTGTTTGCACTTGACCTTTTTGTAAGACTTGGAGTCAGTTGCAGTAGAGGGGTTAGTGAAGGAATCTCTTCTTTAAGAGAAGGAAAGCATTCTGGCTTGTCTTCAATAAGCAGTAAAGTTTGTCACTACTTATACTGAGGTGTTATTTTGACAGACTAGGTAGGTTGGTGTGTAGGAATAAGTAGAACTAACTACTTTGTGAAAATTGGGAAAAGAGAGCAAATGGATGAAGGGAATTGAAGGGGAGTGGAACAAAACCAAAGCCTCACAAAAAAAAAAAAGAAACAAAAACGAGAGCAACTTGGCAAACTTTTTATCGAGAGGAAAATGTGGAAACCGTGTTTTCTCAAAAATCTGAGCTGACCAATGGAAAACAATGAGCAGTTTCCATGTGAAACCACACAGTGGGTATTGTGTTGAGAAATAATTTGTTGCTCATGCACTTCATCAGATACAGAAGGCTGAAATGCACTCTGATACTCACTAATACAGTGAAGCCCCTAAACCCTGTCTGCTACTGGGAGTTGTAGAACTAACCGTGAACGTTTCCCACAAGTCTTTCCTGTCATCTTCAAACCTTATGAGCATATCAAGGGTCAGAACTCTTACATATACCAAGTGGTGGGTGAGTATAGGAGAGGCTGCTGCTATCTGTGTCTTATTGTGATGCAGTTTTAGTTTGAAGTCACACTCCTTTTTATAATAAAGTTTTTTTATTATTTAGATTGAGAAGCCCTCAGAGTAAGTAATGTGGTGGTTTGTTTGTTTTCCAGTAGTGTTGATATTCCCAAGCTTTGTTTCAAACTGTTTTTGGGAGTAATGCTAAAGCTGCTTTTTTTTTTTTTTTGTAGCTTCCTCTACCAAAAGAAGCATGTGAAAATTTTGTTGTCCTCGTTCTCTGGAGGACTTAAAATGAAAGTAGAAATTGGGACTACTTTTCTAAAGTTGAAAATAAGTAGCACTTAGTCTCTTCTCATTTTTAGTTTAGTGTTCTCAGTATTTTGGGTTGTGAGAACATTTTGAATCCTTACAAAAGGAACAGAGAATGTTAACTGGTTTTCCTAATTTAAAATCCCTGGGCCTGCTTTCTGGGGTGATAAGAGTAAATAATCAGACTGAGCTCTGGGCAAAGTCCAAGTGATTATCTACTCAAATGAAACAAACATCTTTATCTGGATGGATGTTGTTCTTTGGCTCTGTAGTTAGAGTCCATTTGAAGGTGGAGAAAATCCATTTACTGACAATGGGATTGTTTCCATGTTTGCATTCCATTTACTGAACTGTTGAAAGTTTTTCTTCTGTGTGGTACTAAACATATTTTATCAAGGTTTAATGCATTTAAAGAATTTCAGTTCTTGGAGGTAAAGTCTTCCTATATTAAACAGATACAATATGTAAAATTCTATTTTAAACTAATTTAATTTAATACCTTCTGTGATCTTTCTGATCCTGCATTGTATGGCTCTGTATGAGACAATGGATGGTATTTAGTTCTGCCTGTCTCAGATCCCTCCACCTGTACAGACAGTAAGCAATTTGAAACATATAGTAATTCATATAGGGGAGGAGAACAATAGAGAAAAAGAGTGTGTGAACAAGAAGCAGATGAGCCCAACAGGACAGAGAAAGAGGACTGAAGTATGGGTTTGTTTGTTTGTTTTTTTGTTTAAGTATATTATGTATGACTTTTTATTACGGCAGATATTTTAGAAAGATAGATAAAATTTAAGCCTTTTTTTTTTTTCTTGTTTGTGCTTTACATAGGTATTTACTCTCAACGTCCCTGATGCGTTCTACCGCTGTTACAGTCCAACTCTGGAAAAGACAAAGGATAAAGATGCTGTAATGCAAGTAATGGCTGAACAAATTGTTACCTTATGTGCCACGCTAGATGAGAATCCAGGAGTACGATATAAAAGGTGGGGCAAAAATAGTGTTGTATTGTGTAGTTGCTTTCACTTCTAGGACTTCCCACATTGTTTTGTAATAGCTTGAGGCTGCAGCATAGTTTCTTTTATTGTGGATTAATTATTTTTAATCCACAACTCTGAAATATGGAATTATAGGAATTTGTGAAGTGTAGGCAGAGCAGTGAATTATTTCTCTGTGTGTGTTCATATAACAGTACTTACTATACCCTGTTCTGTCATGAACTGCTTGTTTCACATTTGGTCAGTAGGATGACGTTCTAATATGCTGCATTCTGATATATCACATGCATAATCCTGCAACAGAACTGCACCTGTTGGTAGTTTTGCAACTCCACTTGGCATCAAGGAATTCATAAACTGCTGAGGCAGATGGGATCAGGATTTCTTTGTAGTAGAGGTATTGAGGAGAATACCTCTTCTGAGCTTTGATAGAGTACAGAAGTCAAACTAGGCATCTGAAATGATGGTCAAGAATTACGTTCTGTGGTGTAATGTGAAGTGGTGCCTTATTCTCTGCAAAGGTAACAAATAATTGCTTGACTGTTTTCTTTTCTCTTTTCTTTCTCGTTTCCCACCTCTGAGACAGATGTTTAGGTGCTGGGCCATATGCCAGCTAATGTCAGTCTTTTGGCTGAAGCTGTTTCTACTGTGTGAAATACCTGAAGCATTCAAAGATTGGAATCATAATGTAAGAGTGAAAATATATTGGAAATACTTAGAATGGAGTTCAGAAACTGCTCGTGAAACCAGAGGATCAATCTAGGGAGTTCTTTCTGTTTTAAAGGTAGCATTTTAGTGTTTTGATGAAGAAATTTAAGTTATTTTTGCATGCTTCCTTTTTTCCCAGCGGACCATCTGATAAAGCCAGCAAACTTGCACAGCTTGTTGAAAAAAGTCTTGAAAACTACTACAAAACTGATGAGAAAAGCCAAATAAAGGTAGAAAGTGAGCTAAAACGTTTGCTTCTTTTTTGTAAGTCTGGGAAAAAGAAATAATATTTGGAATATGGTTTGATAATACGTTCTACAAACCCAGATTTTATTTATTAATAAAGGCAACTAGTTGCCTTTTAGGTTTTTTTTGTGTGTGAAAGCAACTTAGAGGTAGTAACTGATACAGTAAATCTGTATGTAAGCAAATATAATTTGTGTGATCAAACTAATTGCACTTGAAAAATTGGCCCTATGACCCTAAAATGAAACTTTCAGTTGAATGTTTGGAAATTATTTTTCCTGTATTGCAGCACAGTATAGATAACCTGCTCTGAAATAAACAGCACACTTAATTGTGAAAAGCCAGTGGGAAGACTTTTTTGTGTGTGTTTTTCTTTACATTTTTTTTATTCATTAGGTGAGGTTACTGAATGCGTTGCAATGGGCTAAGAGCATTGCCTTAAAATTAGTATTTAAAACCACTGTGTTTTGGTTATCGTTTAAATGTTTGTTTCTATATATGTTGATAAACACTTGGACCATACATTTTAGTTTTTTCAGTTATTTTTCCAAAAATGTCTGCAGTACTGTAACTTACTGTAAATAGATTTAACATGCATTAATGTTGTACTGTATGTCTTAACTTTACATTTATTTGATGGCTTTCTAGGCTAAAACCCACTCCCAACTAATAATAATTGATCGTGGCTTTGACCCAGTGTCAACTGTACTTCATGAACTCACCTTCCAGGCAATGGCATATGATCTGCTACCAATTGAAAATGATACTTACAAGCAAGTACTTTTTTAAAAAAAATCTAAACACTTTATTTTTCATTACAAAATCTATGGAACTGTTTAGCTGAATTGCACCATGGCAATGTTAGCTGCTTATATTACGTAAGGTTTGCTTCACTTATTATTAGTCTTTCCTTTTGGATTTGTGACTTCCTCTTTTTGTTAGCTTCCTCACTTGGTGGAGATTAGGTAGGATCTAATTGGCATTTTTGCTAAGTTTTGAGTGTAACAAATGGCATTTTTTTAAAAATGAAAAACTTTGTACTAGACGTAAAGCAAAACCTTGGTAGTGCATGTTCAGATTCTCTACCTTTTCTTTCATACTTTCAACCTTCTTGGCTAACAAGGCAAACAAGACCAGTAATCAAATACTGAGAAAAAGCGTAGTTTTTCTCAGGAATGCTCACTTCTATAGCTCTAGTTATTTAATTTGCATGGTTGATAAAATTTACATGTTTCTATCCTAAATGCACATTTAGGTAAGCCATGTTCAGTTTATAAGCATTATTTTATCACTATTTGGAATAGTGTGACATTTGCATAAGGTATGTACTTTGCTGTCAGATTGTTCTGATGCCAAGGATTTTGGTAAGACTTTGCTTTCTGAGGATCCGCTACAGTGAGACCTAATGGCCTCATTGTTTAGTTAAGCAAACAGGAATGTGTATCTTCTGTCAGAAACACTGAGTGAGTGTTTTCATAGAAAATGTAGAATTCTATCAATCTGAAATTTACTGGGTATGAAAATGTAGCAGTGTGTGTTTTCTAGGTAGTTGTGATCCGACTTTCACAATTAATTGTAATTGTAATTGTTTTATACTGCTTTCTGGCCATATACACTGTGTGTGTTTTTGTAAATGTGAAACTTGGTGTAGTATGATTGCTGTCTTTATAGGTTTATTTTTGTTTGTAGAAAAGTAATAGCTTGTCTGTAATCCTGTGAAGCATGTTTCTTGTATAGGTGAAGTAATTTGTCTGACTTAGTCTATTTAGCTGGTGAATGGCACTTCATTTTTCTTCAGAGTTACAAAGTGTCTTACAGTACATACAGAAAGCTGCACTTTGCAGTCTCAGTGTGTGTTGCTTTGCACACAACTTGCATTTGAAGCCAAAGGGAAGTTGACATTGGAAGCTGAAAAGAAACTGAGGTGCATGTATGATTGAAACTCTAGGTACTGTTGTTTTAAAAAAATGTCTAGAAGCTATTGCCCCAAAGAATCATTCAAAAATTAATCTGCTGGTTCTATGTTCAATGATGTAAACTGTAAAATCCTTATGTAAATTATATTGTGTTGGGCAATAGCTTGGCTTATAAGTTAAAACCTGTGTACATTATTGCTGTTGCCATGTATGTTGATTAAACAATAACGAGTCTAATGAGTTATGAGAATTGGGGTGGTGGGGGAGGGCAGGAAACAAACCAAACAACTGTCTGAATTTTCTCTTGGAAGATACAAAACAGAAGGACCTGCTGGGAAGGAACGGGAGGCAATTCTGGAGGAAGATGATGAGCTCTGGGTGAAGATTCGGCACAAGCATATTGCAGATGTGATAGAGTATGTGAATAAATAACAAAAACTACTTAAATATGTAAGTTATAAAAGTTTCTTTGAGAGGGAATGTATTTGAGCTGTTAAGCAGGAATACAGGCAGTAGTGAAGACGGTTTGCAATATAGACTGCATCCTGTTAAATAATCAATGCCAGGAAGAAAACATACTTTCAAAAATACAGTACGTACAGAGGTATGCCATTTTACTAATGTTAATTACAGTTCTTGAGGAAAATGGAAATAAAGTTATTTCCTGGGAAGTATCTTTAAATCTTTTAAATCTCAAGGGATTGTTTTGCATAAAGTACTGGCAGGTTGTTGCATCATTATGCAGATATTGTAACCAGAATGTTTGCTTTGTCAAAAACCACTCTCTTCTCTGAAGGAGACCTGTATTTGAAGCTTTTACTTTAATTCAGAAGTTCTTGTTGCACAGTTCTTTTAAGATCTTAAGTAAAGATCTTAAGAAAAGATTTAAGAACTGTGGTGCTGTTGCATTTGATTATTTTCCTTTTTTTTTTTTTTCTTAGGGAAATACCAAAACTTTTGAAAGAAGTTTCATCAAAAAGAACAGCAACAGAAGGAAAAGTAAGTTGTTTAATTTAAGGTATTGTTTTTTTTTCTGGTAATTTAATTATTTTCAGCTGATCAGATCTGTGTAATTCATGGACCTGTTACAGAAATTGAGGCTTATCTCAATGGCAATTTGGGGGGGGGGTAAGGGGGGTCAGGAAGGCTGCAACAGGAAGGGAAATAAAGGTGCCAAATATTGGGGGAAAAATTTTCAACTTGTATCATTTCTTCACAGTTATCGATATCTGCTCTGGCCCAGTTAATGAAAAAGATGCCGCACTATCGTAAAGAGATTAGTAGGGTAAGGGGTCTTTTGTAACTACAACTTCATACATCTTTTTGTATGCTATAACTTCCTGTGTAGTTGAAGTCTAGTTTTATTCTGTCATTTTCCTGTTAAGTGTGCTATATAGCTTTTCTTCAAATTAATATTTTCACCTACTGTAAAATTTGGAGAAGAAAACTTTTTCCAGGTGTTTCATTTTAGTATGTAAAAAAACACTTAAATGATTTGTGTGCTTTGAGGATTGAAGATAGCATAAGCAGTCTAATGTTTTAAAAGGTTTTAATGGGGGTCAGTCTCTCAGTGAAGGGTAAAACACAGAAAATGCCTGATGGTACTGAATGATAGTTGAAGGATTGACTCTTGTAATCAGTGAAAATGATTGCTTGATATGTTTAAAAAAAAAAAAAAGGCAAGTTATGGCAGCTTGTGTGTTTTTTGTTTCTTTTTTTTTTCTTCTAGCAAGTTGTTCATCTTAACTTGGCAGAAGATTGCATGAGCAAGTTTAAATCTAACATAGAAAGGCTCTGTAAAACTGAACAGGTATGTTTAAAAAACTCACAAACCAAACAACAACTTATTGCAAATGCAACTTTTTTGTTCACAGGTTTAGATGCTTGTTTTGAACTGACAAAAGTAGTGTCTCTTGCCTTTTATTTTTTTCCCAATTGCTTTTTGAGGTAATAGTATTAAAGCTAAGTGAGATATACAAGGCTTTTACTCTGCCAATAAAGAAGGTGCTTTTAGAGTTTTGTTTTTTTTGTCTTTGAATCTGGCTGAGTTGTGTAAGGATCATCTTTGTTCTTTGTTCAAAACTCCTGTGAAGTTGCCTTACTATCTTCTGCAGAAGGAAGCCCTTTTAAAATGTCTGGGAAAAGCACCTGTTAGGGTGAGGCATTACATTATACTACTTATCTGAAGTTAAAAACTATAACTTAAATTGATAGGAATTCCAGATAGCAAACATTTTAAAATGTTTGAATGTTATGTAGTGTTGTTATAATGTTCTAACTATTGAAATAGTATGACAAGTCTTTGACATAATTGAGTTTAAATTGATGTAGCTTGATTGTTTCCTGAAACCTATGGTTTCAAAAATATGCATTTCAAAGCACACAAAACAATGTGGGTTTTTTGGTGGATTTTTTTTTTGAGTACTCGCTTAAACCATGTTTTGTTTTTTTAATTTAGGACTTGGCTCTTGGAACTGATGCAGAAGGTCAAAAAGTGAAAGATTCAATGAGAGTCCTCCTTCCAGTTCTGCTTAACAAAAGTCATGAGAGCTACGACAAAATTCGAGCTATTCTCCTGTATATCTTTAGCACAAATGGTATGATAAGCTGCCCTATTTTTTTGTTTTTCCACCAGTGCTATGGACTTCAACTCAAGTTTTGGGATAGTCCAGTATTTTTAGTTAACTTAAATATCTCTATTGGAGTTGATGGCCAAGTTTAAAACAAATACTGTCCATCCTCTGTAGCTTCTCTTCTCTCAAATTAGTAGCAAAGATACTATTGATAAGGAGTTAAGAGGTTCAATACAAGTGCAGATCCATACAGTGTTTTAGCATCATTCCCTTGCTTGAGTGTGTGCAACAGTTTAAATTTTCTTCTTTTCACATAGTATCGAAGCTGTTAGAGGGGAAGCTTCATGTCCACTGCAACCTGAAAATTAAGTCAATGGGGAAGAATTTATAGTAGAGGAGGAGGAAATTGGCAGAATGTTGGTCTGAGGAATCTATAACAATATTGAGTTTTGGTCTCAAAAATGGACCATTAAACAAGACTTTATCTAAAGTACAGTATTATGTTAAACTTAAAGTAGACTGGCCAAATAAAAAAAACCCATGACTAAATAACAGCCCAAAATGTGTGAGACAAAATTGGTCTTACTCACAGTCACATGGTAATTAAGTTGTATGTTTTCCTTATATCAAAGGAACTACCCAGGAGAACTTGGACAAGCTGATCCAGAATGTACAAATAGAAACTGATAGTGATATGATAAGAAATTGGAAATACCTTGACGTTCCTGTTATCTCTTCAGTAAGAATGTATTTATTTATTTTTGTAATTTTCTACCACCCAAGCAGTTGTCTACAGCTCTTTCAGCAACTCTTAGCAGTATTATCCAGGTTCTTTTTTTTTTTTTTTTTGGAAGCAGGCAGTTACTAGGAATTCTTGTTTTAATGATGTGTTTAAGTGGTAAATCCTTTAAACGATTAACATGAATAATTTTCAAAGTAAGATACCTATAAAGTTCCCTCTAGAATCATCAGATGGTGATTTGAGCTAGTTGTTTTTTTGGAAAATGCCAACTTAGTTCCTTGTCTCTGAAATTAGTATGTCTAGTGTATCCTGAATTCTACAGGTATTAATTGTTCTTTGTTGTTATTATTATTTCTTTAAAATTTCCTACTGATCCCCTCTCCCCCACTACTAACTGGGAATAAGTTTCAAAAATCCAAATACGCTGCACAATACAACTATGTTTTGAAATTTTTTTCAGTCTGCTGCTCAGCAGCATAAACACCAAAGAAGGGACCGTTCTTCAGAAGAAACTTATCAACTTTCTAGGTGGACGCCTATTATCAAAGATGTTATGGAGGTAAATTTGACCAACTAGTTAATTCATGGGTGGAGTGCAGAAATTTATTCAAGTGAGCAGTTATAGCCAATCTTTTGAAATTCCAAAGTATTTTGTTAAATATGTCTGTTGAGCAAAGTGATCACTTCCAGTTTGTCTGTAATACAGAACATTAGACTGCTGTGTGTTAGCAGTGCTCTTTACTGGAGGTCATTTTAAAGGGGAAGCAAATGAAAGTGAAAGCAAAAAGTCTTTCTGAACAGCTTGTCCTGTGATTGGCAGTGTTTAGTGTAATTTAAAGATCTGGATTTTTTTTTTCTCCAGTGGTCTTTAAACTGTAATTCAAATCTAACCTGTAGATTGGTAGAGGCTTGAAAATGTTACTTGCCAGAAGTGTAGTTGCTTTGTTCTTAAACCTCTTCCTAAGTATCAGTCAGTGACTGATGTCAGACAGAATAGTGAGTTCACTGGACCTTTAGTCTGACCCACTGTTGTCATTTGTAGATTCTTGGTGACTTTCACATGTTCCTCTGTGTCTTCAGAGAGCCCTAACTTCTCTCATATACTGCTATAGAGACATTAATTATGTTAGGATCATTACAGATGAAAAGCTGCTAGTGAAATTTGAACAGTTAAATCAATATTATGTTTATAAAGAAAGCATACGTACTCCCAATTCCTTGTGAAATACAGAAGCCTTGTAATAATTCTTAACATTATGTGGTCTAGCATTTTGTTACATAGGAGTGTTGTTCATGAGATGCTGATTGGGGCTGGTTGTTCAAAGAACTTGCACATGCTGGCATTTAAATTCCAGTTAGACATCTTACTGGAAGTTGAAACTTGGTGGGTCTTGGGTCTCCATGTTTGTTTAAAGTGGGTCTTTGTTTTGACCTTCAGGATGCCATAGAAAACAAACTAGATTCAAAAGACTGGCCTTATTGTTCCCAGTGTCCTCCTACCTGGAATGGTTCAGGAGCAGTAAGGTAAATAATTTAATTTCCTGAAGCATAATTTACCCAATTCTCAGTGTTGTTATGTACATTATAAAGCATTTTAAAAGTGTGTTTACAAGTGGTGAAATCGTCTAAGTATGGTAATGTTAATGTGTAAAACTTATATTTTTATTTCATTGAAAGCATACTGAAATTGGTTGTTAGTTTAATAACTCTTCTTAGCCATATATAGCTTTTTATTTGGAGTATCTCCCTTTTGCTTTGAAGTTAGAAATAACATTTCTATATTCCCAGAATGAGAAATTTTAAACCACTGAGCTTTTTAGGGTGAAGTAGTTTCAGGAATGGATTATCAGTATACTGTGACTTGGGCAAAAAGAATTTCTTCTGAAAGTTATTTCTGCTGTGGTAGTGGTGGTGATGTTCTTAAAGTTAATGACTTCAGTAAGGTAAACTCAACTTATGTAGGCCCCCTCATTAGGGAATATGGGCCCGTTAGACATTTGACCCCTGTTGTCAGGATGATTTAGAGAAGTCCAGAGAAGTTGGAGGTCTTGAAATGAATTCTCTGCTAATGAATGTGAAATGGTGTGTTTGTGTACTTGCATATTTACTAACTAGCACTGAGAGGTGATTTTGGAATTTCTTTTTTTAGCTCACTAACTTGTACTGTTCCTTCTTTCCCTTTTTAAGCCCACTAGTCCTTGAACCTCATGACCAATACCTACCAATTTGACTGCTTTATCACTTGTGGCAGTGTTATTTAAATGGTGAGACAGCTGTATAGATATGAGAGTGTTTCTAACGCAGGAATGCTCACTGTGCTAATCAGATGCTGGAATTCCTAGGGAGGGAAACATTATACAGATCCTAAATGTGGAGGACACACTTCAATTGGAATTTGTACCTTACTAAATAAAAGACAAAAGTTACAGGTACACAGCCTTAGGAAAATAGTTCTGTTACTTCCACTGCTAACAAAACTGTTGGTGTGTCCTTATGTTCCTGGATATGCACTATGATGGTCAGTGCAAGGAAACAAACACTAGGGCGAGTCAGTGTACATTGTAACTGGATCTCTGTCTTGTAGGCTGGTGAAATCTGGGAATCTTTTAGGCACCCTAGCAAAGAGAGATCAGGACTGCAGATGATTTAATCTGAATGTGCAATTTACTATATGTATGTTAGAAAGCATAATTTAAGAGCTTTATTTTTATGTTCCTAGCTATCTGAATCTTACTTGCGAACAGCCGAATATTTTTTTTAGAGATTCTTTTCACGCTTGGAGACTGAAAAACCCAAGACTCTAGCTTTTTCAAATGAACCCCTCATGACAAACGCCACTGGAATTGCTAGCATGCAGAATTAAGCTGCTCAGTAGAAGTCCTTTGTGTGTAAGCTGTGTGCAGCAAGGTTTCTGCTTTGTATTTTTCCCCCTTGTGGCAACTGAATAGTTTCCGAGTAATGTGCTAACTTGTTCTTGTTAAAATTCTTTTAATTATCAATTCATCTAAGTTCTTTTGCTGCAGTTGTAATCAAACCAAGAACTGCATGACAGAAATTGTTACTGCTTAAGTGTATAACTTTTACCAAAATTAATCAATAAAGCTATATAAATGTCATCTTACGAAATCTTTTACAGTGCTCGCCAGAAACCTAAAGCTAGTTATCAAGATGAGCGAAAGAGTAGTGCAAGACTAATTATATTTGTGATTGGAGGAATTACATATTCTGAGATGCGCAGTGCTTATGAAGTTTCTCAAGTCTACAAGTCCTGTGAAGTTGTTATTGGTAAGCTTGTCTTGGGAAAAGAGTGGTATGTAGGGGTTTACTACATGTGTTTCTGGAAAATGTAAGAATCTTTTTTTCTTACGTTCCCTAAGTTGGTTAAGTAAGCTATATACTATATAAGTGTATAAGCATATTTCTTAAAGCTATGCACTTAGGAAGTATCTTTTCAATTTATCTAGATTGCTTGATGTTTGGGTTTTCTTTTGCAACAAGATACTAAGAACAGTACATACAGTTATGCTCTACAGAAGAATCAGCATGAATTATGTTAGAGAAATGTATTATTGAAATAGCCTCATGTATAGCAAAAAGGTTTTAAGCAGACCTATGTTTCCTTGCATTACGGTTTCCTCACAAACTTTTCTATCTGGCTGTGCTTTACCTTCAGGTACGCTTACTACTCTCATTGCATTTGGAAGTAGTAGGAAAGCTGGCAGACTAGTGCAAAATTACTCACTTCGGGAGAAAGGGAAGATAAGTGTGGTGTGGGTGTTTTGTGTTTTGTTTTGTTTTTTGTTTGTTTGTTTTTGTTTTAAACACCCACCCACCCCACCCCCCAAAACCAAACCAACCTAAAAAAACTTTTTCAGTGTAGCTCAGTTGACTTTGCAACATTTTCTAGTCCTTGTCATGGTTTCTTCAGAGACTTTCCACAAACCACACCATGATTTATAGCTTTTGCCCTGAAAACTGAAGTAATCGCCCTAATCTTCTTAAGAATCAGCAGTAAATGCGTGAATTACCAGCTGGGGTAGTAAACTCTTAGTTAATACTTCAGAGGCAGCAAATGCTTGTTCCATCAGCTGCTGTGCTTCAAATAATCATTTCCTATAATGCTGTTTAAATGTAGGTGCTAAAACATTTTCATATATGATATATCAAAACAGAGCTCCTAAGATTTAGAACCTTACCAGAGACCTGTATCCATCTGCAGTGGCAGCTGGTGTCTGGGTGCAGGGTCATCTAAAGCGTTCTAAATTGCTTGAGATGCCTCTGTTTGGCAATTAAATTTAGTCTTGAGTTTCGAAAAGGATTATATCTATCTACTATAATTTTAAATAAATAAATATTCTTCTCTAAAGCAATGACAACCTTGATTCTGAGATCTAGAGTCTGTTACCTCAAAATAGTGGGGGGTGTTGTAGTTGTGTGCATGTATGCTTCAGTTTTTTTGATTTATTTTTTGTTTGCTGGTTTCATTGGTGGGGGTTGAGGTAGGTTTAATGCTAGTCCTAGTTTTGAGTTGCAATGGAAAGACTAGGACAACAGGAATGTAGTTTAACAAGACTATTTCTTCATCTGAGACTTGTTTACAAAACCATGTTTAGTGTAGGTCACTCGCTGTAATACCTGGCACTAACCATCTTCCCTTTTGTTTAGAGATGATTCTTGTAGTTTTGTTTGTAATCCTATTTTCCAAGGGAGGCTGATAACTGCCAAATTTCCATGCGGCTTACTGTAAGATGAAAATCTTCCTGTATTCCTGATCCAGAACTCAAGGAATATTAGCCCATTTGGATTGACACTACCAAAACTGAAGACTAAACTGTTCAA
Organism: Buteo buteo; assembly: GCF_964188355.1. Classification (NCBI taxonomy): domain Eukaryota; kingdom Metazoa; phylum Chordata; class Aves; order Accipitriformes; family Accipitridae; genus Buteo; species Buteo buteo. The sequence goes on from NC_134180.1 coordinate 18,635,073, forward strand.
GACAGCCCTAATCTTAAACAGTTGAGAGTTCCCTTTATAACTGTAGGGTGACCCTTCACAGCAGAAGTTATAATCGCTGTCTGTGAGAACAACAGAGGTAGTTTGTGCATTCCTGAAGAAGAATAAGGATTTTCTTTGCTGGTCCATACTCGGAATTTGTTGCAAATTTTTCAAGGAAATGTTAGTCAGTAAAAGCCAATTTTCTGTAACTGATATTTCTGTCGAAAACTACTGTTTGCAATAATCTTTAATCCAGATGGTTTCTTGATTCTAGGATAAAGCCTGTCATTAACTTGCCCTTTCACAGAATGGGCAGATTTCTTGCAGGCTGGGACAATTTCATACAGTGAAAGTGGCCCAGGTTCAAGCCTATGTTTCAAACCAGGCAGAGCAGGGACTTGAAACTTGTATCCAAAGAAAAGAGTCCTAACCTGGATGTCTGAATTTCTTGGTGTGCGGAAGAGGGACGGTGCCTACCTAATGGTGACATTTATATTTATATGATGATGCTTTATATGATAACACATGAAAACACTTTGAACTGTTCTACTTTTCAGTTTTCCAGGTACAGTAAAAAACACTGGCATGAAACTGATATTTTTTTAAAATTTATTTAAAGAGTGAATGTCTAAAAGTCATAATTTCAGACTGATATAGTTAATACTTATGTTTTTTTGTCAGGTTCTACTCATATTTTGACACCTAAAAGACTACTGGATGAAGTGAAGAGCCTTAGTAAACCAAAGGATATGGTCTGCATTAAGGATGAATAGAAATGGTGGTGTTCATGATGCATTAGGAAAAGACAAATAGTATGTACATATCCTTACGGAATTGACTTTTCTAAATACTGTACCAGGACACTATATGGTTCTGACTAATGGAGTGTAATTTAAACTTGCTGCTTTTTTGGGGGAGTAGAAGGCAGAGAGAGGAAAAAATCAACACGTGTGTTTCTCAAGTTGTATTTAGTATAGACAGTGTTACACTGTAAGTGCTTTTTCAAAAGGGCATGGTCGTTCCTAACAAATTATGCTAAAAGTTATCATGATTACATATAAACTGGAATTATCTTTGAGAACTGTGAAATCTTTCTATAATAGAGTTTATTTCTAAAAATGATTAAATTAAAGAGGGCCTAGGTTCTTAGGTAGAGTAAAATATCTGTAAATATGAGTTTATGGTAAAAATATTTCACAAGTGCGGTGTCTTAAACTGTAATATTTTCTGTAAAATAACTCTCTGAAAATTCTTTAAATATATGTAACTGTGAAAAACCAAAAGGTGTTTTTAGATGGTGGTGGATAAGGTAGAAAGTTAATCACAGAAGTACTAAGCAGTTCTAATTTCAATAAATAACTTTGGAGAAATGCTGCAACTGTGCACTGAAGTACACTTTATATTTAAGTATATACAGGGATTATTCTACAGCTTTTAAAAAAAACTTTGATTTCTTACAAACTTTCTTATGATTGTGTCTACATAGCTTGTCTGTTTTTAGAAGTTGAATTGTCTGTGATATAGAAGTTCCAAAATTTTAAGTGTAAATTCTCTTTTTGAGGGAGCGGGGGCAGGGGAAAAGGAGGGGGAAAGAAGGGAAGCAGTTGAATCTTTCAAATTACTTGGTAATTTAGAAAAGAAAAGCAAAAAGTAAACCAAACGCCAAAACTTGATGCATTCAGGAGAATTTACTGTTTTCTACTTTGTTACATACTAAGAAAGAAATACACAAATTTGTGTTGAAGGGATCAAATCAATTCTAAATTGTATTAATTCTCTAATACTGGTGACATTTAGCTTTGTCTTAGAAAATTACTGAAGTAAAATTTCTAAGTAATTAAAATTACTAACCTTTTAAAGGGATGTTGTATTGATGTGCCTTGAAATGTTAGTTTGTTGTATGTAGAATGAGAGAAATGTCATAATGAAAAATAATAGATTACTTGAGGTTTTTTATTTACTTTTTTCCCAACTTTAAGGGTATTATTTTTTTTTGTTTTGCAGAAAGGTGGTTTTGTTTCTTCTCCCTTAATTTTGCCCTCAGGTTAACTAGTAGGTTAAGAGAACATTTTTGTTGGGTAAGTTCATTCAAAGTTAATTAGAAGGTGGAAAAAGGTCAAATTCACCCCCCTACCTCAGAGAGGTTGAAACAGGAGAACATCATGTAGTGATTTCAAAATGTTGCAGGACATGGGACACGATGAGGATAAGTGGCTGTAGCATTCAAATGCATGTACATGACTTAAGCATCTAATGTACGCTGACTTTATTTTCAATAGGAATACAGGAATAACACCTTTTTAAATTAACTGGTTCATCAAATGTGCGTCAAAACTTAAAAAATTTTTAGCAGAAATATCTATAATGGTTTTCTGAATTCTAGTTTCTAACTAGAATTACCACTGTAAAAATCCAGAGTAGAAGTATGTATTTAAGAAATGCAGTGTTCAACTTTTTCTTACTAAAGATGCACACTTCGAAATCAGTATTAAACAATTATGCTTAAATTATATGTAGTCCTTATACTTTGGCAAGAACCCAAGTTTGGTGTACAAGCTATGTGTAGTTGCATTTTTTTCCTATTCCCAAAGCTTAAAAGCAATACATACAGAACAAAACAACCGATATCAAAGTGTCCTGCTTAAGGACTGAAATAATTGATTTCAGTAATATATAAAATCCATTGTATTGATGTTTATTTGTTGCATAGAGTTGAAGAAATGTGAGCTTGAAATGTTGGGATTACTTCTGCATATTCAGCAGTTAAGACTTTTTCCAAGTGTCTGCTTTTAGGCTGAAGTGCTATCACCAGCTCAAAATTTGATAGCTGATGAGTACAAGACCATGAGTTTTGAGATTTGGAATCCATCATCTGCTTTTCCCAGAAGGCAACGCCAAACATTACTGTAAAGGTGGATTAACAGAGATGCTTTAAGATCAATCTGACAGCAGTATGTAAGCCAAAACAGCTCCTGGTTTCTTACAGGAGCTTGTGAAGGGAGGGGGCAGGGAGTAATTCTTGTAAAGATGTTTATTTTTTTCTCAATGATCATCTTGGCTAGATCAAGAATTGTTTTAACAAGATCAAGAATGGGAAAGAGTTGTATCAAGATAAACATGTCGTCCCCCCCCCAACCTAATATTTTAGCACGTGTACAAGGTATATAATAATTTCGAAAGTTCCTGTTTTCATATTATACATTTTAAAATAGATACCTAGCCTGTACATGTGGGCCCAGATCTGCACAGGCACAGATGTTGGTCTGATTACCCTAGATAATAAAGATGCATATTTCCATGTGTGATTTATTTCTTAATTTGAATCTGGAAATCTGGACAACAGTCAGAAATGACTAAGGCAAATCAAAGGTATGGAATGATTTCCATGTCAAGAACGGCTAGAATAGGATCCTTGATCATGGGGAAAAAAGGCAATGGACGAGTTTGTGATGGAAGCCTTGAAAAAAACATGTTAGTGTGCAGACTGAAGAGACAGACGTGTTACCTTCCTATACAGCGTGTGAAGTAACACATGAAACTTGCAGTTGTCAAATTCAAAACAAAAGGACCTTTAGCATCTGAGACATCACACAGTAACAACACACTTTAAATTGTTACATGAGGGGAAAAAACCTTGACATACATGAGAGAAAAATCTTTATATGGCTATTAAATACAAAGATACTACTACTGATTTGGAAGGACTCTGAGCTTTCAGTTTGCCAAAAAATGTTCTGAGGAAATATCGCTATGTGCTTGTCTTACTAAATAGGTTTGTTCTTAGGCATTTGCTGTCGAGCCCAGGCCAGCAGGTTCAGACAGTGACCCAGGATAAACAAACGGTCTAGCTGGTCTTGTGGTGTGGAAAGATTTCTGGAAGAGGTCCATCTTTTCTTATTGGATCTAGGAAGCCTTGCAGCAATTACTTCAACTATTAAGTTCATTAGCAAAGCAGTAATAGGGACATTCCAAATATTAATCTAGCACAGGGGAGTGAGCCTTTCAGTATCCTGTACTGTCACCTTAAGCTAAATAAAGCAAAAATGTGGATAATAAGCAGAGACAAATTGAGTTATAAGGATATACATAAGAGCCTAAAGGAGAAAAGAAAGGTTAATGGTATTTGTTGGCTGTGAAGTGTGGAAGAAGCGCTGAAAAAAAAGCCATTTACTCAGGCTAGTAAATCAGTGGTACACAGCAGCAAGGTTAGCTATCACTGCTTGCATGAACAGAGTCTGGGTTATCTCTGTATCCATTAACTGATGAAACCACTCAGGTTTCCCTGAAAATGACTGTCCTTTTTAAGCAATGCACTGTCACTTCTAACTTTTTTTCCATCAATCCCTATATACTTTGGAATTGCTTCAGTGAATAGCATCCCTGATAATACAAGGCTGTTAACTGTCTGCTTGCTTTCAGTTGCTGAGGTTAAATGGATTTCAGAAGGAAAATAATATATGACTTTTCTTGGCCCACTGTATTTCTACAGTATTTTAAAACTTTCCAACCTACATATCAGCTAAAATCTCAAAGCCAGATACATGTGACAAGGTAAGGAAACTACATTGAAGAAACAGACAATTTAATTGTTAGGAGCACACAGACAACAAATGGTATTACTCAGTTACTGAGACATGCAAGGAAGTATCTTAAAAACAAACAACTCTCAATGTAGGACACTCTAAAAACAAAATAATTACAAGTGTCAGCTATGACTTGGTATGTTAGCATGATGCTTATAGATGTCTTGGGTGCAGAGGCTGTTTTCCCTTTGGTGTGCTTAAGTAGCTGCTGTTAAGGTGTGGGAAGAAAATATGTGGTAATGACCAAGATTTATTCTCCTATTTGGAGGTGGGGGGAAATCAGAATTCAAAAAGTTAACTTTGCTTGTTTAAGCCAATTTTCATTAAGCTGTCTTGAGTGAATGCTTAGAGAAGGTAGCTGTACACAGTAACAGGGGTTAGCCAACATACTAAAGCCTTTCAGTAGAATTAGTAATTTGCTTTCCATTTTGGAGACTGAGTGTAAACATGTGGAATACCAATATGCTCTAGTTTGGTTTAGTACTGATAGTTATAGAACAGCTGGCCAAGTCAGCTAGCTGACTCTCTGATCTTTGTGTTTATCATTTTATATTTGCAAAGATACTGGCACTTCAGTATCAACCAGCAAAACAACATAGCATTTGAAACTGGGTAACTAAAGCTGTTTTTTTTTAACTTTAGCTAGATCTTCTGAAACTGCTTGTACCATTCGTTCTGTAGCTTTCTTCAAACTGTTTGCTGTCTGTATGGCATGATCCAGAGCAGAACTTAAAATCTGTTGGGAATAATAAAATATAGCCTTGTTAATACTGAAGGCAAATGTTTGTGTAGGTATAGAATAGAAAGTGATGTTTAAATAAGGTTCTGTGTAGCATTTTAACTCTGAATACATGTTGTGAAGTAAAAATTGAGCCATGTGATAGACTGCTCCAGGATTCATGTTGGAAGTATCTGTTACTTATTTCTCTCTTTGATTGTGTAATCCTCTGAACTGAGGGATATTTACACCTTTCTAAAGTAGAAGACCCACTGTGGTGCATGTTTGTGGTGTTGAGAAGGTTTTTCTTTTAGTTTTGATAGTGGTTTGTATGGCTAGGGTGACATTCTTTATTTTAGTATATGAAACATAATTCTAGAGGTAAGATCCTGTGCTCCTTTTCTGTCCCTTTAACCATTTATACAGGGACTAAGTTGCATAAAAAATCTGTAACATACTTGTATGAAGTAATACACTAATATATAAGCTAAAATAGTTGGGTTTTTAGCTCCCTTCTGTTATATCCTTCAATGGACTAGACATGCTTAGATTGTAGTAATAAACTTGCTAAGAATGGGATGTTCAGTAGTGCCGTGATGTGGGGATGCTCTTCCTGAGATAGTTGTGTGGCTTTTAATTTTCACTCTCAAGTCTTACATTTGCATTGGAATCATTGGCATTTCTGTTTCTGATGTTGATTGCAGACTTCTTGCTGGGTAAGTATTGATGTGAAAGGATAATTTTACCATATGTGCTTGAATAGCAGGTTTTGGCAGCCTCAGAGTTTTGCCTGAAGATAAGATATATGCAATAAAACACAAACAATTTTAGTAAGCAAAAGAATTTCTAAACTATGAATTAAATACATACATCTTGATAGTATACTCAGTTCCAAGTTCATTTTACAGTGAGTAGAACTTTTCATTTAATTGTAAAACACAGTCCAGCATAATTTGTGTTACATCTGTATTGCAGTAAGACAAAATAAATATTCCAGGATGCAGTCAGGAAATCTCTTGTAATAGCATCTTATCCTTGGTGCTGTAGCCATCTCTTACGGAGTGGTCTATGCCGTTAATTCTCAAGTGCAGCTACTGTACTTCCAGGCAATTACTGCTATTCAGTAATGTGTCAAAAAATACGGTAACAAAACTTGTCTTGAGTTCTAGTCTAGTCTGTGCTACAGATAAGAATCCATTTTACTTCTCAAGACTCCCAGTGTAATTTAATGTTAACAACAGTTAAAAGTAGGACTGTTACTTACAAATAGTTGGTAGCAAACAATTGCATCTTAAATAATACAGACCTGCTTTTGAATCTGTGAGTAGGAACATCTTCTTAATGAAGTGAAATTTACTTTTTTTACTACTAAATGTGTTGGCTAAAGAAGTCAGGTGTTTACTCTTCATTAAACTAGAAAGATTGAAGAACTACTCTAAGAATTATTTATACTTGCTTTTACGGTAAATATTTTAATTTCACTAGCAAGTAAAATTCTAATATACAGCATGCACTGCAAAAGATAAAACATTTCTCCTGCTTACAATACTGGTGAGGTCGTTTTTTTCCATGCTGAATCTTCAACAATGGCATTTTCTGTTGTTCTACATACAGTTCCTGCTACAGCTTACCTTGCAGAAAGTCTGTTTACAAGTTCACATCGTTGTTTATTTTTTTGAGCCTTTTGAGTGGAGATTGTCTTCTGTGGATAAGCTGGAGTTGTTGAGGCCATGATTAAATCAAAAGCAAAAAAAAAAATTTTCTATGTATTTAACACTTTATTTAGCATAAATAAAAAAAATCGGGTAACTATCACTGCTGAATAAAACTTGAGTATGTTTAAGATTTTCTGTAAATGAGGACGGATTAACCTTTTTGGGTTTGCTGTTGAATTTTGTTCTGTAGCAAATGGTATTGCAGATTTATATTCCATTTCATACAGTGAAAGACTGCAGGGGGAAGTGTAGAATAAACAGATTCTCATAATCCTAATAATTAAATGAATACTAGTTCAATTTATAGTTTTACAGTATTTATATAGAGAAGTAGCTGATTTATACTTTCTTCCCACTGTTGAAAATTTTTTTCTGCATGCAATTTCTTACAGTATAGAGAGAAGAGTCTGAGAAGTGATTTTAAAAGCTAGATGTTCGACATTTTATTATTATTTTTTTCAAGGCCTTCCTTGACTTCATTGCATGTCACACAATTTGAGTGTAGAGCTGCAGTTTTCTTCATTAGTTGTTTACATTGGGTAACAGCTAGCACTAAAAAAGTTGGCACAGTAATGCCCAATTTTAATATTCTTCCATGTGGTACTGCAAAATGAGATAGTCCTGTCATAAATGAAATATGAAAGGGGCCCCTCTCATGAAGAACCAGAGAAGGTTAAAAGGTATTAAACTTGGCCAGGTGTGTAAAAGTTGGATTTGCTGATCTTGCTTTATGAGATCTATACACATCCACTGTTTAGCTACAGTGCTACTGATTGCTTATACTAAATTAAATTTGGCCTGATATGTGCAGTGTGGCTTTCTGCCCCCTAAAATCTAGCCTGTGATTGGTAATTATTCCAGTAACACATCATACTCACAGGATGAACCAGGACTTTTATTTCTATATAGGGCACAAGACTGAACAGACTCTTTGTAATTCCCAAGTTTAAATTGATCTCTGCTTCCTCTAGGGCATCTGCATCTAAGTCCTGAAAACAAAGACATGTTGTTTAGAAAAACAAACGCTATAAACAATATTTTTATGTAGGTTTTAATATTTTTGCAATAATAATACCTTTTTTTCCTCCACATAGTCTTGTATTGAATGTTTTGTAACTTTCAGTCTCACAGTTGACAAGTTCCTTCCTTTGTGAATCATTATAAGAATCACAAGCTGAGAAGTCTTCTGAATCGCTGCCTAAAATCCCAAAAATACATTAAAAAGGTCTGAAATACTAGAAATTCTGGCCTGTGTGCCTGGGCAATTATTTGGCTTTCAGCACCATAATTTCTGAGTCCTTCACTACCATTAACACTACTGCAATTTGAAGAAGTACTTTTTCCTCCAGTTTACTGGGGGGGGGTGTTGAACTTTAAAGATTGGCTTTCAGCCCTGACTGTAAACCTCAAATGTAGATTTTTTTTTTTTTTTTATGGTGGTGGTTGTTTCCAGTTCCAGAACTGTTTTTAAAAAAAATTAAGCTCTCCATCTCCTGTCTTTAGGTTCTTGTTTTGAAGGTTAAAATTCCTACAAGTTGAAGTGTTATGAAAACAATGCAGCCACAGAGGAATGTGTCAGAATTTGGGAGGATCTAGTACGGCACTGCTTTAGCTATTGCACAAACCAGTATCAACCATAATGGCCCAGATATATTAAAGTGAAGGGCTGTCACAGAGAAGCCAAAACCAAAAGGAAGACCAAAAGTAAGAATAACCTACATATATTCAGACTTAAAGCTGAATCTAGGACAGCTCAGGCTATTCTTTTTTGGTTGTTGGGTACTAACAACTTCAGAGTATTCTGCAGTGCAAAGATAAAATTGGGATGCCCCAAGAGAAACAAATGCTGACAGATTCTTAGTGAACCTTCAAGAGCTGGAGTCTTGGATGACTTGACACCTGACTTAACTAGTTCACAGTAGCCTGTGTGGGCTCTACTTTGGATTTGGTGAAATTATATTATTAGGAGCTGGACTAAGGAAGGGGAATATTTCCAGTCTGTGTCAACTCTGAATGGATCAAAGATTTAGGAAAACTTTTTTCCTTTGTTTTCATGCAGAAAGCTGAATCAAAAACCTAAAATGTTTCGGTCACCAAGTTTGGAATATCTTTCTAGGACGTGAAATAAATGCACATAAGGAGAAAAAGCAAAATCAAAGCATTGCATGAGCACCACTGTTAGACTCTTGAAAATGTTAGTAATATTTGGAAACTTATCTAAAAATGTGAATTAGAATTACAGAGTAATTCACGTTGGATAGGACTTCTGGAGATCATCTGGCCCAATCCCCTTTCAAAGCAGGACCAACTTAGATGAAGTTGCTTAGGTCCCTGTCCAGTTGAGTTTTGACTGTCTTTGAGGATGGAGATGCCACAGGCTCTCTAGGGCAAATGGTTTCAATGTTTGACTTGACCCTGAGTTAAAACTCTTTTGCTCATATCTAACTGGAAATTCTGTTGCAGCTTGACTGTTGCCTCTTGGTCTGTCACTGAGACTTCCACAGTGAATTTGATTTAGTGTCCTCTCTAGTCTTCTCTTTATTCTTAGTGTCTTGTGCTGTGCTAAGCAGTAACATCTGTTAAACCTACAAAACAATTTTCATGCTGCTGAGACGTGACAGGAATGTGTTTCTTAAAAGGATTCAGTAGTAGGTATAAGCACAATTCTGACTTTTGTATGTAATCACTACTTACTAGGGTTAGTATCTGATAAATCAGTTGGTTTTCTTTGAATGAAGAGTGAACATGTTCCAGTTTTCCTTTCCTGCATGTTTGTATTTCTGAGTATGAAAACAGAATATTTTAAATGTACCTTAATACCTTTATGACAAGCCTTATGAGCATATTACATTAATGTTTGACCACCTCTTAGTTGAGGAGAAATCGTATTTACTCATAGAAAGAATTCTGTATCAATTATCTGAAAAGATAGTAAATAGAAGCTTAAATTGAAAAATTAACCAATTGCAAAATAATGACTCCCTTTAGTTAAAGGACACATTCTGACAAAATAACTCAGACTTACCAGAGCTGATAAAAATGCTTAAAAGGAGAGGTCTTGATAATCACAACTTTGAATAGCGAAGTAGTATGAAATCCTATGTATTTATATATGTGTTCACATATGTTGCATCAAAATACCATCAATGGTAAGGATGATATGGTTTCTTAGTAGCTTAGTAATTTTGAGCTATTAAGGCTTTAATTTTACTACCTTTAGATAATCAGAGGAATATTTGAGATGTACCTTCTGGTGGAACGAGAACCAAGTTCCTTGTTTGTGTTATTTGACATGTATTTTCAACTTGGGGCATACAGTATCATCAAATTTATTTGGAAAATTTTCCACCCATTCATGAAAATAATGATCAGAAGGTTGAGCTAACTTCCTTTAAATGACAGATTAAAAAAAAAGGAAGCTAGGTGAGTCTTACTAGATAAATATTAACACCTACTCTGTAAAATAATCTGAGAGCATATTTAGATGAACATTACTGTGTTCTACACTGCACATATTAGAAGATCTAGCTTTGGATAGGGATTTAATTTGCCAAAATGTCAAACTCCAAAATCACCCATGTAGAATTATTTTATCATGCTGACATTTCGGTAAATGAAACCTGACAGATTGACCCTTGCACTTGAAATATATGCAGATGTATAAATATGCTCTCCTTCCAGGCCTACCAGATTAGTTCATGACAATGACAGTTTTAAATATTTTTCATTGCTGAACACTTTGCAGTCATCCCAGTTTGGGATACTGACATGCATCGCTAAATAGAGAACAAAGACAAAGCCTCTTCTCTTAATATACTATTAAAATAACTCTATGCCATGTAAGTACCATAAACCTTATATCGGTCCACTGAGATGGACTACTTTGTAAAATGAATATAATCCTCTCTTTAATAAAATTGATGAGAGTTTTGCCATTTCTCCAGTCATCTGGTATATCACATACTTTATGTGATTTACAGGTGATAAACTTGAAAACAGATCATCCTTGCATTTATATGTATTAAAGACATTATTCAGTCTTTCATGCAGAGTTCAGTATAGAGACGTATCAGTGTACATGCATTTATCTGTTCGCTTAGCTGTAGAAAACCACATCTATGACTAGTCAAAATGTAATACGCTTACCGTTTCATACTTTCTTCATCAGCATTAAATTTTTGACTTAATGTACCCTGACTATGGGATGCAAGACTTTCAGCAGCATATTCTTCCTCAGGTGAAAGGAATCTCTGTTGTACCCAGAAGGCAAAACAAATTTTTATATGATTGTTTATATCACTATGTATCTGTAACTATTGCATATCAAACAGCATAGTGTAAACAGTGGCATCATTTGCATATCACTTCTATATTGCTTTTAGTTGCCAGCAACTCTACAATTTGATTTATCTAGTTACAATTCTAACTGTGGAGCAGACTGGACAAAATATGAGAACTTTTTCATCTGTGAAGTTGGAGTTCAAGACAGGTTTTCACGTTGTTTTGAGAAGGTTTAGTATATATCAATTTCAATGCCTTAAAATGAAATATTTTTGTAGGCAAGCAACTGCTTGTAGGTTTTTGCTCTCTGAACAAATAATTAAGGCAGGCTAGTAAACACAGTTAAGTCTTGTCTGAGAGAAGCAAACTTTATCACAGATTTCAAAAATGTTTGAGAGTCCTTAAATTCTTCCTTTGGAAACCAATTCAGTAATGTTATGAAATGCTGTAGTATCTCAAAAGCTGAGCCATCATGCTGTGCAAAAACTGAAGAGAAAAATGTTGTGTGATCTCAAAGATGAATAAGAATCTAAGTTTAAAAAAAAAAATTGAGTATGGAATCAGATGTCATACCATTATGTTGGAAGAATGCTTGTTTGCTAGCAGATCTTTTCCCAGGGGCTCTGTTTCTCTTCTGAAAGTTGATTCAGCTCTCTTTTGTAACCTTAATACGTTAAGGGGAAACCATTTATTTTATTTTTCTAATCTTGTTGAGATGATTAACACCCCCCAGGAGGACACAGATGGTATCTGGAATTGTTTCACAAAGTCTTGGTGGCTGATGTAAATATCTGCATTCCTCCCTTTTCTTCTTTAATTAAAAATACTACACATTTTGGCAAATAATTTTATACAGGCACTGTACTTTGACTAGTCATTCACATCCTGAATTTGCATGGTTGCAATGAATTTTATAGAGAGGTATGATTTAACTCCTAGTGAAACTAATAGTAGTGTTTTTGCTTCAGGAAATACTTTGAGGTCTGTAAGGCCCAGAAAGGTAGGAATGCCAGGCTGGAAGGAATTCTTGGATATGTAGTTACAGAATTCTGTAAAAGTTTTATTCTGGAAATATTCCCTTTTCTTTCAGAGATTCCAGACATCTCAGTTTTTTATATTCAGCAAATAATTTTAGGTAAATTTTAGTAAAAACTTCAATAGCTGTTTCAAAGTTTTCACTTACATGTGAAGACAAAGATTGCACTTGTCACCTTCTAAAGAAAATTGATTTGTCTGTGGGATTGCATCAGTTGCCTGACTTTTTTCTCCCTCATTGTTCTTGTGAAGAAAGGCAGTTTCAGTACCTCTTCTTTCTGGAGGTTCAGCAATGCTTGAAACTGCTGAGCTCTGTACAAAGTAACCATAGCATAGATAATACATGTAGTATGTGGTCACTGCATTGCAAGTATGTGACTTCTACCAGCCAGCGTTTTCTGAGTGTCTCTAACTTGGGATTCAGAGAAAAATGTTTTTTAAAATATTGACTATGAAAGCATTTGGTGATACTTACCTGTAGATTTGTATAAGGCCATAAGATTTTTTTTTTTGTGTGCACTTATGATTCAGGACAAACTATTACCATACTTAACAGTAAACACTTTTCTATAGCACAATAATGTTTGGTCTTCTAGTAATTCTGCAGTTTAAGAATCTGGAGAAAAGAAGTAATATTTCTTCCAACTAAAGGGTAGTGATTTAATTCCCCAAAACAAAGAGAGCTTTGTAAAAGTTGAAGTAGTTGCTCGTATTTTCTTACTCTGAATTAAATTTTTTGAAGCTGGGATTAAGAATATTAAGTGTAGCTGTGTTTTTATATTTAGGTTTCTGTTATAATTAATGAAATATTATGAAGTTAATATTTCATTAAAAAACATTTTCTTTGACATATCATGCTATCTAAACACATCGTACTCTTGCTAGAGGACAACATACAATAGTACAACCACATTGATGTTCTTGAGACTTGCATCAGTAAAACAGAATAATTGTAGCCTTTAAATAATAAAACTCACTGACCTCACAAAGAGAATATGATGAACAGGCAGATTCACAGGAAGTAAGCAAAGATGACAAGTTGCATTTGCTGTCATCAGTTTGTTCTTGGATGTCTTCAAGCAGCATGCCAAGTCTAAATATTTCCCCTTCCACCTTTCTAAACCCAATTGCAAAACACAGTTAGTGAAACCTGTATAAAATGATACTGTATTTCTTACTATCATAACCATATTGGGCATTGCAGTATACTTCCCATAGGGGGGAAAAAAAATTATGGAATTCACTGAGTACCTTTTAAGTACTTGAATTAATCAATGAGATATTCTAATTATAACTAGGAAGTGTAAAGTCCAAATTTCGGCCAAATCGCTTCTAGCTTACCACATATAACATGAAGATAATGTTTTCACTTCAGAAAAATTCTTATGTATAAATGAAGTAATAGTTGTAAGACACTCAAAATACAGAAAATATACTGATGTACTACTTAGCACTTCTCTTCTAACCTTTCAGGATCAAACTCTCCAACGTTGTCCTTGTAATTCTGCAGCTGTAAATTACGGTGCTCTTCTCTAGCTGTTAAGTAATTCCTTTCCAAGGCACCAAGGTATCTTTTCAATTGATTTAATGCCTTCATCAATAAGAAATAATTCAATAGCAAATGTCATTATGATTTCACAAGCCATAGTGATAGCTACTTAAGCTATGTAAGCCAGATGCTATTTGCAGTGATGTTGGCAAGAATTTTCATACTGCTCTGAATTGGAACAGGACTGCATCTTGTATGTCCACCTAGTACTGTGCTGCTTTATCATGTACAAATAAAACATTAAACCATGACTTCTGAACTGACACCCTACGTGTCAAAATTGATAAACTATATGGCAACTTAAGGCCTTTCACTAATAGTTTTGAGTTGTAATCCTTAAAACAGATTTCAGAATTTGGCCACCTACTGAACACCTTCATTTTTGCCTCTTAAACTCGTAATTTCAGTCCGAGATGGACAAAAAGAGTATTTTTAAATGTCTGTTTGAGGAAAACATGGAGTATCTTTCCAGAAAATTCGGACTCTACAGCCATTTAAAGTGCATTTCAGGTAACTGAAAATACATAAATTAATTTACCAGGTAGTTGTCTTGTAAAAGGAGTGTCTCTTGGGTCATGTGCTTAGAGAAGTCTTCCACCTTCAAGACAGAGTATTAGACTCTTACTTGGGATTTTAAAATGAATATGCCAAATGAATATAGCATTTGAGCATTAGTGCAAAGTATATATTGAAACAGAGCTCTTTACTTTCTTTATCAGTTGATCTGTCTGATCCTTTAGTATTTGAGACATCTCTTCTCCTAGTGTTAGTTCTGGCAGTAAATTAGAAGGATTTAGACAGTGTGCTTCTACTGTACCAGCTGCTGGTAATGCTGATGCTGCTGTTCCACATTGTAATCCTACATAATACAAGAACAGATTAATTAATTGGAATTTCTCCCCAAAATGTCTGCCCAAAAGCACTATCAAATTACATAAAATAGTTGTTTGCATAGTTACTGTAATTTTATTTACTTGCTTTTGACAAACCATGTGTAGATTGTATAGAGATAGGAGCATGTACGGTAAAGACTTCAGAGGATGTCCCAGTGTCTCTGGAGTAAATGGCAATGCTGGCATTTGGAAAATCTGACTGAGGAAGTATCTGTTAAAATGAGAACTTCTGTTATAGAAACAATGTATAGAACACTTGTGAACATAAACAAAAAAATTAGAAATAACTCAAAATACATAGGACAAGTTACTAATATTAATGAAATGTTTATTATAACAAGATTATATAATTTCCTGTGTTTATAGTTTGATGTATATATAGTGTCTCATTGTATAAATACTTAAATACTTCATCTCTATGTTGTGAAAATCTAAAGAGGATTTGTATAAATGGGAAGTACAATATGAAGGCGTCAAAATAGCTTTTGGGAATATTTAGAGTCCTAGAGATAAAGGAGAATGAATTAAAAAAAAAAAAAAAAAAGTATTTTGAGAGATTTACCGTAGTATTCAGTCTCAGATGGTCAGTATGATTCTGGGTGTCAGCATGTTGTGTGAGGATCTTGTTTGCAGCCAGGAAATAATAGGGAAAGCTATTAAAACTTGTTATATCTTGAATGATTTACTAAGATATAAATCTAGGAATGGACTTAAGTATCTGTATAGCTCTTGTGAGTGAACTCCGTGGCAGGGCATGAAATTGAGAAGTGACCATCTAATTGCTAACAAACTTTAAAAGAAATTTACTACAGTAAGAAACATATTATTGTCAAACAAATCCTTTAAAAAGAATTGACTTGTCAATAAATACCAATATAAATAGTTGAAGAGTGTAAGATGTTATAAAAAGGCAAAGATGTCTTTAACATAAACACAGGCACAGTATAAAAATATATTTTTAAGAAAAACTTTCAATT
Source organism: Buteo buteo (assembly GCF_964188355.1). Classification (NCBI taxonomy): domain Eukaryota; kingdom Metazoa; phylum Chordata; class Aves; order Accipitriformes; family Accipitridae; genus Buteo; species Buteo buteo. The sequence continues at coordinate 18,650,824 of NC_134180.1, forward strand.
TAAAGTACTTACGGTGAATTTGAACATTTACATATAATACTAGAAATAACAATTTATAGTGAATTTTCCTAATGATTTGATAGGATGCTTTATAATAACAAATAATACTCCAGAGCATCATTAAATATTTGGTAATGAATGTTCCATATAAATTCAGTCCCACAGAATTTTATTTGTGAGAGCAATTGTTGACTAAAGCAATATAATCACTGATACCTGTAGACTGCCTGCATGAACTAGTCATGTTAGATTTTGCTGAATGCAGAATATCTTATGGTAAACTACCCTTTACCAAGTATTAAGAATTTCTTAAAGCATCTTAATTACCTCTAGCTGTTGCAGCAGTTCTGGAATGCTCATTTCTTTTTGATTCTCTACTTCAGCATTGAAATAGTTCTTATTTTCTGGAATGTTGTTCGCAATTACTGATTTACTTAGCAAAATAGGGAATGATTTTGCTCTTTCAGTGGTAGGAACTGAGTTCATATTGTCACTGCTTTGTGGTACTTCAACTTCTGAAGCAACTTTGGAGAAGCTGGGAAGGCAATAGTGAGCTTGACCTTGGCCATACTTGAGCTCATGAGGTGAAATGGTTTTCTTAAACAGGGTGCTGTCTGTCTTCGTGTTTTGAAAGATGTGTGTATCTTCATTCTCATTAATCAATTGTGAATTTTCTTGGCTGCACCCACACTTAACAGTGGAAGAAATAGATTTTGAAACACATCTATTTTCATTTAGCAAATATTGATTTTTATTACCAGTGTTTACTTCCTTGTACTTTTCCAAGTCATATTCTTGAAAGTTAGTTGCCCATTGTTCATGTGCTAAAGGGCCTCTGATGTGTTCTGAAGGCTCAGGTTTGTTCACAGAGTCATCGATACTTTCTGCAAAGGATGTCTCTGGTATTGTCTCGCATTCAATTAACTGGCATGCGCTTACTAACTCTCCCTTAGAAAAATGACGCAAAAGGACACGGGACACTTTTGAGTTAGCTAGATGGTCTTTGATACCTGGTTTACTATAACTACCAACCAGTAATTCCTTCTTAAAGGAAGCTTCACTTCCAGGCGTTTCAACTGAAATTCCCCTTGTTCCTGTGGCATCTCTGTGGTGACTGGAGAATTCTTCAGGCTGTGGATGAGTTTCATAATTCACTGTTGCTTTTATGTTTTTGTTATCTTCAGAACAGGCTAAGTTAAAAATACCAGAAATATCTTCTGTGCAAGTACAGTCATTCAAATTATCTGAATTATTATTGGATTTACAGGTTATTCGTACATCTCCATCATAAGGTAAGTCATCTTGTTCCTCATCAGTTGCATCTGTGATACAGCCCAATTCACCTGAAAATGAACTATTCAGTTGGGTTTTCACCCAGTCTGATGGTTTGCACTTCTTCATAGTCTCCACATCCAGTTTCTGTAGAATATGAATGCCATTCCTCCTCCAGTTTTGGATAGAACTTTATTATTGCATGGATCAAAATCTGTAATGTATGAGTAATAATTATTTTGTACTTAAGTAGATCTTATTCTCAAATGTATTTATGTCTTGCACCTACCATAGGTTTTTTAGAACCATTCCTCTGCCATGGATGTTCTTGTATTTACACTAGCGTAAGTCTGGATTAGCTACTGGAGGAAATAGCAAGACATCAAAGTCAAAGGCATTGGGAAAAGGAGAGTGGAGCTTAGTGCCAGGGCCCTGTCCTTGCTCGTTAATCCCCCAGCAGTCTTGGAGACAAAAAAAGTGCACGCGGCTAACAGTGGTCCTAGAATTCAGCTGTACTTTGTTTGTTTTAAACTAATCTCACGCTTTCTCATACGGCGTGTTTCTTCAGTCTGTGCACCAGAGAAAAAACGCCGCCTGTTTTCCCGCTTCCTTCTCCCCCCGTTTCCTCCACTCCGTCTCTCACCGACTGACGGCAGGGCGGCTCACCGGCGGTCCCCTCGGGGGTTCCACCTTACCTGCACTCACCCCCCGCAGGAAGAGGCGGACGCGGCGCCCCCCGTTTCCTGCCGGGGCCAGCCTCGCGGCGGGGCTGTGCTGCTCCGTTCTGTGGGGCGGTAGAGCCGCGCTGCAGGGCCCCAGCCGCCGTCCCTTCCCCTAACCGCCCTCCCCCTGCCACCGCACTCGGGGCGGCGGGGGGACCGGCTGGAGTTACGCTCCTGTCGGCGCAGGAGCGAGCGCCGTTCCGTGCAGCCGCCGGCGCGGTCTCACGGGGCCCGCCCGCCCGCCAGGTGTGCGGCGGTGTCCGCTTACACGCCGCTAAGCCCGGCGCGGCCGCCGCGACGGCCGGCCGGGCCCTGCCGCGGGGCGGGGGGGGGGACGGGCGGCTCCCTTCGAGGGCGGGGGGCGCGGCCGAGGCGCAGGTGCTGCGGCGACTGCGCTGCTCCGCCTTCCCCGCCCCGCCCGTCGGGGAAGTGGCCCGCCCCCATCAGCGCCCGCCCTTCCCTCCCTCCTTGCCCATTGGTCGGTATGAATGATGCGGCCTTCCGGCGGCGGGGGAGGGCGGCCCCGGCGGGGCGGGCGCGCCGGGATTGGTAGGTTCGAAGAGCGGCTGCGCGTGGGCGGGCGCCGCCCCCCGCTCCGCGCCGCGGTGATCGCTCTGGGAGCTGCTCCGGTGCCGGGCGCGCGCTGGCCCCTCAGCCCAGGTGAGGCGGCGGGACGGGGCGCCAGGACGGGGCGCCAGGAGGCGCGGTCGCTCGCCGCCCGCCGCGAAGCCGGCGGCGGCTGGAGCGCGGGGGTCGAGTCGCGGGCGCGGCGGTGAGCGCTGGATGCCAGGAACGGGGAGGGGGGTGGCTTTGCGGCGGGCAGCCGCCGTGCCGGCTGGGGCCCGCCTGTCAGCACCTGCTCCCGCGCCGCGGTCGGGCGGCTCGGCGGCAGCGCCAGCTCCTCCGGTCCCGGCTTCACAAGGCTGCAGCGGCCTTTATCGCAGAGCCGCTTCTGGGCGGCCTGGTGTGTCGGCGAATAAACTTCCCGCATAGCCAGCTTTGGAAAGCTGCCGTTGGTATCTCAAGTCCGGTATTTGGACTTTAATGGTATTTCTCCTGGCGGTCGTTGGCCTCACTTCTTTGGAAACAAACGCAAGACGTACCTGTCCGGCCAGCCTTTATTGATGGTGTATCCTTCAGAGATCACCCTTGTTTCTCTCAAGTGCGTTAGCAGCAAAAAGGCATTACATCATGTATCTTTAACTAGTTGTGTTGCACTTAATGAGGTGGGTAAGGATGATAATTAGTAAGTAAAATTTTAAGGGGGTGGAATGAAACACGCTGTTACTATACAGGAACCAAAGGACCTGCAAACATACTGTGAAGAGTGAAGTATGTAGGGAACAAGCTCTAAACTCTTAAAAAATTTGAGTTAGACATTGTGTTGTGGCACATGTAAACTCGTATTATACCTGGCCTTATTTATCTGCTAGACTGTAGCCTTTGGTAGTCTAGTTCCTCCCCTTCTTTTGCTTATTTAGTTTTTGAACGGAGGAGCGTAGTTAATCAGGAACTTTTCTTTATCCCTTTATTGACCTGATTGCTAAGACACAAATTGTACTCCACCTTGAAGCTGTAGCCTTTCTTCTGCTTTCAAAGCTTTTTCAGCCTAATGTGCTGTTCCTGCTAGATTCTTGCCAGCTGGCTGCAGGGTGCTTGCATTCTGGGTTGCCATGGAGAGCTGTGCAATCATCTCAGGATAAAGAAGAACACGCGAGTCTTGTACCTCGGAAAGATCAGTTAAAGGATTCTAGTCTTTCCTTGAATTTTGTCTGAAAACTTTATACCTTTTGTTTAGGTCATAATTTTATTAGAGGTGAAAATGTCAGCAAGAAGGTCATGCTTGCAGTGCAGTCCCAAGTACTTTGCTTATGTATTTTTGTTGTGTGTTTGAACTAATTTGTAGGCCTGTACCAGTGTTTCTTCTTCCTGGTTCCATTAATGGTTACCTAGACTTCTGAACTGTGATTATGCATCCCTCTTTGGCGGGAAGGACTTTATACTTTCAGTTGCTTTTGTATACCGCTGAGACAAAACTTACCTGAAACTTAAGACAGCTTTATTGGACTAGAAGAAATGTATGTGGGTCTTGTCTGTTGCTTTATTTAAAATGCGGTTATTTAAATGCTCTTGTAACTCTTTCAGGTAACTTAAAACTACTTAGTATTGTACATTCTTGCTACTCTTGCTGGAGAATTACTTCAAAACTTGATGATTAGGTTAAAGTAATTTTTGAAAAGGTGTTGACAGGCATTTTACCATTTTGTTCTTGTGCTTTCATTGTCACTTGGCTTAAATTGTTTTTTTTTCTTTTATTTTGTTTTTTTTCTGAGGTATTTATAGACAACAATTCTATTTCCTCTTAGACTATCTTTTGGTAGTCAGCAAGCCAGTCTCTTCTAGTATTATTGTTGAGTAAAAGCACTGCAAAAAAGATAGAAAACTTGCTTCTTTTGGCATGTTGCAGAGGAGAACACCACAATTTTGAAAATGAGTCTTACCTCTCACACCTTGTCAGGGTGGGAATTTATTCTTACTTTGCTAGAACTGTTTCTAATGTCAGTTCTAAGCCTTTTCTTGTCAACAAATGACAGTAGACCAAGTTTCTAAACCAGCGTTCTTCAGGTCTCCATGCGCAATATGATTTGGAGAGCAATTTGGCTCCCCATTAGTTAGGAAGGAAAAGTTTTATGAAGAAATGGGTATTTTTTTCTAAAATAAGTGCTCTCTGTCTGTAGTTTTAACTGTCGAATGTGTGGGGAGCTTTTGTTTTACCCGGTTTATCTGGATTCTTCAGTTTTGCTAAAAACAGGATCATTTTTAGTTTCTTCTGGTTTTCCACTTTCTAAAATTTAACAGCAAAGAAGTTTTTACTTTTTTCTTCTTGTCATTCAGTTTTTTTTGTAGCAGTTGTGCGGTCAGTTTCACTTTCCACAACTTAGTCATTCCTGCCCAGATCTGGTAACTATGGTCTTGGTTTTAGTAGTCTTTAAGGTTAACATCTTAATGAAATTGTTTATATTTAGGAAGTAAGTACTGATCTTATGACTTTCTGAAACATTAACCTGTTATTGCTATTACTATTCCTGTGAATGAAAGAATAGAGGGATACAAGTTAAAGGAAAAAACCTCTTTTATTTAGGGACTTAATAGCAAGTCAGCTATACAAATGATTGAATTGAAAAAAACAAAACAAAACACTGTTTTGTGGAAGACCACAACATTAGGAATTCAAAATGCAGGAAAAATAAAAGTGGAAAAACTGGTAAGAGATGTTCCAAAACTTATGTCGTATTGAACAGATGGTTAATGTCAAGCTGCCTCTTGGGACTCAAATTTGGCAGTGTTTGAAGAATATGGTTCTTGCTCATATAAAACTTTTGTGTATTATAAGCCTTTTACTAATACGAAGGAAAAACTTCCATGCAGCTGAGTTACAGGGAAAATAAACCATACCTAATCTACCAAGAATCTTCTCTAAATCTTTTTTATTTTTTCACTATTTTTGTTTACGACATTTTTTTCTACCATCATTGTGCTGGTATACTGTTAGGAATTTTGTTCCTTGCATGCAACACTTTGGAGCCTATACCTTACCTAGCGATTCGTTGGTTTGTTAGAGGACAGCGTATGCTATTGTGACAATTGTATGTGTGTAATAACGTGTATATATAGTGGATAAATCTGTGGGCAGTGGGGGCAAAATGGAGCCCAGTTCAGTATTTATGACACAGACTTAAAAAAAAAAAAAAAAAAAAAAAAAAAAGGCAATGACTAGCTTCTGAATAGATTTGTACCTGCATCCCAAATGTTGGAATAAATATGCAAAGGACTTGGCACCTCAACAAATACTTTTTTTTCCCCTTAAATTTAGGTAAGTGATGTGCCATAAATAAACTATACCTGTGTCTATAGGAAGCAAACAGTAGGAAAAAAAGTGTTCTTCTCACTATAGTATGTGTTCATCCTGCACTTCTACAGTTTTTACACATTGTAGCTGTATGTTTTTCAGCTGTAGACTCATAGTAGAGAAGACAATTAATACTTGTTCTTAAGATGTGGGAACTGAGGGGCACAGGTGATGCACCAAGCAATGCTGCTGGCATTAAATGATGATGGATCATTTTGGTTGTGTAATAAAGGTTCTATGAGAGCTACATCTGCTGCTTGCAGGATAAAAACTTGCTGGAGTGGTAATGAGTTCTTTATGCTGAATGCCTGCTTAATCTCTGAGTGAGCATCAATGTGTGAAATAGAAAATTTGAAATAGCAGCTATATTGCTTCACTTAAATTGCTATTGTGTTTTACTACGAAGGATTTTTTAACATTTAAAAATTTGGTTTGATTTATGGAACCTTAATTTTCCCCTTTCTCTGCAAGACGCTTGTGCAATCTGTCTGTCTGCTTTCTTTCACTTATCAGGATCTCTTTTTAAGAGATGTTATAGGCCAAGAAGGAGCTGAGCCAAGTGGAACATTTTATTGGAGAGATTTGTGATCAACTTGCTATATCAGCTTAAGTGCAAATAGTCAACATTTTGTGCTGAACTTCTGCCATCTGGTGTTCTTTCACATTGTATAACATGCTCCATTTCCCAGACTGAGTTGGCCTCTCCCAGCCAACTTTGCCAGATGCCTTAAATAGTTCTATTTAGAAACCTATACAATACCTTTACTATGCCTAATAGGGCACCTTTGCATTTACTAAAGCTAATAGAGTTGGCCTGGAATTATGACAGTACTCTGAATGTACTAGCAGTGAGGATATATGGTTTTTGTCACTTACATATTGCATCATTCTCCTAAGTTTCTGGCATCTTGTTTCCGCTCTTAATTATTCCATTTTAAGGAATCTACCTTTCAATCTGAGTGCTGGGTGAAAATAGGATGTTTAGTGTGAGTAAAGATACCAGATTCTGGCCAGAAATTTGAATGTTCCTTAACTGAAAGTTTTAAATTTTATTTAGCTTTTGGTGTGATACACGTTTCTCTTGTTGCATAGTATATGTGCAGGTTTTTATCTGCTGCTTGGGTGTTTTCTATAGAAGGAAAAGATGCAAAGGAAAAGAAAATAACCAGTGAGAATGGTTCTTTCTGACTCAGAGAAGGAAGATGCTTCTGGATTCAGTTATCATGGTGGTTTGGAATAGTTTTTTATGATCTGGCAGAAATAACTTGTGTCATTAAGACTGCTTGTGTTTTAAGGTTGGTAATTGTGAGTAATATTGAAAATAATGCTAGGCAATGCTTACTTGTTAAAGGAGGTGTTTGCACAAGCCTTTAACAACAGAAGGGGAAAATGAACAAAAAGGATAAACAGAGTTTAAAAGGCTCGCCATATTGCAGACCTTTAGCATTACTTAAAGCCCCAAACGCTCTGTTAAACTAGGTACTCCACAAACAGAAAGTTAAAAACCTCCTCCTCCTGATCTGTAGAATAAGTGGAAAGTATGTACATGTAATGCTAGAGGGCATGTAGAAATGCTCCTAGACTTCTGTTTGCCTTTAACGGAATGTTGTGTAAGCCAGGGCATCTAGTCTGCTACGCCAAAGAGAGATGTGAGTGGAGGGAGAATCAAGAGGAATTAGCCTATGTGAAAGGGCACAGAAGAAATGAACCTTCTCTTACCTGTATTTAGAACCCACCATGCAGCAGGGCCCATTGGGTTTAGGTAACCAAAGAAATAAAGGAAACCACAAACAAACAACTTTTTTAGAAATAGGATGATAAATTAAATATATTCGCTGTTACCATGTCTGTCATAATGGAGGACCATATTAGTAATTAGGTAATAAATGTTGGACTCTGCTCTGGAGCTGTGTTCCTTTAGTGTTGAATTCAAGTTCATGCTTTCATTTTCAGCTGTGGATGTGGTAAGATCCTCACTTCATGGTGAGCAAAATTTGTCTCAGAAGTGCTTGTCACCTGTTAGTGGTTTGTTGTTTTTTTTTTTTTTCTTAAATCATCTCAAGATTTAGAAAGATCTCATTGTTAGGACCTTTTTAAAGCTTATTTAAAATATAGAAAGTCATAAACTAGTATGATTTATAATTCCATATTTAATCTTGTAAAGTAGTTGTGAGGTTTTATGCAATATTTTCATTATTTGTTTCATATAGTTATTAATACTTTCATTAAAATTCTTTCACAGTCCTACTTCGGACCACTTTGGGCTGTTCTGGCCATACTTGTGCTCCTTTGTCACTAGGGGGTTCCTCCTCCTGCAGTCATATTGATGACTAAATTAAATTGTTGAGTAAAGTAAAATACTTCAACAAAAAGCCTTTTCTTTCATTTGGGTAAATACAGTGCTGGAAACAAACTGAGGAGAGAAGCAAAGAATAGAATCAGTTGGATCACTCAGGAGTTTGTGACAGATAATGATAGTATTTGTGTAATTTTTCATTTAGTAATTATTTTAATTTTTTGAGGGGGGGCTGTTATGAGTGTCATAGCTCCTATTATTAATATTTTTCTACTCTTTTATAACCTTTGTGCTTCTGTGGACTATCTAGAAAGACTGCTGGTCATACTGAAGTAATTAAGTCTTGGGCATTAATTGGCTAAGAAGGGAGATGAAATAATTCCATAGATAATGAGGCAAGTTTCCATACCTCACTATAGTAATTCAGTTCTTTTGATTCATAAAAAAGTAGTAGATATGCATTGATCAGTTCTGGTAATAAAATACCTGTCTAGCCTTATGCTGTCAGTTACAATTTTTTTATTCTCTTTCCAGCAAGGAGCTGATGGTTTCATATATGAGAGGCAGCTCTGTCCACGGTTTGGGGAAAGGAGAGGACATTTCATGTTCCTTTTTCATTAGTATCCTATAAGTAAAATTCTAGGCTTCTGGAGCAGTGGGTTGGTAGGATTTGTATTTTGTTGAAAGAACATCACGTGTGGCCCAAAGCCCAAGCTGATACCTATCCCTTCCACCCATTTTAGGATTGTCTGCAATATTCAGTAATGTGCCTTAATTTCGTACAGACCCATATTTTTAAGTCATCGTGGTAAATATAATTGAGGTGGAGGAGCAAGCATCTGAATCAAGAACACTAGATAGTGGTTTTAATTTATTTGCAGCTTGTTCGGTGAGTCGGATAGCATAGGATGTGTTAGGCTGGGTCTTTCCCATGCTCCATAGTGATTACAAGCTCTGCAGAATCTTCTTTATCAGACTCACACATAGGAGGAGTGTCAAAGGTAGTTATTTGTGAACCTCAGCTTTCCTGTTCTGTCCTTTAGATGCAACCTGTTAATGTTTGATGTGACCTGCACTTGGATTGTATGCTGGAAAGCTTGTATGCTGCTTGCATTGTTTGCTGCTAAGCCAGTCCTTTAATAGAAGTCCCATGGCTCATTCCAGGTGTATCTGCTCCATATATAAATCCATGAGGAGAAAAAGGCAGTATTTTAGAGCAGGTATTGTTCCACGTCATCACTGACCCTGAATAAAACCTCAAATTCACTTCATCACTGAAGGTTGTTTCTGTGTGCTGTCAGCTACTCAGCTGTTGAAATTCTGTCAAAAGTGGTGCAGAGAGCAGTTTAAAATTAAGCTTCCAAGAGTAACCGCACTGGTCTTAGTACAGTGCTTCTTGTGTCTGCATGATCCACGCTCATGACTAGTCACTTGTATTGTACTGGGCTCGTGGTTTGGAAAAAAAAGCTTTTTCCCAACATGGCACACAGTTATTTTAAGGTTCATTCACAGGGGAATGTGTATTGCTACAGAAATGCTAATGATGATGCTGTTTACTATGTAAATACAATATTAAACTTGATATAGAATTTTAAGGGGTGTGGTGGCTTATTTGAGGCTTATTTGTTAATTCAGGTGAATTTTAAAAATATCCTTGGACAGCTTTGAAGACTAAAAGTATGGTTTGTCTAGTTCCGAGTATTCCTTGTTGTACTTTTTGTGTTTATATGCTGTTTTATATTTTGAAAGTCTGGACCCAAGCTAATCTCTGTATTTCAGTAATAAGAATTGTCAGTATATTGTTGTTGTGTAGTCTGTCTCTTTCTCCATAGGGTATGCAAAGCTCTGTTCTGTTTTTAGATAATACAGTTCAATCTTCTTTTCCTTTTTTTGTTTCCACCCATGCTATAGCCTCTTTCTGAAGGGAAATTCAAACAGTTCACCATTGGGCAATTTGCCTTAATCTTGAAACAACAAATCTCTGTAGGTAGTTTTTTGAAGGAAATACAATTTATGCAATTGGTCTACCTTTATCTGTACTTCAGTAGCTTTTGAATCTCTCAGTCATTTGGCAGATGCTCCTTTCCTATAGCTTTGTGAAAAATAGCAGATGGCTAGAGAAAGCATTACTTGATGGTCTCCTTTAGGGAAAGGCAGAAAGAATTGAACTGTTAGATACTCTGTTTCAGCCCCCAAGTGACCAGTCAGCATATGTCAGCCATGTAACTGTAGATAAGCAAAGCAATACTTCTGATCATTTGACAAACTCCAAAAAGGAAGGTAAGGGTTGAGGGAAGGAGCCAGTGAAGCTCCAGAAATGTATCGTTCTAAGGAGATGCAGGCGAAAAAAAAATCTCCCTCTCCAACTATATTGTGATTATAGATTCTATATACTGCTAATAAATAGCAGTATCGTCTTTCTGTTGCTTGCTGATTCTTTTTCTTTTGTGTGGAAATATGGTATTCTATCAAAAGTTAAAATGAAAGGATCTATTGTAGAGGTTCAGTGTAACTAAGAACTGCAAACTGATTAAAGTGATTGTCTACCATTGTGATAAAATTCATGGTATGTAATCACATCTTTTCTGAAATGGAAAATGCCTTAAAACATGACACGCTTGTCTGGAAGTTGTAATAACTAGGACAATTAGTTTGTATAACAGGCTTTTGAGAAAAAAAATGACAGCTATTGTTTTATTGATGTCAGGGACTTGAAATATACTGATGAGGATTGAAGATGGGGGAGTCTTGGTTTCTTCCATAATTTTTCTTGAGAGTCAGTCAGCCTCGTTCAAGTCTTAGCATATATATCACTGATTCAGTTCAGTGATGTTAATGGAAGGTTGAGATGTACTTTCTTTGGATATTGACCATTAGGCCTTGGTTCCCTTTTTTTTGCACTTTTTGATTAAGTGCAAGTGTGATGAGGTTTAACTTCTTAAAGCGTTGTCTGGGATTCCTTTCAGTGTGTAATGTTAGTATTTTACCATGATTTTTTGTTTGTTTCATTGTAAAATTTATAGAAATTAACTTAATAGATTTTATGCAGCTTCAGAGAATCAAGTTAAAAGTAGTTTAATAGAATTTAGTAAGGAATTCAGTCTTAAAACCTCATGCCATGCAAACCCCAGGCTTCTGTATCTATATAGCTTCTATATAAATCTGGGATTTAATAGAAAAGAATGAAAAGTGACTTTGACAGCGGTAAGTGCATTTTTTAGATAAAGCATTTAATTGAGACAAAGTTAGCTTTTTACTGATGGTTTAATTGAAGATCCTTTAGCTGTTTATAGACAGGGTGGATAGCCCTAACTATGGCTCGCCATTTTCTCCTAATACAGAGCTGATAAAGTGTGTGTTTTGTCTATTGTGGGGTATAAACTGGCTGCTGCATTTGATTGCCTAACCTCTGCCTTGCTTTATTGATTTTGGGGAGTGTTGGTTTTGGTATCATACTACTGTGTAATTAGTAACACCAGTTTAATTTTCCACTTCTGAAGGAGGCCCAATCTTTTTCTGTATCATTTTTTCTACTACTTTGACATTACGAAAAAGCTGGGACTTCCTGATTTGATAGCTGGAATAGTAAAATTGTGCATTTTAAGGCTGTGTATGCAACTTCAATTTTCTATTTATGCTTTCCTGAAAGGCAGCTCTTTAACATGAATATGGATTTTGCATTGTTTAGAGGTGTAGAGTGAATAAATTTAAAGCAGCTGCTTTGCATTAATAAAGATTTTTTTCCTAGTAAGCACTAAATGCTTTTTTCGTGCTACATGAAGTTTTAATTAAAAATGTAAGTTTAGGAGAAAGCCCATTTCACTGTTAGATATGCCAATAAGAGTAGAACTTCTGATTTCTGTTAATTCACTAGACTTTTCTGCTGAAGTACTTGTGTCCCCTCAGTCCATTTCATGTTGATCACCAGCTCAGGAAAGGCTTGGTTACACAGAGATATTCTGAATAGTTAAGGTGCATCAAGTGAAAGAGCAAGGCTTAGTTTGCTATAACGTAATCCTCCCAATGCCAGTTTATGCCTTAGAGATACTGTCTGTGGAAGAGTTCATTGATTTCCACCTTCTGAATTTTGAATTCACCACTCTAATTAATATGCTTTAAGTTTCCTTACGGATTACATGGTGGCACGGCTGAAGGCATAACTTGACATCCTAATGAGTTATGGGTGAAGGAAGCGAGGTATGAAGACCAGACCCAGTAATTTTTGTTGGCTCTCTGATCATGATATGTTGGCCAACTGGGGTGTGTCTGTATCACCCTCCCAAGAGTAGGAATGTGCCATGTGGCCAGTAAGGAGGGAAGAACGCAGGGGTAGTGGTTCTAGCTGGTGGGAGATGGTGGCATCAATCAGAGGATGAGATTGAGTATGAGGACAGAAGCGTAGCCCAGATAAAATGAAGTTATAAACAGCTGATGTGAAACATACTGCTAAAAATAACTGGTATTTAAATAAATGCAGTCATTCTGATGTACTTTAAAATGTAACTTTTAAAATTAAATTTGGCTTTTTATTTTTGAAAAAGCTTCTTAAACCAAATTATTCAGTTAATTACAATATAAATACACAAACAAATTACCACAGTCATTATTTCATGATCCATGACAGTTGCCAAAGCACACGTTTTATAGTTTGTGGCATGTAGCAATTTGCATGAGTGTATCCATCTATGGAAGAGAACTTTCAGTGCCCTTGCATTTGCTGAGCAGCAGGAAGGCTCATGGATGATTGCTGTAGACTGGGTAGCTTACAGCTATCTGCTTGTACGAGTTATCTGATCTGAGGTTCGGACAAACTTCCAGAGAGTAAATACCTGTAACACAGTCTTCCCAGTATGTGGGTTGCAATGGTATTTTGAACTGTATGTGTCACACTTTGTAATTGCAAAAATATACCCACACCCACTTGTTGATGCCAAATAATTCTAATGATGAGCATGGAAGGGCAAAAAAGTTGTTTAACTGGAAGAATGTGGATGGTCTGTTTGAGGGGTGCTGTCAAGGTAGAGTATGATGGGAAGCATGAATCTTCACACCTGGTACTTGATAAAACTAATGAGAGGAGAAGGCATGGCCTACATCGACAATTAAAAATAGAGGGTTGCGTTTTTTTCTGGTGACAGCTTTAAATCTGAGCTCTGTTCTTGTCTTTGGACATCTCTGCAGTCTGTTGGTGAAACAGGCATCTGTGAATTACACAACTATATGTTTACTTGTAAAGGAAGGTAATATTAGTACTGAGCAATAAATATGGCAACTCCTCTACTAAAAATATGCTTAAAAGTGGGTAAACTTTTGAATACAGAGTTTCTTTTCTGCTAATCTTTTCTGTGCCAGCCTAAACATGTCTCATGTTGAAGTGCTGGCTGCTGCACTCCCTTTGAAGCAGGGTTTGGAGCTCGTATGACAGTGCTGCAGCATTGTGGAATGTGAAGCCAGTGTAAAATAAAAAAAAAACCAAAACAAAAACCAAACTCCCATACCTCCCCCCTTTTCTTATGGAAGCAGGGAGGGGAAAGCAGAATGGACTTTAAACCTCTGCTGGCTTCTGTGCTTACAATGTTCTGGGTGGGATGATCTCCACAACGGATGACCTCCAGATGGGATTGTGCCAGTCAGTTCTGGCTACTGTGGGACTTCAGCTAACTATCAGGGTTTCAGCAGTACTGTTTGTGTAAAGCAGTTTGTGAGCTTGTTTCATATTATGGCTTTTATTCTGTAGCTTTCATCACTTAAGCTTTTTGTTTGGAACTTCATGAGGCCAAAGAATACTAACAAGGGTAAATTACTCAAAGCTTCCAACAGGAAAGAGTGTTGGTTTTTGCTAAACGTCTTTGCTTTCTCGCTTGCCTACAGGAATTGCCATATATATGTAGTAGGCTTTGGCTCTGGCTTTTAAGTTCTTCATTGACGCTTCCTGCTTGGCAGGAGTAGTGTTATGCTTTTACATCAGCTGCAAATGGTTATGAGTTATTAACTGACTATGAGACTTCAAGCCAAGCATTTTGTGTTCCCTTTGCAGAAATGCAGCTGAATGGAGCTTAAAGGGCCACAGATGAAAGAACTTGAACATGTTTCTGAAGGTTTAAGATGTGTCTGACAGTGATCTCCTTACCTTAGTAATAAAGAAGAGTTTTTCAACAGGAGCTTAGGATATCTTTACTCCATCTTATTAATATACTAACTGGAATGGTGTTCTGACAACAACTCTCCATAGTAAAGTACTTACCCTACTACAGAACAGTATTATTTTCTCTACTGATAATGCAACTCAATGGAGGAAAGTGATGTTTTGATAAGCATGCGTGAAGATCGTTCCTTTCATGTGCGATACAGGTAAGACTGTATTCATTTTAGTATGGATGAATAAATGCTCTTAATAATAGAAAACTAAACAAGTTGCAACAAATAGTCTGGTATCTCTGTTATTAGTGTTATTGAAACTGAAAGCTAAAATCACTTTTTTCTTTTCTCAGTTTTTGAACTATGAAAATTCACTTTTGCTATGTAGTAGATTGTATTAGTATAATTACATGATTGTATAGTATTGGAACTGTGTGCCGTTGCAGAATAGTACATGACTGTATTTCTTTGTATTTCTGATAGAATGATACGAGGTATGATCCCTGCATGGTTAATACCTGCTCTCTCTCTTCTTTTAACTTTTGGGCTGCATATGGAAATTGTTGAGTTTTGTCTGCTAAAGTTCTCTGTACTTGTCCACTGTTTGCTTCTATGAATGATGAATTCATAGGTGTGCTGTCACCTAGAGCAGTGTTTTCCTTGCTTAAAATAAAGAGATTTGATCGATAGATAAACTGCTTTGATACCGTGGACTAAAAAAGTACTGTTATTGCAAGTCAAGAGGATATGTGATTTCACTTCAGAGAGCTTTTATAATTTTTCTTCTGGAATCCCCTTTACAGACATGGGACAACATGTTAGTGTTGCAGACTCGCTCTGAAGAACCGGAACAACAGAAGCATTATGTAGTGCATGTATTTGGATGGCTGGTGTTTGGAAGCGTGAATCTTGCAGCTCACTCAATAGGAAGGGACACTGGAATGATTGTTTTAAAAACAGATCAAAAGGGTGATTCTTCTTGTGTGCTCCCCCCACCCTCTCCACTAGTCATCCTTGCTTTGGAGGCTTTTGCCATGCTAGCTAACAGGAATAAAGCACTACCCCTATTTGTAAGACAGTGCATGCTATGGCTTAAAATTAATTCTGAAAATGTTCTGACAGTGTTAGATTGCTGTTAGATTGGTCTTCCCTTTCATGGAAGTACAGTGTTAGTTCTGTTTAGCAGTGCAGTCAGCAGGAGGAACTTTTTCATGGACAGTAAGGAGAAAATCAGCAAATAAACTAATTTACTCTCTGCTCTCTTTAATTTGCTAAAATCTTTATATGGTGTCTTTGACAGCAGGAATCTCTAAGTGTGTGAGCATATTTCTTCTGTGCTGTTTCCTGAATGTATCTAACTCCCAGCATTCCTCTAACATGTTTACCCATGCTGTTACTGATGCTCTTGGTCCTCCCCAGACAACTATAGAAGATCCTTGCTCACTCTAACAACAGCAGGAGCTGTTCAGGGTACTATTATAGAAGTAAATGGATGAAGAAAGTGGCACAGCCAATTGTCTCATTTAAATTGACAAGCCAAAAATAACTTCAAAAAAATTGGCAAGCACAGTCAGGGTAAAATGTCTTACTACTTTGTGCTGTATTTCAGTACAGGCTTGAATGATACTGATTAACAATAAAAATATTAATGGCCTTAGTAAACATTTCTGTAAGAACTGTAATCTGATGAACATTTAAAATAACATCAAGGCATAATACTTTTTTTTTAATATTAAACTTTTCTAAAACTTAGACTGAATTAATTTGCAGTTTCTCTATTGAACTGGAATTTTATGATAATTTAATAGCTATAATATGGAAAGATTTTATTTGGTTGTAGTTTAAGATCTGATGCAGGAAAGAATAGGTCATAAATTACTGGGGGGGGTGGTGTTATTTATCAGTTTTAAAAATTTCTTATCTACAGGTATTGTCTGAGGCTCATTTGGCTCTGCTTTTTCCTTTCTTCTGGTACTCCAATAGAACTGACTTTAAAAAGAAGCTGGTGGCCCACTCCTAAGGAAAGGCTTTACTCTTAAGGAAAGGTCTGTTTCTTACTGTGCAAGCTGTTTCTTTCTCCCCACTGTACTTGGCCAGTATCACTTTAGCAGCTATAAAAATACTTACACTGGTGGAAGGAAACTATTTTTTATTCTTATGTTGTTTAGTGACTGAAAATAAAATGCTGATAAATGGGACTAATAAGTGATCTGTAGAGTAAATATTTGCAGAACTCACTTGTCTTGGCCTGCTAAATACCAAAACCTTGTAACTGCTTTTATCTTGACTGGAAGAAAAGAACCCCAAATTCAGGTGTGTCGTTCCTTCCTGTGTATGTGTGTTTCTAAGTTTTGTTTCTAAGATTGTGATCAAACCTAGTGGTCAGTGTGGTGTGCTTCTGCAGTATGTATAGAAACCAAGAATAAGGGCAGGAGTCAGCAATAGTATGTGACCTTTATTATAGGAAGCTGTGGCATTAGTAATTTTATGCATCTGAATTAGAGATATAATAGGGTTTTTTTTGTTTTGTGTCTAGGTTTGGTATTGTGGATCGACATGTTTCATGGCAATTACGTGGCAGCTCCATTCCCCCTCAATAGCAAAAAGTCCCCCTGGTGGGAATTGAATGGAGTAAAGCTAAATTAATTGTGTTTAGAGATTGTAGTAATCGATGAGTCTTCTTGCCTTCTTCTATTGCCTTATTTGTCACCAGTTTTTTTTTATTGTAAGATGAGAACAGCTGAAGGAAGGGAGACTCCAAAAAGGGCGAAAAAACCAAGGAGGCTAGGGTGGAGGTATATGCATAGGATTTATATTTTTACAAGTATCAAGGTTCAAAACAGAATGTGAAGAAGGTCAGAGAAGAACAAGGGCGGGGGGGGAAGGGGGGAAAAAAAAAAGGAAAAAAAAAAAAAAAGAAAAGGGAGCCAGGCCAGATGAAAAGCTTAGAGGGACAGATAAGGATGAGGTAGTTTTACAAATGAGAAATTATTCAGGAGATGCCAACCTTTCAGAGAACGGGTCCAGGCAACTATAAACAGAATAACAAAATGAAGCCCTGTATGAGTATTTCCACAGTAATATCTGGAACATTACCCTGTTTAGCAGTAACAGAATTTCATTATAAGTACACAGATGAATGGGCCTTGTTCTCTTCTCATCTCTGCAGATTCAGTGTGTCTTTTGTTTAGGCATTGGGTGTTGACTAAATAAGTAATTCAGTTCAGCTCTGGGAACAGAGCAAGTAATTTCATATTCTCCTTGTAACTATTTAATGACTTCCTAAAACATTGATAACCTAGCCATGTCTAGTCTGCTGACATCCTATTTAACCATTAGTAGTGACAGTTAAAACAGCCTCTGAGAACATTCCCAAGAGGTGATAGCTTTTTGACTGGAGAATACCTATGTAAATTTTTTTTTTTTTAAAGTTGTGTTAATTTTCATAACAGTCCTTTAAATAACGGAGGAAAAAAACCCAAACCAAATCCACACCTTTTCTGAGTCCAGTTTTGGTACTTGATGGATAAGCCTAGCAAACTTTTAAAATAACTGAATGATTTCATAGCTCTTATATAACGTGAATAAAATATTAACATTGGGTACAGCAACTGTGGAAATAAATATTTCATTTTCTGTGTTCTTTTTTTATAACTTATTTAGACTTTGAAATTGTGGAAGTTCAGTAAGAAAGGATCCCAATGGAATTACAGCTTTAATTTGCTGCACAAATTCTAGAAACGTGTTAACACAACTTTTCTAGAGTTGCTCTCAAGGGTAGTATTCAATTCTGGTTTCTTTTTTACTCAAACAATTACTAATTCCCATTTCCACTCACTTCCTGTAATTCTGGTTTAATTGAAACACTCTAATATCTGATTTTCATCAGCCTGGGTATAAGCCTTAGCTTCATAGTTAGTTATGTTCTGTATGAAAAAACCCAAATCTTTCATTTTTATAAGTTATGTTAAGTCTGAGTTGCAAAGGCAAAAGATTATATTTCAATTTCTTGATGAAATGGTAACGCTGCCTTGGCATTTGGCAGTCTTTGGTGTAGTGTGAAATTAATTGAATGCAGTATATCAGGAAAATTACTGGTCCATAGCATTCTCTGACACTGTCTTTGTACCTTTTTAAGCTGTGCCTTTTCTTCATTGATTAGGTGGCTGATGCATCACAGTTACAAATCAAAACTTTTTTTTTTTAAATGGGATAAATTCACTTACAGAACTGGAGTCTAGTACAGCATTTTGACTATTATGTCGCATACCCATTTTGCTGAAAGCTCTACCCTTTTTAGCTGTTCAGGCTAAAAATCTAAAGAAATGAATGTGTGTCATGGTCTAAGTTTTCACACTAAGGAGCACCATATTTTCTAGCCGTCATTTTAATTGGACATGTCAGTTAACATGAGGTGCCCGGAGAGAACCTCTTTGGATAGGATTAAGATTACCCAATGAAGTGTTTTAAGTCTTAAACCTTCAGTTGCTGATGGTGTAATCATTTCTGCCTGTACTTAAGTGTACTTAATCATTTCTGCCTTTTTCTGTCTTACATTCAACACATGCACAATGTAACAAAAAACCAGGTTGTGTGTTCTAGCAAATAGGAATGCTTTAACTTCTCTGAGAAGAGTTTCCAAACCTAAAAATACTGCATGTGTTATGGATATCCAGCGTGAGAAGTTGGGCCTGGGAACTTCATGCCTGAGCTATTGTTTGCTGTCTGCATCTTTACCAACTACCAAGCATACAGTATTTTTAATTGCAAAAGTTAAATATGTCTGTCATCTCGTTGTGCTTAAGTTGTGGAATGTCGAAGACCAGCAGGTATGGTACTATTTTGTGTTGGTAGCTTATTTTACTTATGATCCAAATTCTTCTAGTTCTCTCGAAAATCAGTGGATTTTTTCAAAAATATTTCCTTCTTGCTCAGATTTGAGTAGAATGTTGTATAACCTATTTTTTTCCTATTTTGCAAAAATAAAGAAATGTAAACATTGCAGGTATGTTAAATACTTCATCACTGTGTCTTGCCAAAACAGCTGTCTTCTGGTGTTGCCATTAGAGTAACTTTTGGAACAGCAAACATTTGATTGTTGCTATTACTGATCTGTGCATATGAAGGGAAATGCTTTTAGGAATAGAATTCTAAATGTTTTATTCTTACAACTGGGTGAATGATGACATAACAAGGATATCTTCAATTGCATAGTGTTCTGTTTTGGAGTGCAAGCCCTTATACTTTCTGTGTAATCCATCTTGAAGAAAAATTCAAAACAGTATACAAATCTACGAAGTTGATGTCTACTTTTTGACAATATTAACACACAGTTTTTAAACACAGAATGTCTCTTACTGAGTTTTCTTTCTGAAAAATCTTTTAAAAGTAGAATGATGGTGTTTTTGCGAGCTTTTAAAATGCATGGATCTTGAAAAAGCTAGAGAACTATGCTGCTTGAAGATCAAGACCCTGAAGTCTTCCTTCTCATCCTCCTCTCCCCCACCTCCCTTGCATCTCAGAACTGGAAATTAGGAAAAGTTTGTATGTAATTGTTAACACTTACTGAAATGTTACCTTTTGTACACATGAATTCACAGTAGCAAAAATACATATGAATGTTTTTTGGCAGCTGCAGTTCTCTAACACCTTCTTTGTTCATCGTTAAAAATGTAATCTGCAAATTCTGCTATAAATTCATTCATGAGTATCTTCTTTACTGCTTGCAGTATTTTGTACCTGTATAATTACACAATTACTTGCTCATGATGATCAAAAATATTCCAGTGACGTCTGGAACAATGGCAGTTAAGTAACTTGAATTGACATATATTTTGTTGTTAATTCAACCTAGATCATTTTTCTTTACACTCTGAGATTTTTCATAGCAGTGCCACTATAGGAAATGGTGAAGTAGCAAGGAGTTTTGAATTACATAGGAAACAACTTTGGGAAAAATAGTCATGGTCTTTGATATACAGGAATATTTCAATTTTAATATTTTTTTTTTCTGTAAGACATTTTTCAGGTAACTATGGTATCAATCTAAAAATAAAAGTGCTTATGTTTGTCAAAATCAGTATTTTCCAATAATAGCTTGGGTTTTTAGGTCACTTTTCTGAAATTATCTAGATGGTGAAAACTCTGCATTTTTGAGTCATACAGGTCCTACATATGGACAGAGCAGTGTTTCGATTTCCTTCCTGAGACTTAAAAAGAAAGAAGGAAAAAAAAAGTTGAAGCTATTTGTTCTAAAGTTATGTTTGCTTATCACTGTTGAAGTTGCAATTTCCATTTCAGCATTGGTTTCTGTGATATTATAGTACCAAGTTCATTGTTTGTCCTGTGGTACTGACTGCCTACCTGTCCTACACTAATAGAGACCCTCTGAGTAAAATAACCTCTTCAGAACTCAGGTTATTGGACAAAGTACTACATTTAGAGTGACCATTTTCTTTTTACTTAAATTGTGCAGGATGGAGGCTTCCTGCCTAGAGCTGGCTTTGGAAGGTGAGCGCCTGTGTAAAGCAGGAGATTGCCGAGCTGGCGTATCTTTCTTTGAAGCAGCTGTTCAGGTTGGAACTGAAGATTTAAAAACACTCAGTGCTATTTACAGCCAGTTAGGCAATGCCTATTTCTACTTGCATGAATACGCGAAGGCCTTGGAATACCACCACCACGATTTAACTCTTGCAAGGTAATCTTGTGTCTTTCTTTAACCATGTTCTCCATTTCATCCTGTTCTTGTAGAGATGAGCAGTTGACTGTTCATTTTCCTACCAAACCCTGCTATTAATACCAGATAACAAGTGAATGTGGTGGTGGCAGAGGGCCAGGGGGTCTGGCAGGTAACTTGACTGCCCTTTAACCTGGGAGCTAATACTCGGTCTAGCACCGTAATCCTGGTACTGACTGAGGCCTCACCAGGTTTGTGCGTAATTAAGCGGCTTCTTCAAATCCACCCTTTCTTTATCCTTTCCTGTTTCTAAAACTCAGCATTCCTGGTTCCTCAGGATGTTAAGCTGGCTGTCTTGGTTACTAGACAGAACTCATTCATGTTTCTCTGTGTAAAACTTGTAATATAATATTGTGAAATCTAAAAACCCTATTTATGTATCTGACTTTTAATGATTTGGTATAGGTCTAATAAAAGACAAAGGCACCTAATGTACTTAACCTCAGTTTCGGCACAAATCTATTCTTCCCCTTGCCTTAACCTGCTCAAGTGCTGTAACCTTGTGGCAATTCTGTTTTGTTGTGTTATTCCCCAAGTATCACAGTCTGAGTGGTTCAGTGGCAGTCTTTTAGCCTTAGTCTCATTTAGAATCTAGAAATGTAGTATTACCTCCGAGTTTTCTGTAAGACCAGTATGTCTTGTAAATCACACAAGACTGTGATAGTCAAGTAAACTGCAGAAACAGTTAAACCTCTCTTTCTAATGCTGGGATTGGCTTTCTACATAATCATTAAGAATTTTCTCTTTACTCTCTTCCTAAAGGAAGTGCTTTTTTTTTTTTTTTTAATGTTAAGTAGGTGATCAATACCATGAATACTAGCAGCTGCACAAACAGCACCAACAAAATTAAACGTCTGTAACCACAGATTGAACAATGTTTATGTGAGTGGATTTTAGGTATGCAATGAACTGAATACATACATATTTACATGGCTGTAATATCTTTTCATAAATTCTTCTGTCTACCATACATTGATCATCTGCTTGGTTTCAAATTATACACTATTTACTGGGTACTTTATTTCTGCAATTTTAGGACAATCGGAGATCTACTGGGAGAAGCAAAAGCTAGTGGGAATCTGGGCAACACCTTAAAGGTACTTGGGAATTTTGAAGAAGCTATTGTTTGTTGTCAAAGACATCTGGATATTTCCAGAGAGCTTAACGATAAGGTAAGAATTGCTTAGGAATCTGGAAGTAAACTAATACACATTACTGAACCCTGTTGTATAGGTAATGAGTGTGCCACCGTTCAGAGGGAAGTAAATACTGAATATTCAATTATTTCTTCTAGACAGTAAGAATCTGTTAGTTGTAAATAGTTGTTTGCACTTGGAAGACTACAGATCCAGATTAATGAATATTACCGTGTTTTGTGTTTTGTTTTTTTTAAATTTAATTTTCAGTGATAATTGGCCTCAAGAATTATTATGTATCTTGCACCTTAAAAGGAAGTAGTATGCAATTTGATTGAGGGATGTGACTGGGTGGGAGTAAGGTATGCGATAAGAACATGTTCAGAACGGGCAGAGCATGTGTTGACAACTAGTTAACCTTTTTTTCCCATCTGTGGATTGTACTAATAGTTGTTGTGACACAAGACTTGAAGCATAAAATTTTAATGCCTTATTTTACTTTTGGTTTAGGTTGGAGAAGCAAGAGCACTGTATAATCTGGGAAATGTGTATCACTCGAAAGGGAAAAATGTAGCTAGTGCTGGGACTCATGATCCAGGGGAACTTCCAGATGATGTGAAAAATGCTTTACAAAAAGCTGCAAATTATTATGAGTAAGTAGTAGCTTTAAATGTTGGGGATTGAGAGGATATGGTTATCTAGTTTGTTAGAATACTGGGAGATCTGTGGTGTCATGAACTAACCTGTGGCACTCTTCTATTCAGAACAGTGGTACCTCTGATTTTTTTCCCTTTTAAACTGGAGAGTGCACTATTTTTCTGTTATGTCCTCATTTTTAGTGCACCTCTTATTACCTGGTAAGTCCTTCCCTTACATTACAATCCAGTAGTACTCTTCAAACCAGACCCAGACAACAATAGGACCTCAGTAGACTTGTATATAATGTAGCTCTGGAACTAGAAGCGAGCACACCAGTTTGAGTAAGAATGCAGTTAAGTTCAGTATCTCACAGGAAGTGTTTCCTACTCAGTGGAAGATTTATGGTTGCATAAAGGACTTTAAAATAGGCCAAAGTAGCATACCTCTACCTTTTCCTTCATATAAATGGAAAGATGTATTTTTAAAATTATTACTTAAATGACCGTGAGAAAAAGAACTCTTAAAAGTCACTATTCTTCCCCTTCTCACTTCCCCCAAAACAGGGAAAACCTGACAATAGTAACAGAGCTGGATGATAGAGCAGCACAGGGACGTGCCTTTGGAAATCTGGGAAACACACACTATCTTCTGGGCAACTTCAGGAGTGCAGTTTTAGCCCATGAACAGGTACAACATGCGCTAGTAAGGAAATTCTGTTCTTAAGTACATCTGTTGTGTTGGATCCTGTTGCAAGCTTTTTAATGCAAGTTTTAAATCTTAATGGCGCAGCTTCAAGTTTGGCTGTTCTTTTCAAACATTGTTGACCTAAAGAACAGATACAGACACACAGTGGAAAAACTACGAGTATGCATTTCTGTACGCAAATGTATGTTACGAAGTACAAAATTGAGTAAATAACGCAATTATTTCACATTTTTAAGCGTCTCCTAATTGCAAAAGAATTTGGCGATAGATCAGCGGAAAGAAGAGCATACAGCAACCTTGGAAATGCCTACATATTCCTGGGTGAATTTGAAACCGCTTCTGATTACTACAAGTTAGTTGACTGTTTAGAAATATAATTTATACCTCTTCTTGTACAGTTTACTTCTGTTGTGCTTGGTGCTTTAGGTCACTGTAGAATAGTTCTCTCTCCAACAGATACTTAGAAAAGAGCTGCATTTGTTTAGCAAAAATAACATTTTTCCCTAGTTGTTTAACTATTCTGGTTCTTTTAAGGGAGGGGCAGCATTAATCTTTATTTTTTTAACTTTTTTGTTACTTTAAATAGATTCTTCACAGCGCTGTAGACATCTTTCTGTTGATAGGCATTTAGTCCCCTTTATTCTAGAACCAAGCATTACTGTCTTAGCTCTTAGCAAGTTCTGGAATGATCTGAATAACTTTAATAGACCTGAGATGGGTAGCTGTCTCAGGTACGCTCCCTAGCTGAGGTAAGTGGTGCATGTCAACATGATTTTACATATTTAGTCTGTATTTTCAATCAACACTTTCTTCTTGATCTCTGCACCACTAAGCAGTTGCTGCTGTAACTTGGGAAAATACAAGCTCAGCAAAAATACAGTGTGGATGTTATTAGCATCTTATGTGGATTTCAGAGCTTACCCGTTCTTTTTGAAAAGGGAAAAAAAGCCTCCGTACCAAGCAGATTCGTCGTAGCACTCAAATTCTTCTTACCCAGCAGGGGTAGGCTGGCTTGGTGGTTATAGTTCTGTCTTGCTCATGTTGATGGAGAATATACAGTATTTATTGGAATGCTGGTACTAAACTGTTTCAAGGGCATACTGTCAGGAAAACTGCTATAAATTATTGATGAAGCAATAAATTAAAATTAGAAGATGCTGTTTGAGGGATCAGTCTGCTCTCTAATAAAGTAAATGGAAACAGGTTGCAGTGGAGGGCAGTGGAAGACAGACACTTAAAATCTTGTAAGAGTTTACAAGAAAGTAATTTATTAGCAGCTAATTTGCCAGCCCGGTGTCCTCATTTGTTTAATTTGTATAACTGATTTTTAGTTGTGCAAGTATACTTTTAAAAACTTTTCCTTACAGTGATTTTTGAGGTGACTAACCCCTTCTTTCAGGAGGACGTTACAGCTGGCTCGACAGCTTAAAGACAGAGCTGTGGAAGCACAGGCCTGCTACAGCCTTGGGAACACATATACTTTGCTTCAAGACTATGAAAAAGCAATTGATTATCATTTGAAACACCTTGTGATTGCTCAGGAATTAAACGATAAGTAAGCCCTAAGAGATTGTTTAATGTATGTATGACACTTAAACCAAATCCTGTTGCCTCTAACTGCTGTCGTTGTTCTGTATATGACAGCTGAATTAATATGAATTCCCTACAATGCTGGGCTCTGGTTTTCATACAGGGGAAAAAAATTACTCGTGAAAGTATTGCAGCTAATGAGTCCGAGATGAAAGAGGAACTGGTGAATTACTGTCTCTACATCTTCTTCTGTCAGCAGCATCTTTGTAAATTAATTAAAAGAAAAGCAGATCTCTCTTTTTCATGACCTCATTATAATAATTTTGCATACCTTCACAAGAATATGTCTCCTACTTTTCCACAGATTAAGATGGGAAGGGATGGGGAAAGAGGAGTAATGCAATAGCTAGTAATGCTTATTTTATAATCATGATTTCTAAGGCCTGTTTTAGAACATTGGGTACAACTACAATTTTTTACCGCTTTTAAGTGCACTTCTAACTCAATAAGCAGAATATATGAAGAATAAGGCATGCAATCTGATGAAAAGCAAAGTAGGTTATAAAACGTTCCATGCTTGCAAAACTGAGTGACTTATGTTTGCTGTGAGCTTAAAAATTAAAATTTTGAGTAATTTGCTTGTGCTTATGGTTATACCCAGATGACACTCCTTTAAATGCAATACTTGACGTGTCGGTGTTGGAATGGTTTCTGATGATAGCCTTCACTTTTCTCGGCACAGCAATCTTACTGTGGCACTATTATGAAAACCTGACCCCTAGTGTTCAGCGAGTAAAGGTATAATTCAAAATGTGTATTTTTTGCAGAATTGGTGAAGGAAGAGCATGCTGGAGTTTAGGGAACGCATATACTGCTCTGGGAAATCATGACCAAGCTATGCATTTTGCAGAAAGGCACTTAGAGATTTCAAGAGAGGTATGATTTTCATGCTCTGTGTATGCTGGCTGGTTGGTTTTTGCTCTTATACAGTGATTTTATGGAGGTGTGTTCATACATTGAATTTTGAATAATGGAATGGATTTTGAATGATTTCTGAGATAGCTGACTTCAAATTATTTCAGCCATGTCTCACTGCCACTAGTTCCTTAGTTCTTGTGCCGCCTCTGATAGTGTCAGCATGGAATCCAAGTTAGTAACCTAGCAGAGGTTACTTTAGGCTTTGTTATGTACTGTTTAGTTGTTACGTACTTCACTAAAAAGATGATTCTCTGTTTCCAGCCCGAAAAACTTTTCCAGACTTTTTCTCCCAGAAATCTAGGGGATAAGGTTTGCTTTACATTAACATGTTTATTCTTTGTTACAATACTAGAACTGCTTATTTTATTTGGTTGCAGGTAGGAGATAGAAGTGGGGAACTCACTGCTAGACTTAATCTCTCAGATCTTCAAATGGTTCTTGGATTAAGCTACAGCACAAACAACTCCATGATGTCAGAAAGCCACGTGGTAGATCACAGTCTGAATGGTATGTGCCTATTTCTGCAATACTTTCTAACAGGGAACTTCAGAAAGAATCTGTTGTTTGCATTGTATTGACTACAGATGGTTCTTCTGGAGGATTTACATTGTGAATCACAGGTTACTGCTTAGTTTCTTCACATGATGTTTCTAATTGTCCCCCCGCCCCCGCACTTTTTTAACGTGGGACATTTATCTATTTGCTGCCAAATTATGTGACCTTTTTTTCTTCCTACCATCTTAGCGACACTGGGGGTTACAGTAGAACCCAGTTCATTTGATGTTCCTCTGTTCAAAGATCCATGGTCCTTCTCTGTGTCCCATGAAAGCAACTTACATAGCTTAGATTGGTGTGGGTTTGAAGGCTGCTTTTACTAGTGGTTTTTATTCTCTGCTGATACTATTTACCTGCACTGTTTTGGAACTCAGAATTGCTGTACCTGGGATCTTAGATGAGTACAGCCACAGCTTTGAAGGTGACACTGTAAGTCTTAATGATAAAAAGATGAACCTGATTCTTTCTTGAAGGTACCAGACCAAAAGTAGGACGCCGCCACAGTATGGAGAACATGGAACTTATGAAATTAACACCAGAAAAGGTTGGCACTTTCCTTCTTTCTGTTCTGCTGGTGAGATTGCAATGAGATGTTTCTAAGGGTTTAACGTCAATAGTTATGAGTAGTCAGAAGTATTATACATAACAACTTTGAAAGAACTCAGCAGAATGTTGGTGTCATCGCATCCCGTTTTTTTTAATGTAGTTGATCATAGGTAAAAGCAGCTCTAACAATTCTAACAAATAATACTTTTGTCGTGTAGGTAACAGTCAGCATCTTCCATATGTAATGGCTGTAACGGCTTGTGGAAAGCTTGCTTTATTCCCCTCACAAGTAAGAATGGGGTCCTGTAGTGTGCATCAAAGGAATTCCTTTCATCTCCTCTTTAAGTTTGAGTGTGCAGCATGAAAGTGGTTTGGAGTAAACTCCTAAGCTTTAGCTCAGCTGTTCTGAACATTTTTTCTTTGGTTACAGTCATTTTATAGGCACTTAAAATACATGTCATATTTTTCACTTTGGGATTTCAACCAACTTGCAAGCCATTGGCAGTTTCAACATACATCTTAAGTAAGGATGCTATTTCTGAAATGCTGGAACTAAGTCGCAGATAGGTAAAGTAACCTCCCCCCAAACTCAGAGAAATCCCTTGGGGCTGGGAGTTACTGATTAAAATCCTTGTGTCAATCTTTGAGAGATTTCCTTCAAATTCTGTCTGCCTTTGAACAGTGGGCTGGCAGTTCTACCTAAATGACTCCAGTGGCAGACTGAAATTGCTGTTTTTCCCTTAGTATCCCAGTGGTTTTAGATACTGGGATAACTAATTCCCATCTCTTCAAGTGATGCAAAGCCTGCCCTCGTGTTTATCAAATAGGAAATTAAATCTCAAAGCTTACATCTGGACAGATGGTACAGCTGAAGTCAGCACTGACGCTCAAGAGCCTCTTTGTGTACTGATGTAAAAAGATCTTGAGTCTAGTCTGGGGTGATTTCTCTACAGGGAACCTCTAAGCTTTTGGCCAGTATTGGCTGTATTTTCTTACTCTCTCTATCTGTGGTATCTTTCAAAATACATAGCCTGTGATAGTCTGTGCCCTAAATATGCTAAAATGTTTCATGTGGATTTTCTAATAAAGTATTAACCTAGTATTGCAGCTTAGCTTTTATAAAGGGCTTTTTTCAAGATACTCATATAGTAGATTCTGAAAATTCATTCCATAAATGTCTCTGATATACAGAACAATGTATGACACTAGTATTAATGGGTTCATTGTACAGGACGCCATCTTCTCCGAGTTGGAATCTGTGTGTTGAGCTTCAATAAGCTTTTAAAAGGCAATCCATTTGGGTAGGCAGTGTTGCTGAAAGATTTGTGACTGTGTTTACAATTTCTGATGTTGCATCAAAAAAAAGGGGTTTTGATTCAGTTATTGTAAGAGTGCGTCAGTTGTAGATAAAGCTGTCGATTTTGTGGATAATTCTGTTTGTTTTAGAAGAGAATTTAGGGAAAATCTGTCAGGTTGATAAAGCTATCCATTCTGTTTTTCAGTGAAATGAAGTGGTTATTCCTGTTTGCTCTTGTGCTGGCATTCTTCTCCTTTTCAATCTTTACTGGGAATTTTGTGTGTATCAGGGACTTCATAGAAGGCTGGTTAAGTATCTGGATTTATATAAGGGTTTGTTTTGCTCTAATGTTTTGTAAAACTAGGGATTTTTAAATTTTTTTTTTCTTTCCAATTTTAAGAATGTCAGGTAGAAAATGCCACCTGCGTCTGCATTTTAGCATTCACATTAACTACATTTCCTGCACTTCAGTCAGCAAGGAAAACTTCAGTGTGTTTGAAAAGTATACTATTTGACCACATTTTAATCAACCAGGTGTCACACTACAGTTCAGTTATAAGACTTACCAGTAACAGTACTAACCTGTTTCAGGTAACAAGAGCTCAATAATCACAGGTCAAGTAATAGAACCAAAACTTAGGTTTTCACATCCTCATGCTTGCGCAAACTAAATAATGTAAAACCTGCTTCAATTTGGGGAGGAAGAGCAGCAGCAAATAAGATGTAACAGCATGGGTAATTAAAATCAGAAGGCTTAATTTCATGACTCTTGTTTTCTTAGGTTCAGAACTGGAACAGTGAGATTCTTGCTAAACAGAAACCACTGGTTGCCAAACCTTCAGCAAAACTGCATTTTGTAAATCGACTAAAAGGCAAAAAGTACAAAAATGGCACCGCTTCCAAAGTTTTGCAGGATGCCAGTAATTCTATTGATCACCGACTTCCAAACTCTCAGAGGGTAGGTTTGGCGAGCTGTGGAAATCATAGCCTTTATTAATCTTTGTCTGATCAAAATGATGGAAAACACATTCCTGCAGCTGTCTGTTTCAGCTTTCCTTGATTTAAATGCCGTGGCTCTGTAAAACAATGCAGAATCTGTCTCGCGGGTGGTGCCAGCTTTAAGCTTTTCCTAGTGCTGGAACATTCTTTTTTCCTGGTGGATTTTGTAAAGTTACAGCTCAGCTTGCACATACATTTTATTCCTAGTCTCTTCTAGACCCTGCTTCTCCAAACTTTAAAAAATCAAGTTTTTCCAATTCAGACAGTGGGAGATATTTTTGACATATTTTTTAGGTTATTGCACTCTTGGCAGATGTCAGGTAAAAATAAAAGAACTGAGTCATTTGATCTAGATGAGAGATGAGTGCTTTTGACCATAGACCTGAAGAGACAATGGAAACTGTTCCTTGCTGTTCTTGTTTTTTTTCTTTCATGGGCATTTGGGATTTTGGTGGATTCATGGCTGAGGAGTAGTAACTCCAGTTTTATTGATCAGAGTACTGTTTCTTTCTGTTTCAGAGAATGAAACATTTGTAATGTATTTTACCTTCCAAAAATGCTTGCCATATTATTAGTGTTTCCTCTTATAGTAAATACCTGTCTATAGATATGGATGACTAAATGAATTTTTTAAATGGATTTCAGATATGCAAATACCAAACATATTACTGGAATGAAACTGCGGTGCAGTTGTCCTAGTTTTAGGGGTATTTTGAACTCGAGAGTACCTAACTCTTCTCTCCTCTTCAGAAAAACAGTCGAGAGACTATGGCAGATGAAGGGTTCTTTGATCTGCTGAGTCGATTCCAGAGTAACAGGATGGATGATCAGAGATGCTACTTCCAGGAGAAGAACAGACTCTCAGCTGCTTCAGTGGCAACATCCTCTACTCCACCTAAAACAATGAGAAAATGTAATTTTTTTAAAAGTGAAATCTGTATCTGACTCTAGCTCCTGCCAAATAACTATTTTAAAAATGTATTTGTGTGCAAGACTTACTATAGAAAGGAATTTATTTCTAGGCTAACTTGTTTTCTTCCTCCTCCCCAGCCTTTTCTACTTCTGTAGTCTCACCCCACACAGATGAATTTCTGGACCTACTTGCTTGCTCACAGAGCCGCCGGCTAGATGACCAACGCGCTAGCTTTAGTAATCTTCCTGGACTTCGGCTTAATCAACACAACAGTCAGTCAGTCCTGGGTCACCTCATGGCAAGTAACAACAGAGAACTAGATGATGACTTCTTTGATATATTGATAAAATGCCAGGTATGTTTTTTTACAAAAATTCTTCAGATTCTGAGTCTTTGGGGATTTGATTTGTGCATCCTGTTACTTAGTTGCTTCAAGTACGCCACCTTGTTTATCATGTGTTTTAAGATACAAATCGATTTGGTTGATAAGGAAGAACAGAGAACAAAAAATCAGGATTTTTTTTTTTTTTTTACAATTTCTCTTTCGTGTTTTGACACCCCCCCCCCCCATTATCCAGTGTCCAGTAAGTGTAATTTTGGTATTTATACCATGTTAACCATTTAAAGTAACAAATGCTGAAAAAGTGAAGGAAAACAAGTGAGGCTATTAAAAGGAGTATGTAAAATGATTTTAAGAAAAAAGAAGTGTTTAGATCTGGCTTGTTAGGAGGGCATCTGATATACCAAGAATCCTAACTCATCAAATGAAAGAATTTAGTACCAGAGCTTCAGTGGTGATAGTAATCACCATTCCAATTATATGAAGTTTAAATAGTAGTTTGTAGCAATATACAAATGAAGTGTCTGATTGTCAATTAGAGCATGGTGTATATATACACCGGTTAGACCAAAAAGAATTTAATTAAAAAGACTTGGTGTTTTACCTGATGGGTTGATAACAATCTCAAAATACAAAATTCAGATACTGTGTTCTCCAAAGGTAAGTAAGTATGTTAGCTTGGGTGGGAAACAGCACCAGGAATTGAGTCTACAATGACAGTGTTCATCAACCTGATGAGATAGCATGCTGTTTTAGCAGCTTGTCTGTTTACTTCTTTGAGTCAAGTGAAGAATCTGGAGATTAGTATGATATATTTTCTATTATATTAATGCACGTTTCTGCACGTGCACTATATGTAGCAAATGTAACACAATGACTGACTGTGCTTATTGAGAAAGGAATGGAAAAATTTAATCCCCTCAGTTAATTAGGGCTGCTACTGCTTTAAACAAGCAGAAAAGGGTAGCTGACTTCTGAGAATTTTTGTCTCAAAGCTGGCTCTGTCTAAGGTCTGTCCTGCACTGGAAGCCCTGCTTTTCCTGAAGTGACCGTATTCCCCTCCAGCTAGCTCAGCTGAGAAATACTTGTTCCCAGCTCAAGCAAAGGCGCTACTGTCGATGGCTGCAGTCCACAGCCAGACCTGGTGTGATAGGCTGGTGCTTGCAAAAACTGACCAGGAGGGGATAGCTGTGTGAAAGGAGCACAGAAACTCTCTCAGAGGTGTTAGCCAACTGCTCTGTAACATCGTGAGTAAAATGTACCAGTCTTTTTTTCAGTTTGGAGGAAAACTTCCTCTCAATATTGCCTCTCCAAATCTGACACCAGTGTGGCCATTTTTTTACTCCCTGTACAAGGAAAGGAAGACAACCATATTTTCTGTTGGATGAGACTAGAACTACCATGTACTAATGCTAAAATTCTTATTCTGGACAAAGGACACTTAAATCTTATTCTGCAATATGAACAAGAACTAAATTGGGTTGGTTTTGGTTTTTTTTTTTTTTTCCAGATACAAGTGGTTTGGAGGAACCATTTTAGCTATAGTTGCACTCTTACCTTACTGATTTCATTTGAGAAGTTTAACCTGAAACAAAACTTACAAATTAAATCCTTGTAATACCTTTAAATCTGAAAACAAAGGCTTTTAGTAATTTTTCACTTACATTGTTAACTTATTTTATTATTTATATTCCTGTAAATATGCAGCTTTATTGCTTGGTCTGTCTGTAGGGGTCCAGACTGGATGATCAAAGATGTGCTCCTCCATCATCTGCAAAAGGACCAACTGTACCAGATGAGGATTTTTTCAGCCTGATTTTACGATCACAAGCTAAGAGAATGGATGAACAAAGAGTCCATTTGCCCTCGACTATAAAGGGACCAAATTCTAGCTGAAGAAAGAAACAGGCGTGTACTGTACAGTAGCATCTTAGGTATTATCTTTGTTTGCTCGAAAAACATACATGCCTTTTTACAGAAGACTGCATTTAATAGCTTTGTCCCCTTTCTAATAATTTTTTGTATAAATAGCAGCAGCATCACACTCGTGACCAGTAGTTAGAGTTGCCGCTGCTCTTTGCAGTTGGCAGCTGCTTTTAGCGGTGCCCGAGATACAAATTACTGTATCTCCCTCTTAACTGCCTCTAGTCTATGAACATTAATACACATTTTTTTCCCTGTGAAGGTATTCTCATTACTGATGTGTAGATTCTACCACTGTCTCCATCTCGCACAAGACCTAAACTTGTATGTTCTTTTTAAAGAAAACTTTTTTTTTCTGATTTGTACCTCCCTGGAAAAAGGTCCTGTCTTCTTTTGTACTTTTTATAAAAATTAAAAAAATAAAATAAAAAAAAATAAATAGTTTCAGTACTTAATCTGTCTTTGCAGAAACACAGTTTGGAAGAAACAAACATATTAAAAAAGATTTTTAAAAATCAAACCCTAATTTTAATTCTGTTTAATACAAAAAGAGTCTACTCAAAACATGCTGGGTTTTTTTGGTGATATTCAGGTAAGTGTTTCCTATACCAGAAGAAGAATTTTTTAAGAAGATATACTTGTTTTTAAGCAACAGCTGCCCATGCTGTTCTATAGATTGTGTGGTACATGTCCACCACCAATAGTAGTCCATGCACCAGGGAATCACAGGGTTGGTAGGTACTTGGCATGAACTACCACGGATGTCAGGTAATTCCTGCAGGAATTGAATTTAAAATGTTACAGTCAATGTATGTATGCTGCTTATTACTCGACCTCAACTACTTCTCTTGATAGGGATGTGCTATGCTGGGGTAGTTCTTGGGAACAACAGTTGTAACTTAACGTCTTCCCCTCAGTAGATACCTGTACTGAGGTTGTTCTTGGGAACCCTGAGGGCTGTATGTTTTTCAGTGTAGGTATCTTGAGTTAGAAGCCACCGATTTTAACACCAAACGTGGCAAGCTGTTCAGGTATTTGCAAATGATGTCATTTTTTAATTGACAACAAAAAATGTTTTTACAAATATGTTAACAGTAAAAAGAATCCCAAGGAGAATATCTATCCCTTAATGGGATGTAGCCACCAGAGATGAGGAAAAGGCTGAGGTACTTAATGCCTTCTTTGCCTCAGTCTTTAATAGTAAGTCCAGTTATCCTCAGGGTACTCCACCCCTTGAGCTGGAAGGTAAGGATGAAGAGCAGAACATACCTCCCTTAATCCAGGAGGAAATAGTTAGTGACCTGCTACGCCATCTGGACACTCACAGATCTATGGGACCTGATGGGATCCATCCAAGAGTACTGAGGGAAATGGCAGAGGTTCTTGCCAAGCCACTCTCTATCATCTATCAGCGATCCTGGTCAACAGGGGAGGTCCCAGAGGACTGGAGGCTTGCCAATGTGACTCCAATTTACAAGAAGGGTTGGAGGGAGGATCCGGGGAACTACGGGCCTGTCAGCCTGGCCTCGGTACCAGGGAAGATTATGGAACAGCGTGTCCTGAGAGCACTCACGTGGCAAGTCCAGGACAAGCAGGGGATCAGGCCCAGTCAGCATGGGTTTACGAAAGGCAGGTCCTGCTTGACCAACCTGATCTCCTTCTATGACCAGGTGACCTGCCTAGTGGATGAGGGAAAGGCTGTGGATGTTATCATCTGCCTTGATTTCAGCAAAGCCTTTGACACTGTCTCTCATGGCATACTCCTTGAGAAGCTGGCTGCTCATGGCTTAGACAAGTGTACTCTTCACTAGGTAAAAAACTGGCTGGCTGGACGAGCCCAGAGGGTTGTGGTGAATGGGGTGAAATCCAGTTGGTGGCAGGTCACAAGTGGTGTTCCCCAGGGCTCGGTGTTGGGCCCTGTTCAGTTTAATATCTTTATCGATGATTTGGATGAGGGGATCGAGTGCACCCTCAGCAAGTTTGCAGATGACACCAAGTTGGGAGGCAGGGTCCATCTGCTCGAGGGTAGGGAGGCTCTACAGAGGGATCTGGACAGGCTGGATCGATGGGCTGAGGCCAGTTGTATGAAGTTCAACAAGGCCAAGTGCTGGGTCTTGCACTTCAGTCGCAGCAACCCCATGCAGCGCTACAGGCTTGGGGAAGAGAGGCTGGAAAGCTGCCCGGCAGAGAAAGACCTGGGGGTGCTGGTTGACAGCCGGCTGGATATGAGCCAGCAGTGTGCCCAGGTGGCCAAGAAGGCCAACAGCATCCTGGCCTCTATCAGAAATAGTGTGGCCAGCAGGAGCAGGGAGGTGATTGTTCCCCTGTACTCAGCACTGGTGAGGCCGCACCTCGAGTGCTGTGTTCAGTTTTGGGCCCCTCACTACAGGAAAGACATTGAGGTGCTGGGGTGTGTCCAGAGAAGGGCAACCAAGCTGGTGAGGGGCCTGGAGCACAAGTCTTGTGAGGAGTGGCTGAGGGAGCTGGGGCTGTTCAGTCTAGAGAAGAGGAGGCTGAGGGGAGACCTTATTGCTCTCTACAACTACCTGAAGGGGGGTTGTAGTGAGGTGGGTGCTGGTCTCTTCTGTCAGGTGGCTGGAGATAGGACGAGAGGAAATGGCCTCAAGTTGAGGCAAGGGAGATTTAGGTTAGATACTAGGAAAAAATTTCTTTACTGAGAGGGTTGTCAGACATTGGAATAGGCTGCCCAGGGAAGTGGTGGAGTCACCATCCCTGGAGGTATTCAAAAAGTGCATAGACAAGGCACTTCAGGACATGGTTTAGTGGGCACGGTTGATGGTTGGACTCGATGATCTTGAAGGTCTTTTCCAACCTAAATGATTCTATGATTATGCCCCTAGAGAAGAATCTACAGTTAATTTTAGCTTCAGAGTAAAATGGCATTGTAGGAATAGTTAATTCAAACTATTTTACAGTTACTTGAAAGTTTTACAAACATTCTCTTGCAGCTTTTTTAGCACTGAAATTGAATCCTGCTGCAACTAAAACTGTCCTCCTTCTGCTTTTGCAGAGAAATGCCAGAATATTCTTCCAAAAACCATGTGCTACCATCAGTTTATTGTGCTGATCTTGGGTACTTTTACTTAGTGCTTCCTACTCCCCATTCGGCTTTAAATTGCCCTAAAAAAATCTGATACAACATCAGCTTCTCACTCCTCTACAAATTATTAAACTAGAAAACAATCATCAAGCTGTCCTAAAACTGAAGCTGACTAGCAGCAAACTGATTTTAGAGAGTGTAAAACAAAACATGATAGATGTCTCAGGACTATTTGAGCTGCGATTAGTCTTACGTGAATTACGTGAATATCAGAAACTTTCTTCAGGCTGTTTGGCAGTTAACTTATTAGGCTTATGTTTGCTAGATCACAGAGTAGCAGTGTTTTCCCCTCACTGAGTATCTAGTTTTACTCAAATAAAGTTTTACTCAAAACTTATTACACAAACTTGATTTCAAACAAGCAGCAACAGCCCACAAGCCTCTTTCCTTGGCCACTTAAATCCTGTATTATCTTACTTTACGTAACATATTTATTTCACATTCCAGAAGTAGTACGTACACTCAGTCTCTCAGCTTTTAAAACTCTACTTACCTTATGATTACTATCTGACCAAAGATGAGTTCCCATCAGCTTACTGATGCTTGATTTTCTACATTTGAGAACTAGAGCAGAACTAGCAAGTACATGACAAGCAAAGATTAGACAAAACTTACAGCAGAGCTTTGGGCTTCCTTAGTCTCCTTCCTCTGAGTCACATGAACTGCTCTTTTTCTTCTCTTCACGTGGTTCCACTGCAGAACTTTTCCCGTCTAGGTTTTTATTAGGATCACAGTTTTCTCCAGTCTCTCGCTCTGCTTTGCCTGTCTCCTGTTTCTGCTGCTCAAGTGCATGTTCTTCAGTAAGGTTTTCAGCTGTGATAGTTTCTAGTCTACAAACTTCTGACTCAGTGTGCAATCTATTCTGTAAAAATTAATAATAACCTATTAATCAAGCAATCCAAAGTGATGGCATCTATTGCTTCAGGTGCATCTCAGCTCAAGGGGCAGAACTCCCCCAAAGCATGACTGGTATCTTTTTCTCCTGGGAATCATGTAAATAAGCACCATCTAGAGTATAAGTCTATTTTTGATTTTCTATAGTTTACAGAAAAGTCAACACTGCTGCTTCTCCCTGCTTGTCCTCTGTGGGTAATCATTATGCCCAGGCTGACATAAGTATTGATCTCTCAAAACAGAAGTTATTTAAGTCTTTACTATAAAAGAAGAGTTTTAACTCAGTAGTGTCCTGTCACAATTAGCCATTGCACAGTATTTTTCCAGAACAAAACACACCCAAGATAGATACCTCTACTGAACTGTTCTATAGGGGAGCAGGTACTTCCTTAACTCCTCTCTCCCCAAGATTTAGTTTAAGCTTGTTGTTTAAACATGTTCTAGCAGATGACATTGAAATCTATTAAATTTAATCCCAGCTCAAAGAGCACCAGGACTAACATACACCAGGTTCAGGTTTGTGAGACTCTTCTACTTGCGTATCTGGCTCATGGCTTGTATGCACGATGTTAGGACTTCTGCCATTTCCTGGTCTCACAGGAGCATCTCCTCTGTCGTAAGGTCCTCCATAAACATAAGGAAGCTTCTGCAAATAATAGCCATCTGATTTACTCCCGTCATATTGCCCAAAGGCTATTTTCTCCTGTTGACTGTTGGGTGGAGGAAGACTTTTCTTCTGAGAAGATGTTAAGTATCTTAACACAGACACTGATGATCCTGCACCATAGCAGAAAGCCTGGGGGCGGGGAAGAAAGAAAAAAAAAAGAACAAAAAAAAGAACAAAATACCAAATATTTGCAGCCTACAGTTTTCACACAGAATTCGAAGTCACATAGCTGAAAAACACTGAAAGAAAAGCTCAGGTGTTCAGAATGGCTACAGTAAAATTCAAGCTTTCTACAGTCTGACCACACTGCAGGAACTGCCAGACTGGCTATAGTTCATCTTTGGTGCTACAATGAAGATGTTGAAGGCTCTAACTCAATGTTTCCATGTACAAAATGCCAATTATATGCATTGCTGTGTAATGACACAAAGAAGAAATGGGAACTAAGCTGCAATAAACTGTCACAGAGCCTAAGATTTTAAGCAGTTTAATGCTATTTTATCCCACTTGGGGAGTGGGGGAGAGATGTGGTTTAAATCCAAACTAACCTATTTTAATTGCTAAACCAACAGTACTACAAAGATTTTGTCAAGAAAAAATTCCCTGTCGAAGTAATTTCACCTGTGCTAAGAAATCTGTTCACTAGTACAAATAAGAAATAAATAATATAATAGATAATAATACTTAAATATAAGTAAGTTTAATATATAAAAAAACAAAACTGAGCTTTTAAATGTAAGATAAACGTATACAAACCAGGACAGCCAGAGCCATGATAATAAGCACTGGAACCTGCAGAATGAATGGTATCTCCTTCATTAGTGCTTTGATGAATTCACCAATACCTTGTCCTATGTGCTTCAAAGGCTCAGTTACAAAGTTGGTGAAAGTAATTGCCAATGCCTAGAAAAATACAAATAGACAAACAGTGTTGTTACTGATTACAAACATAAACATGAACAGTCTCTTTAGGCTTGACATATATATATACCTTTGTTGGTGGAACCAGCAAAACAGGATTTACTAGTAGAGTTTCATAGTACTTCTGACAGGGATCGTCCTGAAATGTCCATTTACTTCTGAGCCATTCTGTAGTCAAAGCAGAGACGTATTTTTACTACTTTTTAAAAACACATTTTATGACACAGTAGTAATACAGAAAGTAGCATTTCAATTATAGATGGAAAAGAACTCTTCTAGATATGGTTCAAAGCTCAGATTTATTTTTAACTGAGATGATTAGCTTGGCAGTGTAGTTTATCCAGTCATGGGGATGCTGGAAGGAACGGAAGGGAAGGCTGGAAAGAAAGAGAAGAAACTGAGGTTTTCCCATGTTTGGTCAAGAAGGTTCTCTTTATTAGATTAACTTAGTCCCTAGAAGCCTCAGAAGAGAAATAAGTCTCGTCTGTGGGAACTACTATCTAGCACATTTTGTCCACAGCTACTGAAATAGAGGTAATTGAGTGTTATTACTTATCTGCCAGGCTGCAAGTAGATAAAAAAATGTTTATTTTGCTTGCTAGATTTCAAGGGACTATTTTAGTTACAGGCAGAAAGTCTTACTCCTTAAGGGAAATTCTAAGTTATAAACAAGTAATTTATGATATCAGTGTTTCTGTAGTTTGATTTTAGTGCAGTCAGAACATAAACCATTGAAATTTGACATAAACAGAGCAATCACAGCCAATAAATTGTAAAGGGAAGACCATAACAAGCACTCATTAAGAGTTGTCATCATTAATTTACCTGCTATAGCACTGGATAACAAGTAACAGCTAACTAACAAATTCAGCTTTCTCTGTAAAATAAAACCACTGAGTAAGCAGTTACAGATCTAATTTCTGAAGTCCACTGTACTGTAGGCCTTGCAGAGAAAAAAAATAATAAAAAAAATTCTTTTTCTTGAATTCTGCCCTCCTATCTTCAGTAAATGGCACTGAATGGTACTGGGGAGGGCAGCTGGGGAAGCAGTCACAGAGTAAGTTATAAGGAAAAGAAGTAACACCATGACCTGCTCTAAGCACAGTTCTGTAATCAGCTCTCCTCCAAAGGCCTAGAAAAGGAAGTTTGGTGGACCAGAAAAATGGTAAAACCACATAATCATGTATTGCTGAAGAAAATTCAATGTGCTACTCATGAAGAAATAAGAGTATTCTTGGATACTATTACTGAGTATTTTGTGATCTTAAATACTATTACAAAACAACAAAACAAGTATTTACCAATAAGACTTTCTCCCCAGTCCAACTTCTCAGCACAGACGTTATCAAACTGCCCCATTTTTGCAATTTCTGCTTGATGCTGCGCAAAGGCCAGCTGCAGGAGAATAGGAATTACTTGTAAAACATAAGACAAGGTGGTGCTGGGAGCAGAACACCTACGTCCATGCAGC
The DNA here is from genome assembly GCF_964188355.1 of Buteo buteo. Classification (NCBI taxonomy): domain Eukaryota; kingdom Metazoa; phylum Chordata; class Aves; order Accipitriformes; family Accipitridae; genus Buteo; species Buteo buteo. Next base: position 18,690,533 of record NC_134180.1, read on the forward strand.
ACTGCACCTGAGCTAATGACGTTTGCTCTTAGCAGGCTTGGGATAATTACCCAGGTAAATTTGTACTAAGAAAAGTTTGCTACTAAACAATTTAACAGAGTTAAATTCTCAGTACTTCCTGGGAATGGACAAAAACTACCAAGATGGCCACCTCTGAGTTGCTCTGCAAATAGAGTCTGAATTGCCAAAAGAGCGAACTCCAATATTCAAAGATACAAGTTCAGGGCACAAGTAATCTAATGAGATCTTGTTTCCTTAAAATGTTTCTGGATTAAAACCAGAGATGGCTCCCATGCAATTACTAATTAAAGCATCAGGACATTCTCTTTTATTTTTTAAATAATTCCCATGAACAAATACCTGTATTCATAATAATTTTGCCTTACGGTTTGCAACTGATAATTAAATAGAAAAAATTAAGTCAAATAATCTGTTGAAAAGCAGACTGACTCAGACTGAGTCCTCCGCATGGCAGTCCACTCATGTTCCAAGAGCCATCCTACTCTCTGGCACTGTGCTATTCCTGGCTCTGACAATTCTGATGACAAGATGCGAGGACCAAGATTCTGGGGTTGAGCTATGACCTAGGAGCATAAATTCCTCCTCATTAAAACCAATACCATTGTACAGTCAGCTACTGTATCACCATTAATGAAACATTTATCTCCAGTCTATCACACATTAAATACAGTTTCAGCCAGGAAATCTTTAGAAAGAAAAAACTCTCCCCACAATATATTTTCATAAGACTTTTCTACTGTCCTGGTTTTGGCTGGAATAGAGTTAATTTGCTTTCTAGTAGCTGGTATAGTGCTATGTTTTGGGTTCAGTATGAGAAGAATGTTGATAACACACTGATGTTTTCAGTGTAAACACTACTTAACAACTAAGTCAAGGCTTTTTCAGCTTCTCATGCCCAGCCAGCAAGAAGGCTGGAGGGGCACAGGGAATTGGGAGTGGACACAGCCAGGGCAGCTGACCCAAACTGGCCAAAGGGGTATTCCATACCATGTGATAGCATGCCCAGTATATAAACTGGGGGCAAGTTGGCCTGGGGGGGGATCGCTGCTTGGGAACTGGCTGGGCATTGATCAGCGAGTGGTGAGCAATTGCATTGTGCATCACTTGTTTTGTATGTTCCAATTTTTTTATTATTATTATTGTTGCCATTTTGTTATTATTATTATTATCATTATTAGTTTCTTCCTTTCTGTTCTATTAAAACTGTTCTTATCTTGACCCATGAGTTTTACCTTTTTCCTTCTGATTCTCTCCCCTATCCTGCTGGGTGGGGGGGAGTGAGTGAGCAGCTGCGTGGTGCCTCGTTGCTGGCTGGGGTTAAACCACGACATCTACCAAGCTGATTTAGAGAGTTCACATCTCCCTTGCCCATGCAGTGAAATCACAGCTCTACTGCTTTATGAATATTTAGCCTGCCTCTGCAGCCGGATAAAAGTTGGCAGGGTTTCTTTTGTTCTTTAAGCTAATACACCTGTCAACATGCAAAATAAAACATTCATCCCTTTATTTATTTTGCGGCCAAGTATTGCTTTATATAGACTAACTAAAGGAACTAAATAACCTTAACTCCCTCATAACTGTAAAATTTTAAGCCTAAAAGCCATTAAGATTTCAGAACAACTTACCTTATACAAGTAAAGCCAATTCCATGCAAAACTGATGAAAAAACTTATTAATAGAACACGTTTTAGCTGAACAAACCAATGAATATGTGTCCAGAGCTCTGTAGCTATTACAGTTACAATGCACACTAAGCACAAGAGTATCTGAAAAAGAAACAGGAAAAAATTATGATCCAGATTTGGAATTTTCCAAGCTTACTGCCAGTACACATGAAGGAAAACTTTTGTTTTTAATAGTGTCATTTACACAGAACAGTTGAGAGAATTTTTCCTTTCTTTCACAGCTTATCTCCAGCAGCACAAGGCAGAAAAGTTTTATGGTATTACTAGTAGTCATTCCTATCACAGCCTTATGTTGCAGTTGCTAATTTCTTTCTTGTGATGTTTAGTTATTTCTTCTTTACGATATTTATCACATTACCTACCATACTCTAAAACTGGTGTAATTCAGTGCTTGAGTAATACGTGCCTGGTATGAACCACAGAACTGCTGCTGTCAGCTCCTGCAGTTTGGTTAAGAGACAAAGTTACAGTCTGGCTAACAGCAGCAAGACTTCAGAGAAGCACTTCACAGTCTCTTTCCATCTGACAACCCCTAACAGCGAGGTTAACACTACTGACAGCTTGCTTTTTTCATTTCGCTTCCATGGACCCCCCTCAAAACCAGATAGGCTACTTTCAAGATCATGTCAGCATAAAATGTTAGCATATTCTGAATTGTAAAAATTTATTCAGAGAGCTTCAGCTAATGAGAAATCCTCAGCTTAGCACTTTGTAACTCCATTTTAGAGAATACGACATTTTCACATAGTCATGCTCTCCTTCTCTCAACACTATACATTTTTTTTTCCACAAAATTCACAAAACACTCTGACCTGTAAGACCTCAAATATACACTTGTCTCAGTATAAATATATTCCAACTCCTGCAGAAGCCAACAGCTTCAACATCTATTTGAGGAGACAAATCTGGAAAATTTATAATGCACAAATTGTCGGTTTAAGTGATAAGAAAGTACTAGAGTCTAATGAGTCATGCAACACATATATAAAAGACAGGAAGAGAAAAAAGAAAGCATACCAGAAAAAAACCCACAAATCTACAATAACAGAAGATGACCACAGAAATAAAAAACTTGAATTCTTACTTCAAGTTAATATATCGCCTCTACCTTCAGCATGAAACAAAAAGAGTGACTCACTGTTAAGTACAATGGAAAGAACTGCTTTACATGTGGAGTTACAATGGTAATATTCATTGACTAGATTTGCACAAAGAAACTGGAAAACCCAGCAATTAAAAAACAACAAAAAAACTTTCTTCTTCTCTTACCAGAAACATATTATATAGGTCAATTCCAAAAGTGTCTTCAAATCTCCAGTGCCAAGCTTTGTAATCATGGTGCTTAAAATTGATCAAAATATCACTAAGTGCATCATCCACGGCACCTGACTGCCAAGTTTCCTCATTGAGAAACCTGAGGATCTCCAAATATGTCTGTTTTGTAAGAATGATCTCAGCATCATAATGGACGTGGCCCATGTTTTCCTCAGGCTGAATTAAAAGCAAAGTGAAACAATGGTTAAAAGCTGCTTATTTGGAAATAGAAGTACACATGAAAAACTGTATCCCTAGGCAAAAACCTGATTATGCACCAGCACCTTTTTGAAGCAGACTGCAGGATGAAGACATGGGACAGGGAGCACACTATGATTCTATAACCTTTCTGTTCATTCTTCTAAACTATATAAAACACAAATTCAACTGGTTTGTACCCTTTCAGTTCTACAGCAATAATGAATTATCTCACCTGTTATTGAAATTTTAGAACCAGTTCTCATTAACAAGTAATAATTACGAATGCGCTATGTGTGCCCCAATCATGGCTGGGTAATACAGATAGAAGCTATTAAATACTGAAATAAGAAATTTTACATTACTAAGTATAATGTTCTTTGTTAGATATGAATTTTGCTTATTGCTAAAAATTTATTCCTCTACCTCTGAATAGAAAAAAAATTTATCCAAAGACAATATGATAAAGAAAGTAATAAGGTGATTCTTATATGCAAACTCTAATAAGCTACTATTCCTAGATGGTTAATGTGGTAGAGTCTTAAACAAAGGCCTAAAAGGTCTACCACAAACAAACAAACAAAATCTGGGTCTTTCAAGTTTAACAACCATTAACATGAACTGAACAGGATATTACTATAGATGCATCCCAGCAACAGATATTTAGATACATACTCTGAATTCACATCATCTTCCTTTCGATGCTGTACAGGTCAAATGGCAACTGTCTCTCCTGAGCAAATACTGCTAACTAACAGCAATACCAGATACGCATACTTCTGTCATTTTTTCCTTTGCAATTCAGTTCCCTTCATTTTAATTGAAATTTAAAATATGCCAGAATAATTAATCAATACTTGGTAACTGTGAAAAACACATAAAGTAGTAATATGAATTCTAAATAATTTTTAATGACTGTTCAAATACTCACAAGGCCAAGTTTTCCAGCTTCATTTAAAATCTTATTCAAGTATCGCTTAAAAATATAAAAGCTACGACTTTCACGTGATTTGGCATTCCTCTTCTCACAATCTGCAATCTGCAATGTAAAGACACTTTTACTCGATTCTTGCTGAAACCAGCTTGTTCGTAGGAGAAAAAAACCCTACCAACACATTAAACTCAGGATTAACAGAGACACATTTCTTTAATTTAGCAACAACCCTGTGATTAGTACACCAGATAAAAAGCCTATGCAGTTGCTGAAGATACTACTTTCCATGGGACTGGCCAGTCCTGTAGATTTCAGATCTGCTAATAATATGGTTTGAATACTAATCTTACTAAGTCTAGAAAAAACTAAAGATCTGGATCTCCTTAAATTTTAAGTTTACATCTAGGGGAAAATAAAAAAAAAAGGAACTGTAAAAAATACTAAGTGACTAAAACAACATTAAAATTACACATCCCAGTGGGTCTCCAAATGGCTGAGGGAAGCAAGAGCCCCAGTAGCTACACAAACATCACCGCATCCTCCTGAACTCAGAGGAAGCAGCAGCATAGGGGTCTTACAGCCACTCCTGAGAGCTGCAGCATTATACGTTATGGTCAGCCACAAACATGTTCTCTATGGCCACAACCCACCTCTTAAAATCCAACAGAACTGAACAACTTGAAAATGAAAGGTCAGGTTTCTTAGCTTTTGGCAGCATGGTCTAACATCAACACTATGTGTCGGTGACAACTGGACAGAAGCACATAGCTCCTATCAACTTCTGCTGCGCTAAGGGCAGAGCAGCAATTTGGAGTTGAGTTCCAACTAATTCCAGTCCCCCCTCTGAATAAAGAGGTTCCCCATACATAATGCATGGTCTCTCACAAATTATGTCAGCAATTCACCTGTTCTACACTGTCCAGAAAAGCATCATCTGAAAGCACAACCTATAAAAAGCTAGAAAATATTCTGAAGTTCCATAACAAACCTTCTGTTGCAAGGAATCTATTTCCCTGGAACAACTTGGTAAGATTTCAGTACTGACTGTATCCATAGTCTTATCCTCAGAGTCATGATAGTTTGCCTAAAATTACATAAGAAAAAGCACATATTTTTAGAATCAAAAAGTTTGATCAATATGCCATGTTACACTTCTGTAGTCAGATCACTTTAAAAGGAGCAAAGGAGCTAAAAGCTGAGTGTTGGTCTTCGCTGCTAATACTGTCTCAACGATACTCTAGCTGCCTCTCTGCTGTTATTTTCAAATCCAAACGGACAACTGCTTTAAGTAATCTAAATACATGCTGCCTTCAGAAGGTGAGGTCTTGCCCTGTCCTTCCCCACCTGCCCTTTCCCCTCCCCTGAGTGTTGGTGAGCCACCCAGTGCATCAGATTAGATAATTGGACTGGCTAAAAACTGACTCAGCAAGCAAAGGGGCAGTTTTCAGCCAGACAATTTTTCAGTCTAGCTGGCCATGCAGCCAGCCAGACCGAAAGTAAACACAAAACCCCATTCTGGGTTGCATGCCTTGCCTTTTGTGTTCCCTCTTCACTCTGAAACATCCCATTTTTTCTGTTAATTGCTCAGACTTAGTTTTAGCAGTGCTGCTTCAACACAACCAGGTATGCACATTGAGGCAAGTCTCCAAAAGGACATGTAACATCACACGAATCGGTGAACTCATGCTGATACAAAGTTTGTTTTTGAGGACTCAGGTGGCCCACACAGCCTACCTACCTAAAATCTCTCAGGGCAGAACAGAAAAGAAATCCTGAAAAGATGGATTAATCCAAAGCAGTCATTTTTTTTCCTATAAGATGCAGTTCTGTTTTTGTGGGAGAAAACAGTAAAACTCCTAGCTAATAACTATCAAGTGGGCTTGGGGCAGGTGGAGGCTGAGGAGAAGCTCTGTAGAGAGAGAATGCTCTGAGCATTAAAAAGGCATTATTCAAGACTGAAAAACCAAACTTGATAGCTGAAAAATAACAAAAATCAAGGGTGCCCGTACAACAAACCACAGTTTACACTGCCATGTGCGCACATACGTACTGGATAAACAATATGCATCTCACAGTATGTGTAGAGTCCACCTCTCAAACAAGACAAACGAGATGATTTACCTTGTTAAAATTAGCTATTCCTATTTCACATTCTCCTCAATGTTCATGAATTATTAACAGTACAGCACTCAATCCCTATTCTGATCTTCCTTCTGGAAACTGATGCCCAGCATTACAAAACATCACTGACTTCCATAATACTCTCACACAATAAATGGGGTTTATTCCCTAGTAATAACTAGGGAATTCAGTAATTCAAGTAAAATATAATCATTAACTCTTAATTCCCCCAACTTTTATCAGCTAGGAACTTAATTTTCAAGATATTTAACACTATACTTGAGAAGCAAAAGCTGCTTAACCCAGTACTTCTCAGAGAAGAAACTTGTGGAGCCACCACCTCTGGTAAGACAAAAAGCATGGTTCCTGTGACCTGATCAGTGTGCAACAGAAACTTGTCAGTAAAAGGCTCTGAGCTAATTATCTACATTAGCATAGATTGCTATTTTTTTCCTTGCAATTTTAACAATGAACACACAACACTCTTCTGGGTATAGACTTAGATGTAACCTTGTAAGACCTTAAAAAGACCGTAATTCTATCGTTTTCTAATGTCATGATTAAAGGGCAATCCTTAACAGTGTATGGCTGAAGGACTGTTTGGGAGACACACGTATTCATGCACCCTTTCTTTTTCTACCTTGTAAGGTCTTCTCATTGTTCCTGATGCAGCATCGTAATTGAGCATATCCGTGGGGTCAATCCATTCATCATTTTGAACTTTACCACTCCCTATCAGCACAACTGCACACAATACCAAAGCACACAGCATCCTGTATCACTAAATAGAACAAGAAATTCAGATATTTAGTTCAGGATGTAACATGCTGTACAAAAAACCTGAAACAATCTTACAATATGAAGAAAATATTCTCTGATGTTGTTTAAAAACTCTGTCCCCACTAAGCAGGTTAAACTTCACTGTTGTAATTTTTTTTTTTTTTCCAGAGAAGACACTGGCAAGAACATGCAACAATTACACTGTATTATGTGACCGGATCAACAGAGCCGGCTGCAGTCACCAGCAGGTGTAGCGCAGAGTTCAGCATTGCTAAATACGATAAAACAGTGCGGAACTCCTCCAGGCCTCGAGACGAAGGTCCAGCACCATTCCCACTACGCAAATTCCCCCAGCAAGTCTTGCAGAGACCGGAGGACGTTCCCGCCCGGCGCGGGCGGCAGCCCCGCCGTGCTCACCTCACTGCCGCCCCGACAGGCCCGAGCCCGCCCGCCCCGCTTCCCTCCGGCCGCAGCCGCTGCTCTGCCCCGAGCCGGAGCCACCCCGCCGCCCCGGCCGACGACGACAGAGGCCGTAGGCTGCAAGCGCTGAAACGGTTGCGGAGCGGAAAACCCCGTCTAGTACGTCTCCTCCTTCGCTTTCGCCTTGTTTAGCTCGAACACTAAGGCCACGGTCGGGGAGAACGCGCAGCCTTCCACCCCTTCCCGCTCCCGCCACTCCTCCTCGTCAGTTCACCGCGACGAGCGCCCTAAGGCCCGGACGACGCGCAGGCCGCGCCCCGACAACGGGGCTCCAGTCAGCGGCCCCGCACCGGCGCCCGGCCCCGCGCCAGCGGCGGGCCCCGCCGCCGCCCTCGGCGAGGCCCCGCAGCCGAGCGCCGGGCCGCAGCCCACCCTCCAGCTCCTACCCGCCGCCCCCCCCCGGTACCTGAAGTCTCGTCCCGTTTACGCGGCCCACATCGCCTCGCAGCCGCGCAGGGGCCCGCACTACTCCCTGCCCCTTACGCCTGCGTTCCCGGCGCCGCCGCCGGTCCCTCCCCAGGCCCGGCACCGCCCCGACGCCCGGGGGAAGCCGCTCTCGCCGCCGAGGGGCCACGGAGAAGCGGCGGCTGCAGCTCCGCTTCGGCCCTGAGGCGGCGGGAGGCGCCGGCCTCCCCGAGGCTGCCTCAGCCCCGCCGTTCCTGCGGGCGGGCGGGGTCGGCCGGCCGGCCGCGGCTCTCGCCGGCTGCAAAGCCCCACAGGCAGGGCAAGCAGCGACCGTAGGAGGAAGCAGCCAGGAGAATAATTAACGTCTAAAGGAGTAGCAGGGTGAGGAACGCAACCACTGAAAGCAGGGAGGACAGAGCTGTGGAGCGGAGGCAACACCACAGCTAACATTCCCTCCCCGGCCTGGAGCGGTGAGTTGGCCAAACCCCGCACACAGGCCAGAGAAGCAGCAGCAGCATTTCCCCTAATGCCTGTACGTGGATTTATCTTTTTTTTCTATTTTTGTTGACAGCTCCAGACAGACATAGAGGAAGAAGAGTACCCTTTCATAAACACAAGGAAGAGGGGGGAGGTCGTACATAGGAACAACTCAGAGGCGCTAGAGGCTGGGACATAAGACAACAGATGTAAAACTAGACCCTCTTTGTAAAGACACAAGCTGTAATAAAATTAATTTAATGAAATTACTATTTAAAGAGGTGTAGTGCTCATTGAAAAGTAATCTGCCAGCTTTGACCATAGATGGACAAGTGGAGGAACAGAATAGTTAGAAGCTGTACTTTCCTCCATAGCAGCATTAGGACCTTAACCTATGTGTCCAATTCAGAAAAAAGAAACAGATTTTCAGCTCTGAGCCACTGTATTATTTTACTTACCGCGCTGCGAAGTCAGATACATGGAAGTAGTATCAAAGATCTAAAGTCTTTTATACTTCTAGGCATACAACAGGTTTTGACATATGATTTAAGTATCAGGGTTGCACTGAGAAACTAATAAACCAAGAATCCAAAATAACAGATAAGCCAGCTGCAGGTGTTGGAGGTCTTTATTGAGATTATAGCACAGATACACTTCTATAGTTACCTTTCCACTTTTAGACAATAGTTAAAAATGCTTGCTACAGTGCACATATAATTTAGTAACCAAAAGAATCCAAAACTTAACTGCAGTTCAAATAAATAAATAACCTACTGTTTAAGGTTTATATTTTCAAAAGTAAAAGGAACTGTACAATATGAAAATATAACAATACAGAAACATTAGAATCTAAAGTTTTGTAGAAATAAAACTGCAATTTCCCATACATAAACAGTGCAAGAAATAAAATTCAGATAAGCTTCTGAACTGGGAATTTAAACAATTCTTAAATTATCATGCAGACATAGCATTTTAAGCCATGCTGGTTTCTATTACAGCATTAATGGTATCCTTTTTACTTGAAAAACTGATAGCCATTAAGCTCACTGTGACAACTGCTGCCAATCCACTCTCTTCTACAGTACATTTTACACAGAGGTATTCTGTTGCATTCAAAAACATAAAATACTATGTTTCTACAGAAAAAAAAACCAAACAAACCCCCAATATTTTACGCTGCCCCCAACATTAGCTTGTTCAAAACAACGTCATGTAAAACCAGCAATATTTTCCCCAGTTTAAATGAAAAAAAAAAACCAAAAAACAAAACCAAAAAAAACCCTACACTATATAATGGACCATACATAATCAAGATGCAGTTACTGCCTAGTCACCTTTAAAGTTCAGAATTTATTACTAAAAAAGTGGAAATTGTGGAGTTGAGAAGTGATGTATATAATAGGTCTGAAAAAACAGTGGAAGTAATTTATGTTTTACATGTGTGTGGAACTAGTTACATACAGACTTGATTAATGTGTTGTTCAACTTAAGTTGCTATATAAAATTCTCATTGAGGCAAAGACCAAGGAATGCAATTAATACCAAACTGTAAACACGTCATTCATGTTACTTTGAGTGCACATCGACAAGAGTTCTCCTCATAGACTTTGGCAACAAGACTACAATAGGTCACAGCAGCATGAGTTCACGTGGAAGACTGAAAGCACTGCAAAAGAATATACTAACAACACCAAGACCTCCTAGAGACCAGAAAAATCTGCGACAAGTGCCCCTCCTCTTGGATAAGACATTCTCCTGCTCAACTGCTGCTCTCTCCATGTCTAGTTATTATTACTTTGTTTTTACAGTTCTGTAGTCTCAGGTCTCTGTGCTTTAGCTGCATAGGTTGCCTTTGTTTGCACTCTAGCCATTGTAAGTCCAAAGGGTTACAGTTCTGTCTGCAGAAGATGACAAGAAGGAAAGATCTTGTGTATGCCATCTGCACTGAATAACTTTGTCCTTGTGCTCTCCCACCACCATAAGAGGAAGCTGCTTCGTGAGGTCCCCTATGGCAGAGGAACGGAAATCATTAGTCATTTCATGAATTTGTATTCCCAGCTCTGTTTTTTGGGGGTGGTTTTTTTTTTTTTTTAATGTTTGTTTAGTGAAGCTTACATGTGTATTTCACCTTATGAAGCATAGTTGACCCCTCTCTCTCACACACACACAGAGCATAACACAAGGCCCCATGTTTTGGTTTTTAGGCATTACTGGACACAGTACAAATTTAAAATACAGGTATTCACAGTTTTTACACTATGTGATTAAGATTTAATGGTCCAAGAAAATCAAGTCGATCAGATATACCTGGTGTCTTCTCTCTTCCTAACCCTCCCCAATAAAAATAAGCATTATTATTATTATACTTCTTTTTTTTTGTAAAGGGTCAATTTTATGAATGCTGCCTGAAAGCAATGGCCACCTCATCAGGCAAGTGTTAATTAGTTCTTTTATCGTAATCAGACCCTCCCCCAAAACAAGATTTAGTTGACAGCCTACATTCTTAGCAACACTAGCCAATTGTGAACAGACACAATCACATTTATATACATTTCAAACCCTTCAAAGCTCTACTATTTTTTCCCCCTCTTCAACTAAAACACAATCCTCGAACCAAGCTCTCTGACAACTTTCAACATTAAAAAGTACCAAATTGAAAATTAACCTAGTATCCTTTGCAGTATGTTACCTTGCAAGTCTGTCACCTTTATTTTCATATCATATGATCCTGTGAGTAAGTAGTGTGCCCCTGGAGAGAAGCGAACAGAACGAACATCACTAGAATGAGGGTGATAGCTCTGCACCATTCGTCCTCCTCGAATATCGTACAACATACAGCTAGAGTCCTCTTGTCCTGTAGCCAGGAGACGACCACTGGGATCAACAGCTACTGAAGCTACAGCACTTCCTACAGGAGAAAAAAACCCCAGCAAACACACATAATACTTACATACATTTGTGCAAATAGCCAACTTTAAAAAAACAAACCCAAAAATATACATTGTATAAGAATACCGAATGTTGGCCTTAGATTTAAGGTAAACGTACCTAGCTACTGTTATCTTAAACTGAGAAATTTTTTTACGTTCTAGCACTTAAAACTCTGCAGCATAGGTCACACTTGAATGGTAGCAAAGCCACTATTAAAGCTGCATGAGAAAAAGTATCTTTTTCATTACAAGAAAGAAAGTCACTCTTTATGAAATAATGCAGAATAATGCAAGGAGTTCCTCCCTCTCAGTTCTAATTTATTGCACCCCCCAAAAAGTTTCAAGAAACAAATCCGAACCCAAGTGGTTCTTAAGAATCCTTTTGCAGATTTCTATAGAGCATGTTGACAACTTGCAAAAATGGCTGCTCCTTCCCACCCTTTTCTTTGATTCTGAAACAGTTATCTTTCATCTTGTTTATTTTAATGTACTTGGAAGTGTCTGTTTGAAAGTCACAAAGCAAAAAAACTAGCCAACTTTCAAAAGGAAATGTTACTTTAAAAAAAGAAACCCCAAACAAAACACAAAGTTAAAGATATCCTTCACAGCTTTCTTCTAAAGCCAAGCCTCCATTCTGTGATGCAAAAACCCCTTGCGTTCACTCTATACTACTTAGACATCTTTAAAACATATTTTTATGCAAGAATGATTAGAAGCACAATAGCAAGTCTTACCTGTTCCATGAAACGTTGTTCCTACAACACGAACACAGCTTGGCACTCTCAGATCCCAGAATCTTACAGTCTTGTCTTGGGATCCAGATGCAATCATCCAGCCACTCCATGTATAAAGTGCTAAAATATGACCTGTGAACAAGACAACTTCTTTATTTGATTAAACATCATTAATCAAATAATGAAATATTACAATTCTGATTATATTTTTGCACTCAGAGGTTTAACAGTCCTATGGAAAACCTGCACGTTGCATGATCTAAAATGCCAACAGTGTCTGGCAATACCCAGCTTTGCCTCTTCTTGGGAATGAAGCATGCACTCTCTCCATTAAATGAAGAGCCAACATATTTAAAAACAACGCTCCCCCCCCCCCCCCCCAAATACCTCAAAAAGCAATCTAGAGAGACAAAAAAAGTCTTGCTAGAAAGAAAAAAAGACATTTAAAAAAAACCAACAACCCAACAACTTCATTACAATACAATACAGACTTAAAAAGCGCACGAGAGAAGCAACAACATACATACCAGTGTGACCACTTAGAGCATGCAGGCCTTGTCCTCGCTGACAATCTGTTGTATAAATATTACAGTCCCCTGCTCCAGCACTTATTAAAATAGCACCACCGCTTTCTGGGCCTTCCATAAAAGCAAGGTCTCTGATTGTTCCATCATGCATGCTGAACTCCAAATCTGGTCCTAAAGTAATTAAAAAATCAAGGAACAAAATGAGGCATGCTTTGTTTATTACTGTTAGTGCTGCAATCTTTAAAGCAGCTACAGTGATAATGCAGAATATTTTAGGCAAGGGTGGGTACACTACCAAGTATAAACATTGTTGTGCACTCTCCATAGAACACACTGTTTCAGTTACTAGAATTCAAATGAAAATCTCCAAGAATCTTATTTTTGAGTGTTGCTTGAGCTTCCTGCAGGTCCTTAAGGTTCACAGAATGTAGAGAGACCATCTCCACAGCCAAGTCCAGCCAAGTTTTATAGAGTACACTATTTCTTTTTGTAAACTATGGTAAACTGAAGAGGCTTTCTCTGCCAGGAGGGAAGGTTCATTGAGAACACTGAACCACACAGGACAAGGTAGCTTAAGTTCAAAACAGAAAAGATAAAAGCTACATTCAGTGTATTGATTAGGAGGGCTGGGCATGGAAAATAATATTTGCTGGGAGCAAAGCCTTAGACTTCTAGGATAGGGGAGAAGATGACAGAACTAGGCAAGAAAAAGGGGAACTGGAAATAAATTCCTACTGACAATCAAGAACTAGAGTTGGGTAGGAACATCTGGTTGTTTTACCATATCTGGGGCAAGGGGGAAGTCTACCAGAAGACAGCACAATATAGAGTCTTGCAAAACAAAACCTAAAATACAAACAAACAAAAACCCCAAACTAAACAGAACCCAAAAAATAATCCCCAACCCCTCAGTGGCTCTTTGTTAGACAGATTACAGTGAGGGTAAAAGGGAAAAAAGACTAAGTTAAAGTATTAGAATACAAATACCAAAACCTATTAACTACTTTATGAATGTAACATGAATGGTTTTGCCAAATATTGGACAAATAATTGAAAACGAATTCTTTAAAGTAAATACACACAGACATGCTACCTGTTGCATTACAAGTTTCTGCATTAAAAGGCAGTACTTTCACATATTTATCATTAGAACCAGTAGCTAACAGCTGTCCACAGGGACTCCAGGCTACACAGTAGATTGATCCTTTATGATGCTTGTTCCTTTTGAAGCGAACTACAGGTTGTTTAGGAGCATTGTAAGCACTGGGGAAAAAAAAAAAAAATAAATCTAATTTCCTTTTATTTGTAAGGAAAATAATGTATTCTAAGATGAAAATACTGTTTTTTCTATTATTTTAGGTAACATGAAATACATATGACTGCATTGAAACATATACATGTAATCTAAGACAAAACAAAAGTATCTTCTCCATCCCATTCTCTCAGTTTTTCCTCATCTTCCCATTGTATTTGTGATTGGACATGCAAAAAGAACTTGCATAGTCCCTTCATTTATAAAGGGTTGACACAGATAAAATATAGTAATTACTAGCTATGTACAATGAAACCTTATCCCCAGAGTCCTACATTGGTGAGATTTTTCTCTATATCCTTCATACTTCATCTTGATCCTGTGGCCACTTTTGCACATGCTGGAGTTCAATTAAGCAACAGTAGGCCAAGAAAGCTCATAAGGCACACAGTATCTATGTATGGTAGGACCCAATGTAGCTGGCATGGCTTAAGGCTGGGTCTGGGACTAAACTACAGGCTGCAGACTGGAAAATCCAGATTCCTAAAAGAAGAAAGCAGAAGCCTGTGTAACCTCCGTGTATGCATCCAGAAAGGTGTGTTTCTCTTCCACTCTCCCACCCACCAGACATAATCCTTAACTGGGGATTGTGTTTGGTATGACAACATAATTATATGACCGGGCTCCGCATACTTGTGTTTGGGGCTCTTGTTGTGCCTAGTAGTACTGTAACAATAAAAACTGAGGCCTGTTTTATCCAAAAAGTTGTTGTCTATGCCATCCTTGCTATCAGAATGAGTGGGACTCAAGCACTTAAAGTGGTTAAAAGATCAAGAAAAAAGCTTCTGTGTTAACCTTGGGAAGATACAGCAAAATGCTGCCCTAGGTCAAGTACTGTCTCCTCTTCGGCCATTAAATAAAAATAATTAACAAAAAAACATGTAACAAAAGAAAAAAACTCATAAATGTTTATCATTGAGCTGTGTATTGGATATTATTTGTTGAATAAAGTGACTCTCAAAGCTTTACTCATGTACTAGAAAATCTAATACAGCAGTCTGCAAGAAAGACACATTCACTGTTACATGTTAATGCAGGAATCTGCATGATACATTCTTAGTTCTGAAACCAGATCAGCTTTACACATGGCTGAAATAAAAGGAACAGTCCCACTGACACACATTTCCTTTACTTCAATTGATTAACTTCCTACATTATTTTTCTGTTCCCATTGCAGGAAGTAGTCAAGTGCTTAAGATAAAAGTACCACTGTATCCAACTCCACCAACATTCACTCCAGTAACATCAACAACAGAAATTCAACAAATTAAATAGCTATTAAAAAATTCAGAAACTATACTATAAATACTTGAACAAAAGAGGCAGAGAAAAAAACCCAGAAGACAGTAATCTAAGTCTGTTTACAACTTTTGAGATAAACATGGCTTTAGTAAAAAACACTATAATAAGTCTACATGGAAGCTGATTTTATTTTGTTGCCAGACAGAAAACCTATGACAGATTATCTTAAATCAGGATCACCATTCAACACACACTACAGAGCTTCCTAAATGGCCTGATACCTTATATTGCACTCAGAGTTTGGATTCACAACATTTGTTAAGAGGTGGAGGCAGCAGCTGAGAATCACTGACTTTGTCAGGACATGGCAGCACCTGCCCAGCACAGAGGCCACATGCTTCCAGTCAACTGCATGAAAGCACTGTGATTAGTTGAGCAAGATCTGCAGAACTGTAATGTGTATCTATCAGTGTTTAATCTCAAACATGTGAGAAAAAGCACACTACTATTATACCTTTAGAGAAAGGAAAAAAAAAAACCAAACCCCAAAACCACACCACCAAAGCCAACCTGTCCTGAATCATACATCAGTTTGAAGGACAATTTAAAAAAAGTCTCAGGAAAACTTTGATGTACAATTAAACAACTGCTATTTACCAGATATTCTACGCCATTACAACTTTTTGAAAAAGCATGAAAAATTTTGAATAAGTGTCTAGACTCAGGTTGTTACAAAAATTAGAATATCTTTAAGATAATGTAATCTCTCTGCTGACTTGTAAAATCCCATGATGAAATGTTTTTGGCATGTAAGCATAGTGAAAAAAAACATAAAAGGAAAAAGTACAAGTTCAGAATTAAAGAAATCTCAGTATTCCTTTTATATCCAGATGCACAATGTCACTTGTCACATCAGATCATGCACTGTAACTAGAGACTAAGTCTACAGAGTCACTCTAGCCTTTCCCAATGGTTAGAATAACAAGCTGTGTGACAGCAGATCACAGTTTGTCAATAAAGAAGCATCCATTCCACTGAAAATGTTTTGCACTGTTTACCAGTCAAGAGAAGGTTGTCTGGGCTTCAAGCCCAGCAAGTCAGCTTGCATTGGGTATCAGAGAAATCCACTATTTTTTTTTGTTTCATGTATTACCAATAAATATTTTGGAATTAAACTTCAAAGGCTACCTTACTGATGATATTTATGGAGGTGAAAAAAAAAAATCAGATTACTTTTTGAACGCTTTGGAAACCTGAACATGAGTCCAAAACTGGGTAGGTGTCCCAGATAAAGTCACTGTGCATACTTACAACTCCTTCTGAAATTATGAAGTTTTAGATGCCTGCACTTCCTCTTACTCCAAGAAAATAACGTGTCTGGAGCAGAGGCAAGGAGATTGTTATTGACATGGCAATATTTATTTCGAGGTGAAAAAAATTTTTCCCCCTCATATCAAAAAAAATGGGTGAAAAGAAAACAGAAAAGACTAGGTGCACAGTAAACTACAAATAGCACTTTTCCTGTCAAGGAACCAAAGTATCAGGAAAACAGTTCTTATAGTAACAACAGGCCAATAGACATGCTCTGGCAAATTTTGCTGTAAAAGTTGAAGATGATACTGCTTTCTCTACTGTTAAGTCTGTCCTCCTGCCAGAACCTGCATCTCATGACTCCCAACTTGTGCTGGCCTGGGGACTGACACATGCTTTCTCCCACTTTTACAGCTGGAATATCAAAACCAGAAGCCATCGCAGTAAACACAGAAAAGCCTGCCTGCTCAGACAAAAATAACACTTTCGTAAGGAAAGGTGTGGTATTGTGGCAATGTATCTTGCCAGTAAAGGAAGAGAGCAAAAAAGTAGCTCACAAATACACAAATTCTTCAGGAGACCTTATTTTTGTTCAGCATTTCAGGTTTCTAAGGAGAGCACTGCACTATTTATGACAACAAAATAAAGGTGTGAAATGTACAGGTATCAGTAGCTACAGGAGGAGGAAGTGCTATGATATAGAAAAAGACATAATTATACAAGCCTTCTTACCTTGGGTCAATTACTTCTGGATAGGCACAAACTCTCAAAGTTTTAGAGTTGGAGCCAACAGCATATAAACTCCCACTGGGATGAAATGCTACAGCTCTGACAGCTTGTGTGTCTTCTAGAGTATTAATACAAATGAACTGCTTTTTTGATTTGTCATCCTGTGTAGAAGGATAACAGTCAAATTAAGTTCTTCAGCATAAAACTGGACATTTAGAAGTGGCTGTGACTGTCTTAGAAAATAATGTATAACTATTGTACTAAAGTATTAATAAGTAGCAGCACCAGGCTAAACTATTCAAATTACATTGTAAAACAATGTCTACTCCAGGTCAAGGAACAGCATACTTCAAAAAGTTCTTCTCAACTCACTTTTACAGCTAACATTAGATTAACATTTCCCATTCTCCCTCCAAGCTTCCAACAGCTTTTCTTCTTCTAAACAGCCCATCTTAGAAGCATGATATTACAGTTTATTTCTGTGTAAACACATTTGATGTGTGTGAAACTTGCAAGGGGAACAAAGCTGCTTTTTTACTGAAAACAGTCCAAGTCAAACACAGTTTATTAAACAAACATAAGAATCAGCTTTTCACCCTGTAGATAACACAAAGGTATCATTAAATTGTGCTAAGCTTTATTACACCATCCTCCTGACAACTTCATCACCACCCTTCTAAATTTTTATTTTTTATTTATCTGATGCAGAAACCTTGGCATGTACTTCTTGCAAAGTCATTTCCCTAAAGTCAGGCCATACTGACTGGAGTTCAACAATCAAAGTTTCAGCCTAAAAAAAACACAAAACAATGGCTGTCAAAGACATCCCATTGGAACCTCTGTTGTATAAAGAGAAGAGAGCTGGGACTGTTTGGTCTTGAGATCTGAATGGCCTTGAGATCTGAAAGGCGTGTGCATGTGTCCATCCTTGAAAGTACTCAAACCCCAACTGGACCCAGCCCCAACCAACCCACTCTTGTTGACCCTTCTTTGAGCAGTGGGTTTGGACTCACACTCCAGATGTCCCTTCCAATCTCAGTAGTTCTGTGATTCTATTCTGTAGGTACTGCATCAACCAAAGTTCATTCTCAATATCTATTAATAATGACAGGATGTCACACACTCAGGATTAAATACCAATTGTTGTTAAAACAAATTGTGAAGGACAATAAGAAAACTCACCTCATCGCCTCTTGTCCTACTTAAATTCCCTGAAGAGTCTTCCAACTGTGGCTGAGTGACAGCATGTTCTGATACACTGTTTTGATTTGGTGAAGAGTTTAAATTCACAACAAGACAGAATAAAAAAAAAAAAGATCAGGGACAGATTTGTTTCTAAGTATTTTTTTAGACTAAAGTTACAGTTTCAGTCATTCCCAGAACTGACTAATTTGTGTGGACAAGTGTTAGGCATGTCTGATTATTTTATCGTTAAACTATTATTTTTACATGGGGTTGCTGGTTTTGCAACTGCAGGCATTGGACAAGTGAATGCAAGTTAAAAATATTTGTTTTCATTCCATAACATACGTATCTATACACATATATACACAAATAATGTGGAAAAATGGTTGTTGCTTTCAGGTCAGCACTACCTTTAGATAACAGAAGAAATCTAGTTCCCACTCTGCCCTGCCTCTCTCTCCATCTAGTTTGTATTTCATAAAAAAGCTTTCAGAAACTTGGTAGAACACAAAATAAACAAGAACTATACATGTAACATGGAATAAAAAGTCTGAAATTAAAAATAAACATAAAATGTAAACCACAACAAATAACCAAGTGTGCTGTCAAAAAAAAATTATAAAACCTATAAAATATATAGAAAACACTGATCATGAGCTAAATACCCCTATTAAATGACAAATTAATTTGATAACTAAAAATAAATACAAACAGCTACTCCCACAGTGCTAACAGAAGGATATTTCCAGTCCTGAACAGCCTCAAATAACTTACATTTGATTCCCCTGTACAGGTGACTCTTCAGGAAAGGGTATCTGATTAGCCGATCCAAGCTTTCGAGGAGTGCTTGTATTAACATTTTGGCTATCAGTTGTTATCCTCTGGCTAGCATCTGAAGGTGGTGATGTAAAGTTACTTGCTGGATTGGTAGATGCATTCCCTTTGCTCCCATTACATTGCTGGCTAAGCGTTTGTACATCATTTCCAAGACTGTCCATACCTATATTTAATTCTCCTAGTTTCTGGATAGATCTAACAACAAATGACAAGAAAATAAAAGATCACCAAACCAGGTTATTATGAGAACTTGAGGAAGGATAGGAGTGGGTGGAGGGAGAATCAGCAAAACCCCCAACCTGTTAAGAAACTGTTCAGTAAGGTTCTGTTGCTGGTCAGCTCCATCTTCTTGATTCACACCTCCTTCCAACAACATTTGCTGGTACAACTGTCGTTGTTGCTCTTTCTGTTCTAAGTGCTGCTGGTAACGTAGTCTTTGTCTGTAATATTCCTGAAACTGCTCTGTTGAATCACGAAGCTAAGAAGAAATGAGAATTACTGATGAAAGTTAAACAGTTAATTGCAGTATTTAACCTACATATTCACTTTCTGGTTTGTTATTTCAATATAGGCATCAAAAGACCAGCAGGCTCTCCTCTGAGGAGGAATGCTTTCATTCTTCCTTAAAACCAGATACAATTTACATATTAAAAAAGGAAACCACTGCCAGCCTGTGCTATACACTGTTGAAGTAGTTCTGCCATATTTCAGAAGGAGACTCCTCTTTCCTACAAAACTTCCAAAGTTTTACTTAAGATCAAAACAAAGAGGTGATTGGAAATTGCAAATAAAAATCCCCAAACAATGTAAGCTACATTCCAAGTTCTAAGTCATATTTAACTACAAATTTAGTATTTTCTGCCATGTTGACACCTCCCTACTGTCAGTCTGCAGAGCCAATTTACCTCTCCCACTAGGCAACCTCGAAGTGGTGTATCCAAGTGTTATATCTTACTTTGGAAATTGGTACCTTGTTCTAACTTTAAGAATTCCTTACTTTCTGGACCAAACACAAATACTTGAGCTTCCTTTCTCATAGTCTCTTCCCTTTTACATACTATCTTTAGCTTCCCACACTGCCAGCTCCCCAGGACTTACTGCTTTTTACATTCCCCAATCCTCACTTTCTCTGTGCCACTAGTTCCAAATGCTACCATCATAAAATAGTTGATGAACAAGTTAAAAATGAACAAACAAAAATACCCTACAAAAAACCAAAAGCACTTTAGTCCAAGGCCAAAATATCAACACTGAAGTGCCATTCATTTTCTAAAGAAAAAAATCTTAACTGCCTATTTACCAACTAGTAGGAAAAAAAAGTAGTAAAAGAAAAGAATGCTGATGTGTTTGGTTTTTTTCCCCCCGAAAGTGACATCTTTGTCATCTGGTGATTCTAAGCTGTATAAGGACATCCTGATAACTTTGCACTAGTTCGGACAATTCATGCAGAGGATCTTTCTTTGCAACTATGAGCCTTTACATTTCTTCTAAATAAAAATACTTGCATTATGGTTTTGTGTTCTCCGACGCAGTAATTTTTTTGGTTTATAATGGATTTCCTAGTACTATTGTATTTGTAAAAAGTTTACCACCTTAGGTTTCCCGAGATGAATACTTGCAATTTAGAAACTCCGAAGTTATCCTCAGAAGTCTAGAACGCATTCATTCTCTGTTTTTCAAATACATGAACCTCAGTCACTGCGTTATAATCCTTCTAAGCAACAGGTATATTCTTGTCTACGCTTCTTTCTACGACTGATACTTGTTTGTTGCAACCAGATTCAATCCTTTAAGCCTTTGGATTCTGTGTCACTATTACCCAAACTAACACCTAAACCTAAAATATGTTGCCCAGATGCTCTATTCCATAAACTCTGGCTCCTAACTCAATTCCTCCAGGAACAATGCAAAAATAAAGCTATGAAAATAAACTTAAATGAATTTCTTACTCGCACAGGTATACACTGTGATTTGGAAAACAAAACAGGTGAAATTGGACTGGGTACCACATTCTTTTCTACTTGTGTATAATAGTCTGGCCAACATCTTCACCTACAGCACAGCATCTCCTGTCTTCATTCTCTCCTACAAATTCTGCATCCATTTTTTTGCCTTTTGAAGCTTGCTCTGTCACATGTCTAGCTAAGCTCTTTCCTCCCTCCCCTTATTCCCAATGTGCATACAAAACACTGTTGCAGCAGAGAAGTTACTCAGCAAAGTCCTTGAGGGGAATGAAGTCCTCAACTTTGGAGGACTTTGTTAATCCTCCAATAGGCCCCGTTGCCTCACTCAGATATCCAGAGTCTACAAGATTACAGCCCTGTCAAGACAAGACTGGTTTGCAGTACTGTATAGATGTCATAAGCCAAGACAAAGTTTGCATAAGAAAATCAAACTGGAGTCTGCAAACAAAACAGTCCGGATACTCAATGTTATTCATAATTACTGAATTAAGACACAGATACTTAAAACTGTGGAAAAAGATTAGAATAGGTAATTGTTTTCATTGTTTCCTACTGAACTATTATTTCACTTTCTCTATAGTGCTGTTAAGGAGAAAAAAGGAAAAAAAAAAAGGATAGTCAAGGCACAAGCCTTCAAAGATAAATCCATAAAAAGGTTATGCTATTGGATTCTGAATAGCAAAGATACATTTACTAGGGAATTATCCAATTTTAATTTCTTTGCGTTCTAGACAGAAAGTGATATAAGATGACCTATGAAACTTGGTGTTAACACCAACAATTGCAGGCTACGTGCCAGATTCCTCGCTAAAACACTGAGAGGATTCTTAAGCATTGTTTAATCTAACATTACTGACTGAGTACTGCAAAGCATTTTTTTATTTAAGATATACACAACAGTTTAGCAACACTGCTGGTGTAAGAAGGCACACTCATCGGCTGCATTACAGACTCAAATGACAGCAGAACTTTATACAGTGGAAAAAAGAGTAGTTTCTCACACAAGATGCAATATGGTATTTTCACTATCGTAAAAACAAGATTCAAAGCAACCCATTGTCACGCATGAAGTTCTCAACACAAAGGCAAATCATTATGAAGCAATGAGAACACAGCTCAAACGGCCTCATTTTTAAACAATCACTACCTCATTTTTCTCTTGTTTGGCTGATCCCTGACTCTGTGCTCCATTAAGTGATTCATTTTCTGGGACTGAACTCTGGCACAAAGTCTCACTGCTGATGGGATGCTGTGGCTCCACAGGAGTATCACTTCTTGCAGCAACATGGAAAGGAAGAAAAGCTTAATTAAGAAAAAATAAGAGTAGAAAATCCCCTGGTAAGTAGAGAAAGATAACATTCTAGAGTAAAATCTGATAACACAAGGTGCAAACTACTTAAGTCACATTAAACTGAAGATACTGCTTAGGAAAAAAGTGCCACTTGCACTGGGTTACATTAAACCAAATAAAACCCCTAACAAATAAGAAGCACAGGCAGTCAGTGTGCTTTGTTCCCACATTTTCCAAAAAGCCTTACCACCACAGGATATCCAAATTTCATGTTTTCTACCCTTACACTTGAATTATACACCCTTTAACTAACAAGTTACTCAAAATCTCCTATCTTCAAAGCAATTATGTGCATGGAATGTATCAGATATTCTATGTGACTAATGTCTTCTATAAGCTATTAGTTTAAACTACGTTTAACACCCATCAGCTTGAACATTCCTGAAAGTGTTACCTAGGAAAACATTTATATCAGTTTTGCTATTCTTGTATTATAAGTATTTCTGCATGGAATTCTTTCCAGAATGCTTTAGCAATCAGTAAGTGTGCAGAACACATTAAAAGCCTTGGATTCCCATCTTGAGTTTTGTCAACTTAAAGTCCTCCTGTCCTGGTTTCAGCTGAGATAAGAGTTAATTTTCTTCCTAGTAAGTGGTACAGTGTGTTGTAGATCTAGTGCGAGAACAACATTGATAACACACTGTTCTAGTTGTTGCTAAGTAGCTCTTATCCCAAGTTAAGGATTTTTCAGTTTCCCATGCTCTGCCAGCAAGCAGGTGCAGAAGAAGCTGGGAGGGAGCACAGCCAGGACAGCTGACCCAAACTAACCAAAGGGATATTCCATACCATAGGATGTCATGCTCAGTATATAAACTGGGGGGAGTAGGCCAGGAGACACCGATCGCTGCTCAGGCATTGGTCAGCAGGTGGTGAGCAACTGCATTGTGCATCACTTGTCTTTTCTTGGGTCTAATTTCTCTCTCTTTGTTATATTCATTTTCATTACAATCATTATTATTGCTATTGTTTTTTTTTTTAAATTTTAGTTATTAAACTGTTCTTATCTCAGTCCTCGAGTTTTACTTTTTTGCCCGATTCTCCTCCCCATCCCACTGGGGGGAGCGTGGGGTGGTCAGGAAGTAGCTGCGTGGTGCTTAGTTGCTGGATGGGGTTAAACCACGACGCCTCTTTACTCAATGACTTGAAGCAAAGCTCTTCAAGAAGTTGTTTTAAACTTTCTGGGTATCTCTGTATAGTAATAAAAGTAACTTAGCTGACTAAAAGCCAAGTAATTGTTTGCTGAATACAACTTATAAAAGAAATACCGTATTTGTCATGTGCAAAAGGAAACAAGGGCCAGATTTACATAAAGCTCAGCTTCCCAGGTTCCACCCTTGCAAATATTGCCATTTAAATTGGACACTTAACCTGAAGTTGGATTTTCTTCTGAAAAATGTAATGCCTTCTTGAAAACTATGGGTCTGGCCCCTTAACCTCATTCTAACCTCCAAGAGATGTTTTGATTAATGAAAAAACATGTTAAGGACGATAAACTTCACATCATATGAAAATGCCTGCATAAAGAACTGCAGCAATTTACTGGTTTTAGCCCACAAGGTAACTCTATTTGTGCAGAATTATTCTAGTACACTAATATTGAAAAGGGAAACCAAAAGCTTTCAATAATCAGTTTTAAAAGCAGACCCTGGGCTACACACACAAATGTTGAAGTTTGTGCATACAGACCAGTAAAATTAGAGGATTCGCAATTCATTAGTATCTTCAGGAGGCACACTTTTAAAACATGTAACACAAGGGAAACTTCCATAAGACTTACACTACCCACAAAAACTCCAGCTGTTAAGAGGCTGGTAAAACCAGAGATTTAAAGTGGATCATTTAGAACCAAACAAAGTAGCTCCTTTAAAGATAAGCATTAAGATAATGTATTAAAACATACACTACTGTAAAAATTTCCATTATCATTGGTGAACTGACACCAGTATGATGGTGTTTGTTTCCTTTTTAATGAGTTTAGTTAAAGCTGTTCTTTATTTTAACACAAGGTACAGAATATTGCTGTAAGGCAAAACTAATAGATCACGTCAGCAACTGCGGCCAAGATTGACCACCACATCTCTAGAAGTGTCCTGATAGCCAGTGCACCCGAATGCAGTGCTAGTTACCCACCTGGTTCTCTAAGACCCCAAAAAACTGGCAGCTGCTTTCTAGAGAAGCATGTATATAACATTCAGAAAGAGGCAGAACTGCTGATCAAAATAAAGGTCAAGCAAAAACATGATGATAAGCTCTTAATTGACAAGTACCATTTCTCCTAATTACCAGGACTCTTCTCTCAGAAGGTAAAAAGCACAAAGTTTTGATACAGGCTTTAGTTCTTAACGAAGGAGAGAAGTCAGTTTTGCAGTCTACATCGCATTAAAAGAGGTTATTAGTAGCATTCACTGCTATCATAATCCAAATATCTCCAAGTCCAATATAAAAAACATAATACATCCGGCTGCCTTATTCAGATTCGGTTTGGAAAATGGAAAGTCAATACTTAAGCTGAACTACTATTGTAACAATTCAAGTGATAGAGGAATGCTACAATGGCAGCACACAGTCATTTCCACTGACTTCGTTGGGACTATTTCTACACGTAAATTTTCAATGTACACTTAATCATTTACACGACCAAAATTTACAGACACTTGAGGACATAATGGGACGGGGAAAGAAGATGGAGTTACAGTTATTCCACCATCTGCATTTATTTATCTGGAATGAAACAATTCAGTAATACTGAACATAAATCTTAGCTAGACTCTATTAGAGCATACTTGTGCTCTGCACTAGGATTTCAACTTTAAGAAAGTCCAGATTGAATCCATAAGGCTCAAGACCAAATACTTTGATCATAAAAGCATGAGGAAGAAAACACCTTGTATATAGTTTTTATTACAACACAATTTAAACAATCAAATTATGTTTCAATGTCACAATTATGTTCAAAGCTACAATGCAGGTAAGAACCCAGTAATACAAAGTGCAACATAACCCAAGGTAAAAATAAAGTGACAGTTATGCTTACCGCTCAGGTGACTCTTCAAAAATGCTGTGACACTCAGTATTCTCAAGCATGAGACTTCGGCTGAGATTCTGTACTCCTGGGTAATGGAAATTAGCAAAGGAGTGCGACATTGGAGAATTTTTAGTCCCAAGGTCTGTGACTCGCTTATCATGATTTGTTAATCCACATGACAGCCCATCTAAGGCAGGGTTTAAGGAGCGGGTCATGTAAGCATCTGCTGACTGAGGCCGTCTCATTGGGGATGATGGATAAGGAGAAAGTTTGCTGATAAGAGGTGTCAAAAGATCAGCATATGCAGCTTTTGTAGGCTTGAGGAGTTTATCAACATGAATATTAAGCATCTTTTGCTCAAAAGCACAAGAAAAAACAGTAGCTGGCAGATTCTGCAGCCATGATAATAAGCTAAGGTCCAAGTCATCACACCCATTACCACACAAGAGATCAATGCCCAGCAATACTTCACTTTCTGTAATTTCTTCTCCTGTTGCTTTACTCTGACAGAATTCCACACAACATTCATAAAGTAATCCCTTCATTACAAGCTGAAATAAACGATTGTTACTTGCTTTGAAGCCAGCCTCACTCAGTTTCCTATCCGCAGGAATAAACTCTGCCACCATGACACAGGCTTCTTCAAAGCAGTGAACCCGTGCAGTGCTGGGATTCCAGTCCTTGAATTCTGCATGGTTGGTCAAGCGAGGCAGCGTCAGTAGCAAGCAGAGTTTACTATAGTCTTCCTTAGAGGGACAATATTCTTCCAACGCATGTAGGCACTGTACAGCCTCTCGCATTGTAAATTCCAGCTACAGAAATATTAACAGAGTAGTTTGTAGTACGTATGTTTCCACAATAAAACAGTTAGTTGAAGAAGAACAGGCAGTAGCAGAATTTCTCCACTATCATTCCTTTACTACTGTTTATATTTTAATTAAAACAGCACACAATATAGAGTCAGTTGTAGTTGCAACAGAGCCAAATTCCTGGACGCTTTGACTTCCTAAAATCCCCTGCCCAGTCCCATTTTCTACATATCTGTGGAACTTTTTCATGTCACTGCAGGTTCGATAAGCTTAAAATTTTAATTCTGTAGCTAAACAGCTTCAATTCTACTGTAGCACAGGAGGTTACTTCCATTCTCAAAGCCAACTGACTGACTTTCCTTTTTTTTATTTCTATGAAAAGCTATTGGCATAATTTATAAAAGGCTTGTAGATTTCTCTAGTTTCCAGTGACTAGCAACTTTGAGTTGGCTTTTATATTAAGATTTTCTGTTCTTCAATCAAAAATGTTAAGAAAGTTCTCAGAAGACCTCCAAATGAATAGAGGGCTTGAGCACAAAGCTTGTTGATAGCTAAAAGCCAAGAACCATGTTAAATACATGTAACTGGGCATTTTTAGTTTCAAAGGTTTAAAAAATAGTCAAAACCCCTACTTACCCATGTTACCTAGCATCTGCTTAATACAGCAGCCTTTCATCCACAACTTGCCAACATATTTGGTAACATTCAAAATAAAAAGACATAAATCTGATTTTTTTTTTTTCTCTACAGCTATCTAGTAACAGTATACAGGTTGAGTGATTAGAGGAATAGTAGTACATCTTCCCTTTACAACTATAAAGACATTTACTTTTAGCTTTTTCTACACTGTCAAGAAAAGACCCTGCAGTACAATGTATGGGTAATAGGACAGAGAATTAAAATCAATTCAGTTTGGAAAATAAAATCAATTGTCTTAACTACTGGCATTCTTCATTTTTAATTTCATAACATTTTCGTGTAAGAAATTTGATATTCCTGTATTATCAACATAAATGAAAAACTCTAATTTCACAATCTGTACACCTTCTTTGCCAATCTGAGCTTCTGCCTCTTTCAATATTGAAAACCTAAGTTCACAACTCCTACTGTTTGCACATTTAACTGAATCAGTCCTCTGAACACACCTGTTGCTTCCAAATAAACAACTGTGTCCTTTCTCTCTAAAAGCAACAGAAATTAAGTTTAAGATCAAGTCAAATCGGAATCTTTCACCTGGTCCCAATTATGACAATAAATTTTTGTGATTCTGAGGCTTGCTTCACGATGCTTTTGAAAAAAAGAGCCCCATGCTTTAGCATAATGGCCTAAAGTAAATCTCAGGATCAGGACCACAAACATGGCATATGGTCACTGATCTATGCTGCTAAGTTTCAAGCAACCCTTGTACATACAATTCTATTTGAGACCTGGGAGCCACACTTATTTCCAAAGGATACCAATTATTTTTTCCTTTGTTTATGAAACCATTTGGTAATAGCTAAAATTTGTGCATTCATTGCTGAGAGCTTCCACGCTGCCTTTAATCAGAGTACCTCAAGAGGCTTCCTGAAAACAAAAAAATTCCCAAACCAGAGACAACTCTTACATGCTGAGGCTCATCTTCTGCTGACATCGCATTGTTTACACATAAGGCTTCCAAGAACTTCTGCTTCATTATAATGTAACGAAATCTGCAGGTGAGAAGTGAAATATTATACATCTTGACCCAGTAGCTAAAAATTCTTTTAGAGACAAGCAGGGTATTTTACAGCCAATTTTTGATTTAGGCAAGGAAATTGCAATAACAAGGAACTCGGATCTCAAGTTTTAACAAATTGGTAACCACAAAATAATTTTTTGACAGGAAATGTCTTTTTCAATTATTGCTTTCAGAAATATTGCATGAAAAATATTAGAAGGCTAGTAAGAAAAAAAAAGTGTCACAAACACTTATTTCTTGAACAGAAATATGACAGAGCAGCCAACCATAAAAAGATAGTACAACATGCACCATATTCCTAAAGTGTACAGCAAATAAAAACTCATTACAGATTGTATGCACTTATTTTTCATAGTTTAAGTTAAAAACCACATGCACGCACTTTAGGAACTGTATACAGGTTAGAAAAACACCCCAAAATTAAGGTGAAAAACTTAGCACTACTGCTTTCATACACAGTACTTATGTATTTTCCACAACTAAAAAAAATTGAGCTCTGACATACATTCTATTTTACCTTTTCTTGTCGAATTTTTCCATACATTCAAGAGGCTGAATAAATTGAAGAACCTCATCCCACTGACCATCAAGAATCAATTGCCTAGGGAAAGAAAGAGTCACTCCTTTAATTTCACTAGACAAGAACATCCTTCTTTTCAAGCAGCTAATTTAAATACACGAGTCATTTAAATACACCACAGGTGATCAACCTGCTTTGAAAAGTTAATGCTTTGCACAGATGCCAAGATGAGTGACTGATGTGACTAGTAATAAGAGCAAAGTCCAAGTCCTTCTTCAATATTTTGTAAAATAACTGCGTACTGGAAGGACAAATATTAATTACTTTTAAAAGCACATCAAAAAGGACAAAATGGTCCTGTATCTTCTGCTTTACCTATTATACTTATTTTTAAAAAATCTTACTTGAAGAGTACAAATAAATATATTGATTCAATGAATACATCCTGAAGAATGAAAGCAAACTTAAAAATGAGTTAATTGTATCAAAACTGCTGGGTCTATTTTATAAGGGGTGGGGTGGGGGGAAACACACAACTCCCATATTAAGAACATAAGGGGAACAGCTACAGCTTGCCAGGAACTATGCCAGCACAAGAGCTCCAACTCCAAGACCAGCGGGCTAGACTGCACAGGTGGATTAGTTCAATTCCTTCAGACCCTCATATCACACACAGAGTACTCTATAAAAGGCCCAGATCTACAAGGAACAGGTGAGTTTCTCATTAGATGTATGCTCCAACTAAGCCAAGAATGAAACAAACAAATAGGATTAATAACTTTAATCTTTATCTAATTCTTCTTTCATTTCATTCCAATATCCATAATTTTAATCAAAAGGGAAGCCAAGTAAGAAAGCTTGTTCAGTGATAAAGTATATTTTTTAATGTTTTAAGAACAGCTGGATAAATTATTTCTCATGCTTCTACAAAGTTAAGTAGCTTTGGCATGAAATAGAAAACAGCAATGCTAAAGAACTAGTGTGCATCTACAGTGACTCCTTTTAATAATTTTGAAGGCAATATCCTGAATGCTAAATCACACCAACTCTCATGCCTTGATGACAGCAGAGACCCCTTTCATATTATTAAATTTAAGAGAAATCTAGGTATTATTTTGAAACACAGACAATATTTTTGGGGAAAAAGCTTTGGAAACCACTCCACTCATCCTAGATCATAACACTAAAATACTGTCAAAACATTTTATTTATTTTAGAAGTCAATAAACTACACATTCAGTTCCATGTGACATGGTAAGCTGATGATAACTGATCACTGATGCCAACAGATATTGCTTTCCCTGACTTACCCTGCACTGACACTGCCATTTGTTAAGACTCCTTCCAACTTTAATTCATTAGTGTGCCAGAAAAATAACCAAGTTAAAATGAATGAACAAGCAAACAAAAAAAAACTAATACAACTGATGTTGATGATGCCTAGTGAGTTACTTGAAGTGGCTTAGAGAAGGATCTCATTAACTTCAGAGCTGGAACACAATGCAGGGCTGGACCACAGAATTGGGATCAGGAAGAGGCAGAGTAAGATGAGGGCATAAGACCTCCTGTTTAGTGGTGTGGGGCTGCCCACTGAATCACAGTCCAACTCTATGTTTTCATGTATGTGGTATTTCAGCACCAGAGAAACAAGTCCTACCTTAGAAAAAGCATGTCATCTGAAAACAAGCCATTAATGACCCCACTTTCTTTCTCAAGTGCCAGCATACTGATATGAAGTTTCCTTGAGTTCAGAAAATCTAGTATTAGTTTAATTATTTCAGCCTCTTTAACATTCACTGTTTCTTCAGCCGTCATGATGGCAGCCTAAAAGGGAAGAGAGAATTTTAGCTATGATTAATATCTTATTTTATGCTTGGTTACAAATGTTTGCTACTAAAAAAAAAATACAGTTTTATAGGACAGAATATTGTAGCATTACAAAAATTAAATTAAATAGACAAGATTAGGAAATTGATTTTAAGAGGTTGATTATGAAACCACAATTAAGACCTAACAAATACATCTTAATCTTTTTTATTTGTCCTATGCATATATAGGGGCCCAGATAAACAAATCTACCAAGAAATCAATCCTCCCACAGTGTGAAAATATTGTGCTTACCAAGTCTGCAACAGTACAATTTTCCTTTCTGAAAGGCAAGCAGTGAAGTTCGAAGAGCATAAAAATGAGCCAGTTACTATATCCGAGAGATCTTACATATAAACTTAAATGTTTCTAACACATAAAAAAAGCACAGCACACTAAAAATGCAATCTCCCTCTACCCCATTTTCGAGGTAGCGTATGACAATTAAGCCAGGGGTTTTCATTCTTCCCTCATAAGGACACCTATTTCTGTCTACATGCTTTATGAAGAATCTCAAGTTGCAAACCCAAGGTGGCCTAAGCCAGTTTGACCGCTGACTGCCAGAGTCACATTCGCTCACCTGTCTCCAGCTGCATGTTCCTGGCCCTTCCTTAGCACTCCTCACTTTTGTCATCAGGTTAGCTTTTCCACCAACTCGTGTTGAAGTGGCTCAACAGTCTAATGAGCTCTCCAGCCAGCAGGAAGGAAAAGTGGGAAGATGCAGCTGGGGCAGTGACAAGCCAAGGCCCTGACTGCCAGCAGTCAGCTTGTTTAAAGCTCCCATGGATACAACGTCCAAGCTCCTTTGCAACACAACTCCTCAAGGATGTGAGTTGTAGCATGTACTTCTCTTGGAAATCTAAACCAAATCCTGCTTCTGGCTAAGTCTTGCATGGTTCCTTAAGTCTGACTTAAAGTAGAAACTGTTTAACTTTTTTTTTTTTAACCTTAAAAAGACTTTACAGCTGTAGCTCCCAAGTTGATCTGCTGAAAACTATCTGGGGATGTGGGGAGAAACCCTGTAACACAGCCAAGGCATGTAGCACTGCCTCACCAGGAGCTCTTCAAAAAAAGCTAGTGGCCACAAGAGTGCCATTTCACATCAGAAAAAATTAAATTTAAGTCTGTGTTACTGCAGAAAGGGGCAGTCCCTCTTCTCACCTCTGCGCTCAGCCACACGTCCCCAGCCACTTCGTGGCACCCACAGTGGAGCTATATGGTTAGTCAGACCACTCCTGATCCAGGCACAAGTTCACAAGTTAAAAATTTTCTCACTCCATGGACACAAGGGCACTAATGCTGACCCAAGGAACTGGCAGAGCTTTGCTTGCTGGCAGTAGCAAAGTCTTAACCTGACTTAAATGCATTATGAGAGTGCACTGAAAAACAGAGAAGAATCCAGTACCAGTGATGAACCATCAGCAGGAGGCAATACCACCAGGAAGAAGGAGAGACAGTGGAATAACAGTGATCGGAAAAATTAATGAAGGGAGATGACCATACAGAGCAAGATGTCCACAGCAATAGGTTATAGATACCCCAGCTGATCCTCCTTCTGAATTAAAAGGGGAAATAAAAATACTTCTTAATTCCCTCACACAACCATTTACTTATGTGGAAATCTAGCAACTACGATGTTGAAAGACTACCAACTGCAGCTAATGCAGCTCCCAAGACAAGCTGAAGAGATGATGCAGCCTCCAGATACCTTGGCCTTGCAAAACTGGAGTCCATAAGCTAGTTATCTATCTTGTATTAAGAAAGATGCACAGAAACTGGTAATAAGAAATCAAAGAGCAGATATAATAACTTTGAATAATCCAAACAACACACTCAAAGCATTAACAAGAAATTAATAATTTATCGGAGAAGAGGGGAAGAGACAAATGCTCCAGTGAAACTTTTCACTGATCATCATAAACCAATGCTAATGAACTTGGATACAAAAAATTAGGCATTAATAAGTGGGGTTTTTGTACTACATCATCTAAATCCCCAACTTTTCCACCTTCCTTACAGCTGTACGCCAACTTCTTTCCAAGTAAGCTTTTGCCAGAGCACTTGACTAGGCATTCAATTATAGCAGCGTAGTTTATTTTGGAACAGCAAAGACCTCATTGTGCCAGATGAAATGGCCTAACTTCTTTTTAAAAAATGGCTGGGTTTAGTTCTCATTATAGTCACAGAAGACTCCAATCACCAAGTATTTTGATGGGTCTCATGAAAGACACACCCAGAGACCATGCGCCCACTCAGCTAGTAAAGTCAAAGAAAAAAAATTAAAATCTGGCTTACAGGAAGCTTTGCTGCAGGAAAGAAAGCAGATAGACACACAAATCCAAAGCCAGAACTTGTAGAAAGATGCTTTCTCCTCACATTTTAGCACTGTTCCAGCTTCCCCTTTTGGCAACTGGATATGGATTTTGGTCTCCGAGAAAATTCAATCCTACCCTTATAGACTGAAGGAAAAAAAATCAACACAAATTTAAACGGCAGTTGAGTATTAACATCTTAATTCCCAACCTCAACTAACACATCTGCATTTCTCCTTTATTATGTTTTATGGCACTTGTGGTTTTTATATATATTAAATTCACTTCCTTGCCAAAAGACAAAGTATAATTTAGGCAAAGCTGTATAGAGACTCCCTGTCAGAAAACTACTAGAAAAAATCAGACTAAGACTCCCTTTGAAGAAAGGAACACCAAGCCCAGATTTCTTTTCAGCTGGATCTACTGGACTCAAGTCTAAACAGCAAGCCACACTACATAGCTTCAAGATTGTCTTAAAATTAATTATTTATATATTCTATTGATGGAAAAAGAAGCATAATACTCAATACTTTGCTTAAGAGTACAACAACATTAAGTGAAATCTAGCATCTGCAAGAAGTTGTTTTCCATTTTCCATTGCAATTTTAAAAGCACAGGTTTGTCCTGAACATAAAGCCTTTGCCAATTCTAACACTTAACTTCATAGAATCATAGAATCATTTAGGTTGGAAAAGACCTTCAAGATCATAGAGTTCAACCATCATCCATGCCCGTAAAACCATGTTATGGAGTAAAACCACGTTATGGAGTAAAACCTCATTTACTTCATTTATATTGCCAATATAAATCAGGAAAAGGGATGATTGGCACCCTCCATATTTGGTATGGGACTACTAATAGCACTTTGGGGTCTTGTTAAGAAAAATATAATATAATATCCAAACATAGTTTGGATACTGAACTTCTGAATAAAAACCTGAAGTACACTGATAAGCTCATACATTAACCATATCATGAAAATATTTACTGTGCATTTGCTGTCAGAGCAACACAAATAGCTAGAAAAGAACAGTAAACCTACTGGAGAAGATTTTCATGTAACTGATTTCTCTTAGGCAGATGAGCTCAGACTCCTCTTATAAGCATTATGCTGTCAAAATATTAAGCAGCATTGTAACACTATGATGAAATTATAAATATACATAGGCTTACACATCACCCCCTGTGAAATATATCAGTTTTTTTGACATTCAGTGCTATATGCGTGTGTATGTGTATAAATAAAAATAATAATAACTAAAAAGCAAAGAACAGTAGGGAAACTCAAGATTATAGCTCAAGCTGCGTCTTTGGTCCATCCCACTATATTGCTTTCTGCCAGCACATATGGCACATAACGTCACAATCTGATCAGCTCAAGCACTAATACTCAAGAATGACTAAAGCACAGCATTAGCTTGAGGTATAAATGAAAGTAAATGAGTATTAGAGCCTAACATTTCATGTGCCTTCTATCAACCAGGTTTTTGCCACAACCTTTTTGTCTTACCCAGTCTTTTCAGAACACTCTTCTACGCCTGTCCGCCTTCCTTCTTTCTCCTGTCCATTCCCCCTTACAATCTTCCCCTAGTTCTGTATTTAATTTGTTCTCCTCCTAATAAATCTACATCAAGGAAAAAAAACCAACTTCTTGCCACAAACGTGGCACATCTTTTCTCTGTACCTTCAATGGACAAGATGCCCTTTGAACAAGCTGTTTGGAACATAGACTACCTACTCCTAAGTTTTCCAAAGGTTTCACCCGTGTTCTGTTCTTACTCACGTTCTAAGAACATGCCAACAGCAAGAATCCTCTCGTGGTGTTATAAGCATATCAAACAATTCTTTAAAAAAAAAATATATACACATTTATGCATAAGTACACAATTTCAGGAAAATGTTTATAAACTAGAAGTGTCTAAAAGTAGTGTCTAAATAGTCTTTAAGTTACCTCCCTTAAAAGAAATTTAAAATGCATATGCACTCACACGATAGAAAATTAAAGTAAGGTTTAATATTCTGGAAAACGAGTAAGTAATATTCTGGAAAACGAGTAAGTAATATTCTGGAAAACGAGTAAGTAGTAAAATTCTAAAATAAGCATTATTCCTATGTTATTTATCATCTGAAATAGATCACTCAACAATAGTATACAATATGCATTCACAAAACTGGGCGAGGAATATAAAATCTCTAACTGCTTAACACAAGAAAGAAATATTATTATAATTCAAATCTTAAGTGTCATACTGAGAGAACAGTGACACATTTAACGGGAGAAGCGATGCCTAATTGGAAGTCTTGGCTCCCTGACTTCAATGACAGCTGCAATGCATATCCATAACTTGAGCATCTTGGTGAGCTATGTCACAGAAAAAATGAATGTGAAGAAATAATACATATTTTAAAAGCTGTCTGTTTCGCATGAAGTTATTTCACCTTTTAATCCATTCCACAGTCACTTACATATGACTCTTGGGCCTGCCCAAGAGGCCACTCCAGAGTTCCACCTACACAGACCCCATGGGGGACTTGGGGCCCAGTCAGTACCTAGTGGCTCCATTTCTGATGTGCCCTCAATCATCTTCCAGTTATTCCATATCAAAAGAATTTACAGAAAAAGTCTACAGGCCGAATTTTTTTTTATTACAATTGATTCCCACAACAGTTAGTGCAACTCACTGACGCCCATTTTACCCTAAGAGACTGCACAATTCATTTCGAATGAACTATACTGAACACATTAAGCCCTTCACAGAAAACCTTCACCAAACTTTGTACAGCTGAACTCTACGATTGAAACCTTTTTCTACTCCAATACCCAGCAAATAAGTGCCCTCTTTACATACCAGCCTCTTCTTTCTCACACAGATTTTTTTGCTGGCTTGCCCTCTAGTAATCCCTTTTTTTTTTACCCTGCTTAGATCAGCTGTTGCTTTAGAGCCACCACAGTAATCCTTATCTCGCCATGCTTCAGAGGTGACCGGCAGAGCTCTTTCCATTCATCAGCCTCTGTTAGAACATGCACACCCTTTACCCAGAGCATTCTGCATCATGAATGCCAAAAAGGTGACATTAAGTTATGCAATAATTCCATATGAGAGTGAAAACCGAATGTAGAAAAATAAAAAACCCAAACAAGTTACAGAGACTAAAAATGAATGCATTTTGATTAGAAAAACCTCACTTGCTCCAGATTCCTCCTGCCCCCACTTCACGTGCGGTACCACACGACACCCACCTCCGCCGCTAAAAGGGTTCAAAACAACCGCACCGTTTAATCGCACAGTACCGAGCCCGAATTAGCTTTCGGGTGTCAACGCGGCACCAGCAGCAGACAGGGCCGCAGAGAAGCCGACGCTCTTTTGAAGCGGCCCCGGAGACCGGGCACACCCCGCGCCCGCCGCCTCAGGGCCGGGGCCCGGGCACGCACCGCGCCGGCCACCGCGGCCAGACTGCCCCGGCCCGCCCGCGGACGCCACAACAAAGGGACGGCGGCGGTCGGGCGTCGTCGCCGCGCCGGCAGCCGGGCCGATGCTCCTCGCCGGCGGGGGAAGCGGCGGCGGGGCCCGCGCAGCACGGCCGTGCCCGCACGCCAGCGACGGGGCGCGGAGGTGGGGCGGCCTCTCGCCAAGGCGGCCCCGGGGTCGGCGGCGAGGCCGACGGGCGGCGCCCACCCCAGGGCGCAGGGGCCGCAGCCCCTGCCCCGCCGCCCCGCGCCATCAGCCCATCCCGGCCCCTCCCCGCCGGGCCGCTCCCGGCCCCTCCGCGGCGCGGCCCCCCGCCCGCCGACACTCACCTGAGGGGGCTCGGCGGCCCGTCCGCGCCGTCACCAGCAGGGCGTGACAGGAAGATGGCGGCAGGCCTCGCGGCGGGGCGGGGCGGGCCTGGTGCCGGGGGTCTCGGTCTCCGTCCTCTCCTCTCCGCGCTGCGGCTGCCACCCGCCCTCACCGCCGACTGCCCGGCGGCGCGGCGCGGCGTCCCAGGACCCTCCCCGCGCCAGGGCGGGGTGCCCGCGCCGCGGCCTGAGTGGAAAGCGGAAGGGGGCGGGGCGGGGCCGGCCCGGCTGGGCGTCGCCCGCGCCGCGGGGGCGGGAGGGGCAGATGGCGGCGGCGGCCGCCGCGCTGGGGCGGGGCCCGCTTTGTTAGCGGCGGGGCGAGCCCCCGCCCGCCGGGGCCGGCAGCGGCGGCGACTGGCCGCGCCCCCCTCCGCGCCCCGCGGCTGAGGTATCCGCGGGAGGGGGGCGCGGCCGCAGCCGCCGCTGCCGGCGCCGGCGAGCGCGGGCTCCCCGGCGTCCTCCCGCGAAACTCCGCAGCGGCTTCGGGCCTGTCGCGGGGGAGCGGCGCGGCGCGCCTTCGCCCGCCCGGCCCTTTCCTAGGCACCCGGCGCCTCCCCCGCGGGCGGGGCCGGACCCTGCCTCGGCGGGCTCCCTGACGGTGGGCGACGAACGGTTTTGTAACGGGGCTGTGGGGGGGTGTGCGCGCGGGCGCGCTGCGGGAACCACTTCCAGGTAGTTCGGTGTTCCCAGACAAAGGGCTGTCCCCGCGGGGCAGCCGGGCCGTGTGCGGCGGGCTCCCCGCCCGGCCCCGGCCCTTCAGGGGCCTGTGACCCCCCTCCTGCCCCTCGGCTCTCCCAGCGCTGCCTGCCAGGTGCTGGCGTGAAGACTCACCGAGCCGAGCCGTCAGGTACACGCGGGCTGTTGTCTTACCGCTCCAACGCTTCCCGAGGTACCCCCCAAAATCACACAATACAGAGCAGATGCGCTTTCTTCCCCGCTGGATTAGGACTGCCAGCCTGCCATCACGCTCTGCCACAACCGTATTTCCTTTGCTCATGCGGCGGAGGCTTCTGGCTTGGTAGCAACACCTTTAATTACCGCATGAGGTGCTGCCACGTTTCAGGCCAGCCTCGGATTTTTTTAGTGTGTTTTTGCTGTCTTCCACTTCTCGAGACTGTTGAAAAATGAACGCATTCTTTACAGAAATGTATGTATGCATATGTTACACATATTTTATGAAGAGGTGTTTATACATTGTTTGACATTTGGTTACATTTAATGCATTCTTGTAATTGTCAGGAGATCATGCCATCTAAGAATTATCACGGTGAGCAGTTAATAAGCTTTCTCTGCGTTTAAATATAGCTGTGAGATGAGATACAGAAAATCATGTTAAAATGCTAGTATAGCAGTTGGACAAAACCCTAATGTGTATGCAGCAGCGCATTGGCAGGCCTTGTCAAAATGGAGACGGTGACAATTTTCTGACAAAGGACATAGCAGAGACCTAGTTTTTAATTATTTTCTTTTTTTTTAATTATTCATGTGTGACATGTATCAGAGGTCCAGGGAAGGTTGTCAGGGATTTTACTGAAGCTGAACCAGATTCTCTGTCACACTGATGGTTAAAAATGTTAAAAACCACAGGGAGTTCAAGTCTGCTTGCAAACTGTTTTGATGAGGATCAGCTGAACGGCAGAGGGGAATCATAATGTTATTCTCTCTCTCTCTCTCTTTCTGAAAAGGAATACAGAGAAATGTCCCGGAGGCTCTCCAGCTAGGAGAGCCACCTGCCTGCACAGCAGTGACTCTGCCAGGGATGAGCAAGGAACGTGGAACTTGAGGGTTCCTTCTGTGACACTCAAGTCCCAGCATTGCATCCCAGGAAGCTCGATTCGCTAGTAAAACACCGAATCCTTCCACTGACTTATAAAGCTATCACTTGTTGCTTAGTTGCCTTTGGAGTCACTGATTAATAGAAAACATAATTATAGAAATGAAACTCTTTCCCAATACATGTAATAGAGATGATAAATCAGAGGGAGTGAGAAAAACAAGACTTTATTTTGTCTAAACAAAGCTGCATGCATAACTTTGCTGAACATACACTTGGATAAGAAAAGTCCATTTTAAACTTTGTTTCATCTACAGAACGCTAAGTAAACACACATATGCTTTTAAATTTAATCTTGATTTCACAATGGTGTTACTGTGGTTTACCTATCTTTTGTGCAATAGCTTTGTTTTCAGTGGAGGTCCTGAGATCAAATCTGTGAGACTATCTCTGGAGGGCAAAAGTTTCAGGATGAAAGTTAAAGCTTCTTCCCAGTTATAGACCCAAAAGGAAGAGTTAAATTCTGAATTTAAAAGTATTGTTTCCTGCTCAATGTTGGGCCTTTCACAAGGAAGGAGCAAATTCCTGTAGTCTGGAAAGAGATTTCAAGAACCATCTGTCCTCAGGCAGAGGTACAGAAGAATAGGTAGCTTTCCTTGATGCCCCTGCTTTGGAGGGCAATCATACCAGTCATAAATATTTGGAGAGAATACACAGTAGCATCCTATCAGAAAAGGGCAGATGGAAAGACCCTGTTTCTGGTTGTTCATAGCTTTTTACTCAGGCATAGAAAGATGTCTTTGGGATGGTCTTGGCTTGCTTTGTAACTCCCTAGGCATTATTGTGAAGAAGGTAACTCCCATGAATAACAAAGCTGTTGGGTGTGGGTTGTAAAGAGCTTGAAAATCAGGATTAGTAGAGGAGTTCTGCATTGCCTAGTGACAAGACAGGGCACTGCAGTCTGTTCCTGGAACCCTTCAGAAAAGAAAATAGTAATTGTGTGACTATTTTACAGATGTTGCAGGTGGCCGCAGACAATGTTAGCAGGGCTTGACACATTTTAGAATTATTCCCCAGTGCTAACCTTGCACAAAATCTGCCAGTGGAGTCCAGCAGTTCGTGCAAAGCATCGTGTTGTCATCATAAAAATGGGCCAATTGCCTGATTTTTAGTCATTATAATAGAGCCATTCAACTCTTTACATCTTATATTATGTTTACATGATCTTGTAAAAAGTTGCAAAAAAATTTTCTATTTAAAACTTTACTTCTGGAAACCGTTTTCACTCATTTCAAGAAAGGGTTTCCAGAACTTTGGGGTGACAATTCAGCAACATTCTTGCATAATCTATAGAACTGTTTATGTCAGCATCCTAGCTCCAGTTTCAGGTAGCTTAAACAAGAAAAATACTGAGCCAAAGTATAATCTGGCTTCAGGTAATTTAAATAATTGCAGGCTTGTGGGGCCTTGCCAGGTCTTGTAATGCAGACATTTAGATCAGTGATGATACAGAAAGGATAAGACAAAACTGCATTGATGGAAAGCTTCATATTAGCTTTTAGTCTTTCTGCAAAGCTCCATTAACAGATTAACAGTGACATAAAAATGCCTATAGATGTTACTTTGCATGTCTCCATAAAGTTCACATACCATTAACTGAAAACCTAAACATGTTACGTGAAGAAAGTTTTTTCAGTATCTTAACACATTTATCAATGGATAGTGAATTACTTAGGAGTATTTTATACATCCAGTTGTTCGTAATGTTGAATAAGAGTCTGAAGAAAGTTTTAAATAACATTTTTCAGTGGGATGCTTAACTCTTTTATACTGTTTTCTGTCCTTTCTTGAAATCCTAGTTGTTATTAGCTTTTCTGATCAGAGGCAGTTCTGTCTAGCATCCATCAGCATTACCCTTGAATTAAAAAATTTGATAAAAAGCCTGGTGTTACAAACTTCATCTCCCAAAGAGTTTGTACTGAGCTCTTAAGTGTTTATATTGCATATTGCTTCCCTGCCTCCTAGGAAGACCAGTAGTTCAAATGTAAAATAGACAAGGTAGCTGCTTTTCTTTCTTGATAGAAGGAAATAAGCTAGAGTAACTTCACTACCATATTTCACTCTTCGCTGTGGTTGTCTAAAGTGTATTTCTTTTAACACCTGTGTGTAAGCAAGTAAGTCTGAAAGTATATGTGCATTTTATATGTATGCATACACAAACACACTTCATATCTTTTTTCCTAAATGGAATAGTTTGCTTTTAAAAACAAATTGCTTATAAATGAACAAAGATGCTGTGCATGTTCAAAATACTGACTTTTTTTTTTTGCCATCTAGACCTGGAGACTAATTTGTATGGTTTTTTGTTGTTGTTGGTTTTAATTTTTTAAATTATTTAGAGTATGTAAAAGCAGATGTAAAGGGCTGTGGCTGTTAAGATAGATCTTTATAGCCACAATTCTTCAAATGGCTTATTCAGTTCATTAAATTAGTAACAAGGCAGCAAAGAAATGCTAATTTGCTATTTGAAAAAGGTATAAGTAGTTAAAAGTTTAGCCCTTACAGAGCTGTGTCTTTACTTATTTATTAAGTTGTTGGAAAAAAGACATCTGACAAGTACAGCTGTATTTGAGAAACAAAGCCACTTTTTCTATCACTTTTGTGTGGCGATTGATCCAAAAGCTTAGGTTCCAAGTGTGAGATAATTATGC
Organism: Buteo buteo; assembly: GCF_964188355.1. Lineage (NCBI taxonomy): Eukaryota > Metazoa > Chordata > Aves > Accipitriformes > Accipitridae > Buteo > Buteo buteo. Next base: position 18,731,645 of record NC_134180.1, read on the forward strand.
TGCAGTTGGTGATACCAGATCTCTGCACTGGATCCCACAGCAGTACAAATTTTGATTCACAAATTCAGTATGAATTCAGACACACAGTACAGTCATATTCTGTCAAATTAACCAGGGCATGATGTAAAAAATTTCTCAAGTATAATGTTACTTGCTGAAGGACAGAGAAAATTAAGTCTGTTCTAAAGCCTGTCTGTACAAAGGCTGTTTTTAGATTAAAACTTCGAGCTGGGCTCACCACTGAAAAAATAGCTTTACTGGGTGCAACTAGGTGTTCGTGTTCCCAGATAATTCCTTACTTGTGTCAGCCTGTTTGCTGATGCCATACAGGGAACCGATTGAGCTGGCTGAAAAATAACCAGTTTTACGAGGAGGAGGGAAGGCCATTCATTCTTATCCACATTAGTTTTCAATTCAGTACTAAAAGCCTGACTATCAGTTTTCCTGTAATCTTGAGGGTGCCCTTTGAATAGCTCTGAAATTCAGATTCTTTATCTGTGTAAGTTAGCCTAACAAATTCAGTCTGCCTGTTGACAGTGTAGTGATGTCATGTCCCCTTTCAGCAAGTCCTTGCACTTGCTCCGCAACCCAGCAGGACAACACAAAACCCCCCAAAAGGCATAATTTGGACTGGAAAAAATTGCTAAATTACAAATCTGGAAGAGACACCTTATTTTTTGGATACTATTTCTGTTTAAGATTGCACCACTAACAAGTACAAGTTACTTCACTAGAAGTCATGTTCTTTATTAGTTGTCTTGATGAAGATAAGACTTCAGTTCATCTTGAAAACCTTTCCATATGAAGCAATCCAATTACACTGATCGGTAAGCTTCTGTGGTTTTGGAACAATGGAAGCTAACCAGAGTACAGGAGTTTATCAGTTGACCTGCAATTGTGAAACTGACTTCTAAGGAGAGCACAAACACCATGTTGCCCTCAAGAATGAAATGAGAAGCCTAATTCTTCAACAGCCTCGCTCTGATAACATCAGTAAGTTAAATTATATGTGAAATTAAGACAAACAATAGGGAACAAAAGGAGAAATAAAAATGGTGCATACTTCCTATGTTGCTGAAATATGAGAAGAAACAAGATTTAAACATTAATATGAACTTTTTACAGTTTCAGTTTATATTTAGCTGTAAGGAAGAAAACAAAAAAAAAAGTACTTTTGGTGCCATGCTTTTATTTAAATGAAAGGAAAAAACTACACTGTACCACGTAAGTAGCAATGACAATATTTTACAGCACAGCATTTGAAAAAAAATATGGAAGCTATGCTCCATAGAAGTGGACAAGTAAGCACACAATACACTGTACAGTTTTCAGCAGTGCCCATTAAATCATAATTAAATAGCTGAATTTGGCTTTAAACAGCCAAATAATAAAAACTAACAGTCATACTAACATTAAAAAAAAAATAATCAGTAGCTATGATGACTGTTAGAATATGAAATTTTGCTCCAAAAAACTAAGACGAGAGTTTGGCAATTCAGTTGTAGCAACAATAATAATACCCCTGATGAAAGCACCAGTGTGTTCTGAAAAGGTCAGTGATAAATACTGACCTTTATGGGAAGCTTCCTTTTTTTTTTTTAAATTTTCTTTTTTTTTTTTTAAACATGATCCCAACCAAAGATCCACTGTAATTAGAAAATTTGCAGGCTTAAAAAGGAAAAGTGTATCTAGCTTTACTTTTCCTGTATTAAGTAAAACTTTATACTGCGAGCAATGAAATTTTCAACTGCATTATTCACATTCTACTTTTAGACATCGCACAAATCTGTAACCTGTTGACAAATGTAAATTTTGTAATACATTCAGATATAGTTAAAATATCTCAAAGAATTCCTGTCATGTATTTAAGCTCACTTTGATTAGATTGATGCGTGTGTCTTTGTGGTGTTGCAAATCTTCAGTTAAATCATAGTACAGATTTTAGAAATAAAAAGCCTCCCATGATAAAACTTCTTTTGAAGATATTCACCTTATGTGTATCAGTTAATTTCAACCTCCTGGTTTCTTGAATCACTGTATATTATACACAGTTTCATATTGTTATTCAAGATGTTCCTGCAATGGTATTTGTAGGAACTGTCTAACAGGCAGAATGTGCAAACCCTCTTTCCCCCTTTTTAATATTATTTATATCCTATATACACAATATGTATATACTTGAAATATAAGAGTTACATATCCTGGTGATATACATGCAAACAGTAGGAATCAGCCAACCACAAATAGTTTTGAGCCACATACATATTAAACATGTATTTTAAAGTGTTTTTTCTTTTTTTTACAGTTTTAACAAATATACATAAATATAAGAACATAAATTACAGTAAAACTGACAGCATTTTTGAGAAAATGTTTAACCCAGATGCACTGATGCCTAAGGCCTTATAATAATTTAAAAAAAGTACTGTTCTAAACTGCTTAATGACATCTCATTCCTGTGCATCTTTTATGTAAGTAAATGAGCACATCATAGTAGTGAGGCATGGTTTCTCTCAAAGCAGTTTAGTGAGAGAAATATGAACATAGTTTTAGTCTCCTCATGAAACAGAATGGACTACATACTTATAGCACAATACTGTCTTATGTTAATGTAGTTGTCACAACACTGAAACAGAACAGAATCACAAATCATTCAAGTCTTTTCCTGAGAATGAGATTTTTTTCCCCCAACAAATCCTCTGGTGTACATTATCAAAATAGCCACAGATTTAGGGGAGGTTTCAAGTTTGTAGTTTTTTTTTTTTCAGAACAGTGCTATGTTAAAAGCAAATTGTAAGCGAAACAAACACTGAAACAGAATAGTAATCTATAAAATAATCAAACACTGTTTTGAAATAAAATGCAGCCCTTTATAAATAATACTGAAATATGCCTAGAGTTTTTTTTGTAAATGGTCATATTATGAATTTATTGAAATGTCATTTAGGCTTTTTTTGCCGTATGTATTTAAAATAAGTGTAAGTGCCACAAGACATCTATTAGATCGTGTCAAGAAAACGACTTATTAAGACACACTGAAAATTCTTACAGATGTCTATTCCCTAGAAATTGATGTAAGTCTGAGCTGGCAGATCTGAAGGTAAGAAGAACAGACATTGGCCTGGATCTTAAAATCAATGGGAATTAGATACACAGCTTCTGAAAGATCTATGACTTAGTGAATTCTGTGATTCTTCTGAATATTTTTAGTGTTCTATCAGGCAAACATCAGGGATCTAGTTCTGAATGTGTCACAAGTTCCTATTCCTTCCTTGGAGAAGCAGTACCTGACTGTGTGCTCGCTCTTCATCTGGAACAACGCAAAATAATGCACATTTGCTTGAACTGTTTTGAAGGTCTACCAAATCCTTTTACTTTGCATTTTAATGGTATGAACATGCACATGGTCAGTCATTACATCTCAAATAGTAACTTACTGAAACAGGAATAATTGCATTATCTGACTATACCCTGAGTTGTTAAATAATTCATTTGAAGGAATCTTCAAGCAGTTCAAAGGTTCTTCCTTTACTGTTTAGTCTATAAGCAAATCAGTATTATTTAATTGAAAAAGAACTATAAATACTCAAGGGAATGAATCTTGATTTTGTTACAGCACACAATAAGGATCTTGCAGAACAGACCCATTCAGCTGTTCTTCAGTGACGTACAACTTATCATTTAGCCTTTACTGTAAGTCAGTATGCAAAGTTCAATGGTATTGAGAATATTGAGAAGTGTTTCTTTAGTGAAAGAAAAATATTTCAGGACAAGCACAGATACAAACATATAAGGCAACAGATGTAAAAAAAAAAATGTAGTTCGAGTCACTAAAGAGGAACATTCAGTGCTTCAGTGTATCTAATAAAGATACAGAGCAAATATACTCTATATATTGTATTAGCACATACAAATCTCCACACAAGTCAGACATTTTGTAATCACTCATTATTATTCCCCTAAGCGATAATCTTCTGCACTCCTAAACACTGTGTTTACATTCCAGTTGGACATGGTAATAGAACTTGGTGTCCAGTTTTAAGTTCTAAGAGTCTTGTTGGCAACTAGAAATCTATAGGCAGTAAAGATGAAGTGCAAATTTATCATAATTCTCTGAAGCAAATTTTTTCCCATCTACTATGCCTTGGTGGGTAAAAGTTTCTTAGGAGTTACTGGTCTCTTGGTTTGCCACAAATGGCTGTGAATGGTAATTGCATCAACACTGGCAGACAAAGTTTTAGCAGGTATGTGGCTAAATTGCTTCCTGTCAGAGTTGTATTTATACAGTCCCTCTATCATTTTCTTTGTGATAGATTTGGGACCTATTCCCGTTAATTTATTGATTTCTTCAGTATCAGGGCAGTATGTATACAGAGATCTGAACTGGCAGCCTGAATCCCGGAACAAGATTAAGAAATTATTGGCATCAGATTTTTCCATTTCCTTTAAAAGAAAGAAAGAAAAAGATTCACAATATGAATTTTGCATTTTAGTTAGAAAACATTAAAAATCATTGGATTGTCATTTTGAATTTGTTTTCTACCAGAGCTGAAACATATGTCTAAGTCTGTCCACTAAAAGACCTTCTTTTCAATCTTTAGAATTTGCTAAACTTCACCTATCTGAATTTTGATAAGGTAGCTATCCTTCTCAAGAAAAACCTTATTTATTTAGACAATTTCAGCTATACTTGTTCAGTTGTAACTCAAGAACAGATATCCTAACAGATTTTTTTGTAGACCAAATAAAAATTCTTTGAACCACTTCATCAAGCAGGTCTAATATTTGCAAGTTTGGGAACAGGAAATTTAGATATGTCTAGATGTGCCTGAAAGATCCTCCAGTGCTAAAATGGGGTTCAAGTCATCCCTAAATCCATTCAAGTTTGGTCAAATCATAAAGTCAGTTAAGTGTATTAAGCAAAGGTTCTTTATTAGTTGAAATCTTCAGATTCCTATTGCACCCAACACAACTTCTACAGGACATGTCCCCTGAACATGTACAACTTCTACTAAGTGACCTATGCTGCATCCTAGGGTTAAGCATGATGTTTTTACAGCAGTTCTTTCCTGGGATTTCTGGGGGTTATTATGTTTGCATTTACTTGAACTGAAAGAGGCTGTCTTGATTTCTCTGTCATTATTTCCAAAAAGTAGCTGGGAAGACAGAGAAGACAGCATCTAAACATGAATGCAGAAGAACTATGAAGAGAAGAAAGGGCAAGAAATACTGTCATGAAATTTATTCTGGAAAAGGAATTAAATCCAGATTCCAAGTATCTGTGTTCTTTGATCTATTTAATCTGTCAAATTTGTCAGTTGGTAAAAGGAACAGTGCCGCTACTCTCAACCCTCAGGCTCAGTGTTGTTATTCCTTTAGCATGGAGACACACCAGTCCCTGAGGTCTCACCCTTATGATTTTGTGTGCCTTCAGAAAGGTGCATACTAGCGTTAAGAGAAAAGGCTGGAAGGCACGTTTCTGTAGTAGAAAGTCCTCAATTTGTCCTACTGCTTGGAAACTGGAGAAAAGCCTAGGAGGGATATATTTCAGTTCTTTCTGATCATGAGAGCACTGGTTTTAGTTCTAAAGGTCCCAGTCCAAAGATCTGTATGTATAAGATGGCTATTTTTCAGGTTAGGGAAAACAAATTGTGAGCAAATTTTAAAATTCTACATATTGAAGCTGCCACGTTAAACAAGCAGTAACTATTAATTAACATGTCAATTAATTCAGCTTCCTGTGCTGTATGTACAATGTGACAGCTATTGTTTCTACAGTACTAGGGAACCTTTCTGTCTAGACAGGAACCAAGTCACAGAAGTTACTCAAGCCTTTCACTAAGAGCTGGCATAACCTCAGAATAACCTCAGAAGATTCCTTTCGATATTTGCATTTATGCTTGAGTGTCTTCCTAATGCCTGACTGGGGTTTGACTTAAACGTTTATGCTTTTAGGGAAAAAATACCCTTACCTCCAGTATCTTTTTCTTTTGACCTTCATTTACTTTTCCAGCCAAGCAGCAATGTGCCAGCGCATTCTGAATTATATACTTATTAGATTTAGCACTGGGTTCTTTGAAGAGCTTTGGTCCTATGGAGGAGGAATGACAAATCAGCAAAGTTAATCAATAAGCCAACAAACAGTTACTTTAAATGCTGTGAAGCACTTCTGGTATGGAACTTTTGCATGCGTAAAAGTACAAATCCAGGAGTCAAATAGAATTAGGCTAGCAACCACAAATTTCACAAGTAAAATGTCATTCTTTCATCTGTTCCTGAATTTGCTTACAAATGTGTCTTCCACTATTAAATCATTATTATCAGCAGTCTTGGTAAATATATTTTTCTCTCAGAAGACCTTTTCTATGAACAGGAAAAAAATTTGCATTTTCTAACTAAAACTTCAGTCGTTCAGGAGGGAGCAAATTCATTCTTTTTCTTCATCTACACCTGTGATTTCAAGGGTGAAAGGTGTAACAATGAAGCTGATACAGTGCTCAGAGTAACTGTAGCTTGTCCACCTTGGAAATCCAGAAATGTTTTACCCAAAACCAGGGATAAAAGATCTGGCCTGACACTTGACCATTTGAAAAACCAATTCCGACTCTCAGAAAGGCACATAATATATAAGCAATTACCAATTAAATTTAAAATTAAATCTCAGTTAGCCTACGCTTTTGGGGAAAAAAGCCTAGAATCAACACAGAAAAGCTGTATGAAATCTGACAAAGTGAAGATATTAAAACATGTGAAACAAATCTTCTGTTCAATTCCTAGAAACTGTATCTTCCTTCATTTAAAAATAAGCTCAACAACAATAACAACAATAACAACAATAACAACAATAACAACAATAACAACAATAACAACAATAACAACAATAACAACAATAACAATCATCTTCAGCACTATGGGTCTTCATGAGAAAACTCAGCAAGACCACCCAGGAAAAGTCTTGCTATCCCTCCTGTAATTCCATTTGACATGCATGGGGCACACACTGACAGAAACTGACTGAAGTTTCATGATTTAAAAACAGGTAAGTATTTTCTGATTTTCAGGATGAACACTTTGCCTTTCCAGACTGTAGTAATTTCAGTGGAAAGGAGATAAGATTATTTTCAAAACAAACATTTGCCAGCACAGACAGAGCTATGCAGGCCCATCAATCAAAACTGATGTCCATAGGAGTTTACTGAAAATAACTAACATTATTTTACTCTTTACAGAACAAAGTGATATTAGGTGGGCAAAAATGGAGCTTTTATAATCCTCACAATGTAAGGTCTTTGCAATATCACGTGCTATATATTTTGAGAAAAGGGATGAAGATACCATTATTATTTGATTCGTAATATAATAAAGAATTATAAGTCAGATTGTAAAGTCTTTAATAAACAACAAAGGATCTGTTTGGAAGCAAAGGGTACAGAATATTTAAATTCACATTACTACGCAGATTTTTTTCCTGTTGCAATTTGGTTTTTGCTTTTTGGAACTCTATTCTAAATTGAGCTTAGATTTCAACTCTTCTTGTCTTGCTAGAGAGACTACTGAAGTGCAGTGATCTATGAGCCCATCTGCTGTTCTGAGCCTAACTGCAGTTTATTCCAGTTATCACAAATGCTACTGCATCAGTACTTTTATTTTGGATTTGAAATTTTAACCTTGTATCATTATAATGTATTTTAAAGGAGGTGAAAGTAACATTTCTATGAAAGCGTCCTCAATCACGTTTTAGGAAACGAAATAAAGATAATTGAAAACTTTTCATGCATAGAACCACTAATAGCCAGGTACTTTTCTGAATATTGTTGTGACTGACCTGTGTATTCTGTAGCAGAGGCGACTGAAGAAGTTGTAGATGCATTTTCCCAATCTTTTTCTCCATTACGACTACCACAGCGACTTGGAGATAAGAATCCTTCCACAGATTCAGACCTAAATATTGATTTTAAATTCTATTAAAAAAAGTTACAATGTTTAGCAGAAAAGCCTTCTAATATGAAAGGAAGGCAAACTGTATTAAGGTAGAACACAATGATTTGAATTGTAGAGTATAAACCTAAATGCACAATATTTACAGAAGAAATTAATGGATAACTGAGTTTATGTTCTGTATGAAGTATTTTGAGTGATGCAAGAAATTGGCATTTAGGTGAGGTGGATGTTAGTAAAATTTTGGGCTACATCTGAGGGACAGAAACCTAACAGATATTCTAGGCTGTGGAATATTATTACTAATTGAGAATTCAGGTTACTTTTACATTGGTACTAGCAAAACAATGTTATGTCATGTAGCAAACAAACCAGTTCTTGATAGAATGATGAATGTGAAGTAAGACTTTAGTTCATTTACACTTACCATTACAACAACCGGCAGCAAGAACTGCTCTATTTAAGACAGCAAAACAATTTCCTTTCTAATTTTTTTTTCACAAGCAGTAATTCTGATGCTGTAATTCCTCAGGCTGTGTGTGCACTCAAAACATGAATAGTTTTGCATTTAAAGGTCTAAGCAAGATTGTCATGTTTTCTTAAATTATTACAAGATATTTAAACTTTTTTGGTTGTGGCTACTGCAAAAGCCAGTCAAATTTTCAGCTTGGAATGAAAGCTTTTCTAAGTGAGAAGAAAGGCACTGCTAGCACAGAATAAGGAAAAAAGTGGTATTATAATAACATTTATCTGCATGCTAACTTCCAATAAAATCAGCAATAGATGAAAATTCAATTTATAATACATCCTACACCTTTTGTGATTAGCACCTGCACAAAGGACAGCTCACAGTTATCAATGAAATTCACTCAGTGTGATCATCAAAAGACAATTCTGATGCGAGGAAAAAGGTAAAAGTATGGGTCTGGAAGGATACTGAAAATTCTTTTAACTCTTATTTTCAGCAGTTTGTACTGAATTTTATCATATTTTAAAAGTCTCAACCCTCTAAATCAAATCCAAAGCCAGAAGAAGATGTACTGTTCGTTACAAGCATAGTACAGCATGGTACAACTAAAACTACATAGATAGGTGTCATCTTCTGCAAAGTCTGTGTAGATAAGCTGCATCAAGCCTTTTCTAATAGCTAATATAGCTGGAAGAAATCCCTCTCTCATTAAAACTGATCATTTTTAAAAGATGACAAGAGATGTTAGGATACTCGGATCATGTTATTAAAGCTTCTTATGTAATAACCAGAAAGTCAGTTCTCAAGACATCAAGGAAATTGAAAAGTCAACTGAAACCAGCTGCAGGTATGTCAGAGTTGATGAGTAATGCATAGTGGCCAAGAAAACATGACACGTGATATCATAACATGTAGTACTCCTTATCAACCCCCTTTTCCTAGTTTGCCTTTCTTCCCTATTTCTTTTCTATTAAAAAAAAAAAAGTATTTCTCTGAATATAATTAAGTAGTTACATAGGAATAATAATTTTCCTCTGAATTAGAAAATAGATTTTGTATATAAAATTAAGAATCTTCTGTTATTTTTATCTCTTTTTATTTCATTTTTCAGGTGATTTTTAATGCAAAATAAATTCTGCTGTTTGGAGAAGGCTGAAGTCCTACTGAACATTTAATACTTCCCTGTACAACTGCTAAGGGGAAAAAAACCCAGAAAATAAGCTTCTATGTTAAAAAAAAGAAAAGAAGCTACGTAGCTGCATGTAGCACACAAATTCAATAAAATACCCACAAGCTGAGACTTAAATACAAGCAGATGAATTAAAGAGGCTGTGTGAATAGCATTTTGTTTTGACCTCACTTACAGCTGCCCAGCTGGTTTACTTGGTAAAATTTGTGAAACAAATGATCATGGCTTGGTTCCCTAATGCCTGACAGTGGAAACTATCAATGTCTTCTATCAGGAAAACTTACCCATTCTTGGAGTAAGCAATATATACATGGCCTCTTTAAAATTCATACCAGTTTTACATAGCTGATTATCAAGTTTTATTAAATGAAATGGTTATTTTAGCTTTACCTTGGTGTTCTCTTGCCTGACTGCACACTCTCATTGTCCCCTGTATTCAGCGATGCCAATGAAAGACTAGATACTGAAAAAACACGATAAAGCTGTGAACCTGGATAAAAACAAAGTTAAGGCTTATAAACCTATGCAAGTAGTAGAGTCTGTTCATTAGACCCAACACCAGCATCAGAAAGTCAGTAAGAGCTTTTATATATAAGACTCTTACACCCATACATAATATACCTGCATGCATATGTGGTGCACTTCATCTAAAAGCTTGCTGACACCTAGCCATTTGCAGCTACTTGGGATAGTCTCAGACTAAGCATTAAGGTGAAGCATGGACATGGGAATATTGGCACTATGCAAATCAAAGAATGCAATCAAAGTTAATAAGTCCTCATGAAAGAGAGCTTAAGAGACTTAATTTAAAGCTTGGGATGGTTTCTTGGAAGGTGTTAAGGGAATACTTTAAATTGCACTGGAAGATGGAGGGAAGCAGCTAGAGAAAATGCAGCAGAGTAACAAGGCTATATGATGCTGTAACAAAAAGGATCACTGAGCAGTCTGGTTACTTTTTTCTAATTGTAAATTGGCAATACATCTTCCAATCATTGCTGCAGTTATGCGATATCTAAAAGAATACTAAATTGTTCCATGTGATTAGTGTTGCTATGTTCATAACTATACATGCAGTAGGTAAGTGAGCGAAATAGAAAAAAACCATGAAATAGCAAAGTAACTTTTTAATTTCAATTTTGTCTATATTAAGCGGGAGTTTAACTACTCCTACCTTATAATCACCATTTTATTTACCAATCTCTTATCTCCCAACTTATTCATTCTTAGCTCTACAGATGCAAGAAGAGATTAGTGAGGAATACACGGGCATGTATGAAACTTGCAACACACGCTGGTGCTTCCACTGGGTTTTCATACAGTTAACCCTTTTGTTTGTTGATATATGCATGCATGCATAGCAGGTAAGTCACATTCATCTTTTCATTTCTATTGGCAAATTTTGCTTTCCAGTTTGGTCACAGGCAGCTTTAATTTAGCACAAGACACTAATGTGCTGTTAGTACCAAAAAACAAGCTGGTGTTTTTAGCATGAACAGACTCTTTTTTCCACAAGAACATCTGTTACCTGGTGGACCTTTGATTGGTGTCTTAGGTGATTCAATATGATCTCTATGAATAGATTTTGGACGTGGCTTTTTTTGTTTGATTGAGAGGGAACGTGGCTTTATGACAGTATCCATTTCTTCCATAAGCTTTAGCTGTTTCCTTCTCATATATTCCTGCTTAATAAATTCTCGCCGTGCTCGTTCATCCTCCTTCTTCTGACGTTCTTCTTCTGTTTTGCGTCTAAAAAAAAAATCAAATAAATTCAGCAGTAGAAACTTTCCAAATTAACAGTTTTAGCTAGCACAGTGAGGACAACACAGGCATCAGATCTTTGGAACTTTAAAGTTCTCAGACATCAGTAAGAGGAACTTGATTTTTTTACAATTTTGAGACAGTTTAAACTTTTTGGGATACTGTTACTAGTAAATCAAAACCATGTTTATTAGCTTGACTGCTGTAACTGAGCGACCATTGTGTCTTTGTGCAGAAAGAAGCCCAAAGTGATACCCTCTCCGTCAGAATATAAAGTGCAGGGTGGGCTAGTGCTCTGAGGAGCTTCACTCAAGTGAGCAGGGCTCGTATGTTGAGTCTGAGCTACAGACTGATGACACCTGCTTATTTTGCAGGACCAGCTGGCATGTGTCTTCAGCTGGGCTCCTCAGCACATCTGGCTCTAGGATTAAATATCTTAGATATTAAAATGCAACTTTTTGATATGGAAGTTACGCTTTTAACTAAACCAGACATTTTTACGTTCACTGTTACTGATCATTTGGATCGGGACATGTAGTTTTACCTTGTCTCTTCTTTCTTATGTTCTAGTTCTGCTTCCAGCTGCTGCTTTCGAAGCAGAGTCTCTCTTTCCCTTCTCAAACGCTTCTCCAATAATGCTGCTCGTTTCATTGCCATATCATTTTCTGCCTTTTGATCATCCTAGCAGCATTTGAAGGAAAAGGACCCAAAAATATTAAGATCTCTAAATTCAGCAACTGATTTTGCCAAGTCATTAGACAATTAATTCTGTACACTGGGTTGCAATATCCTAACATACTTTTACAGTATTTGAAAGAAGTTTATTTTAACAGGTTTTTCTTAAGACTACTAAAAAATTTCATAATGGATTTTTTTCTTCCTAAGTCAAACATAAAATTCAAAACTAATATAAATAAACTTGCAAAGTGAAATATTTTAGTTTAGAGTCAGATCCCACACTGCATAAACTTCTGTATTCAGCTTTGGAAGATTCCATGTGTATGGAGATGATGGTAATTTAGCAGAAAAAGCAATAACTATGCAGCATAACTTCTGATCAAGCCAGATGTTTTGTTAGAACTGAGGAATGCTTCCAGACAAGCAAGGTACGTCTCAGATATGTGATAGAAGATTTTGAGGAATTCTAAGATGGAAATTCAAAATCTTGATGGCTTTCAGTGTCTAGATTGCTCTCTTACAATGCACATTATAGTTAAAAGCCTCTCTGAATATAACTCATTAATAAGACAACAGGGAGTGCTCTGAAATACCAACTTCAAAAGGGAGTCTTGGAAGACTATAATTCCTTAGCACCTTCTCCAAAGTGCAACTCAGAGACATTCAACATTTTAAAAAATGCAAGCTCTTAGGTACTTCAAAAACTTTTTGTTAGATTTCGGGGTGGGATGGGGAAGTAAGGGTGAGATGTGAGCATGTTTAATTAAGGTCACCACAGCTTATGTTAAAAATAAATCTACTTTCAGCATGCATCTTCCTCACCCAAAACTCCAAGCACTCTCCCACACCTATGAATGGAAAGGGATCCTCTGGCATGCTCAGAACCACAGTATGGTTGAATCTCACCACTCTTACGATGCCAAATTAATCATCAAGTGTAAAAGATATGCTTGTACATTTAGAGTTGCAGAACCATCTGCTTTGACTTCAATGGAAAGTCATCAATGAAATCCATATCTGAAGTAAGAAGTTCCCTTTCAAAGGAAGCTTAATAGCAGACTTACACATCCGCTAGTTCTCTTACCTTAAAAAAGAATCCACAACACACTTTCTGGTCATCCTCAAATTGTTCTCTATCACTCTCACCTTCATATTTCTCAGCAGATACTTCATTTTTTTCTGGTGGCTTCAAATCTGATAAGGAAACTTCAATTAGGTTAGCTGTTTTGGGACCTGGTGTTGGCAAAATCGGTTGGCTTAGCTGATCTTCATTTGGGGTGACGCAGACAGTTTCTGTAATAGGCTGAGCTAATACTTCAGAAACATTAGATTCAATAGGCTTAATCTCCTTTTCCTCCAACTTCTGTTCACACTGTTTCAGCAATTTTGGTCCTTGTTCTTTTGCTACCTCTTCTGTAGGCTTGACTTCCTTCAAAAGATTTCCCCTTAACTGAGGTTCACCTATGTGTTCACCATCATCTCCAAAGCAAACAAATGATCTAGTCTGAATGGGAACCTGACTTGGAGAAAACCTCCTCAAACGGGGAAGACTATCCACAGACCGTGGGGCAGTCAAGGTACGATTTAGAGGTGTTATTTTCAGTTCATTTGGCCTAGGAGTCCTTTGCATTTTAATGTGAAAAGAGGCATTCTTCCTGTTGGAAGACTGTGGAGATTGATGTGTAGAGCGAGGAGATTCCTGTGAGAAAGGTGCAACAGGAGATGGAGTTCCCATTTGCCTTGATGAAGACTTAAAGTCCCGAATCTGCTTCTGAGGAGAAGGCTGAGGAGGAGAAATAACCCAAGCCTGGTGCTCTCTCATCTGCATCAACATCTCCTGTTGAAGGGATAGACGTTGCATTTCTTGTTGTAGAAAGTGTAGGGAAGAGTTTAGTTTTTCAATAGATTTTGTATATTCTAAGATATCTCCTTCATTAAAATTTTCTTCTGAGGGGCTTGTTAAATTCCATTGCTTTTCAGCATCCATAGGAGTAGCAGGAGATTTTAACCATTTGCTATGAGAATTTTCAGGGTTTTCTTTTATTAATTCTGAAGTCTTACTAGTTTGTTCATCTGATTTTTGAGTTTCTTTTTCTTTCAACTGATTACTGTCAGTGAATACCTTCTCATCTTCAGCCCCTGCTGCTTCTTCTCGGAGAGGTGATACTCCATCACCTTTCTTTTTCACAACATTAAGAAATGCTGTTCTTCCCATTTTCTGCCGCTGCTTTGTGAATGCAGCTTCAACTTTCTTCTTCTGTGCTTCAATGGCTCGCCTCTTTTCCTCTAGTTTCATCCTAAGATGTACCATTTCGGAAGCCAGTAACTGTGTAGTGTCTCTTCCTTGAGGAACAGATGCTTCCTCAGGAATATGAGTCCAAGCAACCACATGAGGGATGTTCAACTCAGAACCTTCTGGTGTGGTTTTCTGAGAACTGCTCCCACTGCTTCTACTATCTGTATGATTTAACTTCCTGAATTTCTGCTCTGCAAAGCTAGTCATTTTAACCCCTGAACTTGAAGAAGCACTGCTGCCTGCCTGTGATTTAGTACTTACTGAGCTGGGACAGGGACTTAATTGATCTCTGTGATTGCTAGCTCGCATGTCATAATCCTGGAGAAATTTAGATGGTTCTTCCATGTCAGAGTCCATGCTTACAGTATAATCTCTCAAAGAAGAATCCTCATCCATCGTCTCCGGAATATCTTCTGAAGGGACATGTATTCCAGTATCTACTTCTGTATTGTCAGTGACAGGACTCAGAGCACCTTTTGTGTCTGTAATTATATCAGGGGTAGACTGATTTGGTTTAATGTTTGAATTCAAGATGCTCATTTCCTGATTGTGAAGAAAGAACCCATTTGTAATTTGGTCTGGTTGGATAACTCTGGGAGATTTTTCAGTGTCATGAATTATCTGCAAAGCCTCTTCAATGCTTGGTGTCCCAATCTGATTGCCAAAATCATCCAGAACTGCCCTGTTTTGCAAAGCTCCATTTGGAAACCTGTGGCAGCTGCTGTCATTGGCATTTTTTTGATTTGTGTTGAGAGGCTGATTGGCCTTTGTGTCTTTATGAGCTATCATGTCCTTTTCCTCTTCAATATCTTGATTTTCCTCTTCTCCATTTACTGGTTTGAAGGATAGATTTTTTCTAATATGTTTTGGCATGCGGTTGATGTTTAGTGTAAGGCCTTCATTGCTCACAGATCTAGTCATTCCTCTGTTTGGAGTAGTTACTGGAATACTTTTTTCTTTGTCAAAAGAAATGTCAAATGAAACTCCATGTAATGATGACCTAATAGAATAAAGGAAGTAACAACTCATGATTAATAGAAATGAAGTATTCACAATCCGTTTTAAAATTATTTTAAGATTGTAGTATTAAAGGCACTGTTAGGTGTACTGCATTTTGCCTAGCTTCAAATACAATATAATACATATATTTATATATTTAATAAACAGATATAAATGTAATAAATAGAAATGCACAATAAAATATAATGTAACAACATTTTCTTCACAGATAGCCAATGCTTTTTATTACTTTGGAATAAATTATAGGCATTTTAGGAACATAGCAATTGCCATAGTAGATCAGAAGGAAGGTGTGAAGAGAGACAAAATTTTTACTTACTGAATAACCCACCACTATAACTCTTACCATTTTAACTTTAGTTCACACCTTACAGATTAAAAGTTTATGACCGGTCTAACTGCAAAACAAAACATTCAGCTTGATTGTTCTTACTATCCACAAAGTAATACAAGTTTAAATACTACTGAGCTCATTAGCTATGTTACTCTTACCACTTTTAGTTGATTGCGATGAGTAAATGTGAACATATTTAATACCAGCAATTCAAATCTCTCACATATACCTCATTTCAATGTAAAGGATAGATGATTTATTTCTGAAGTTTGTTTCCTATTACCGAGTTCTTAATCCATGATACAGTTTTCTCTTTCTACTCTCGCAAGTTGCTTACAAGAACTCTTATTACAGGATTCTGAAAATCCAAACTACAATGGAGCATTTATTACTATTTATGACCGATAAATAATAATTTTTTTAACCAACTCACATGGTAAGCAGCCTACTTACCTTTTTTCTTTGGGCCATGTCCCTACATACCCATCTACATAAGACATTGATGTGGACCGCCTGATGACTCCTAAGTGAAATTAAAATATAACCCAAGGTAACTGTTACGAGAAATGATTTTTAAAATCACTTTCTGTTGCTTTAACAAATTACTTTGCTTCACCACTTATAACACTGCAATGGCAAAAAAAAAGTGGTTTTACATTGAGAATACAAGTAGGGCAACTGAGTCAATTGAATCCTGAATATGTATTATACCCCTCATCCCTCGAAGAATTTACTACTCAGTAAAATATACTACAAATACTACTAAAATATACTACAAATACTTGTTGTAAGCCATATTCCACATAATCAAAACAGAAGTCAAATTAAAAAAATAGACACAAAAGGTACAAACACAAACTTCCCATTTGTACATTTTATAAATCACAGAACTCATTCATTAGCCTTTCATGAAAGATCTCCCAGTAATTTCTGCATAAATAGACTTTGAAGAAATACAAGCAAGATAGCAATTTAGTCAGAAGATGACACCTTGTCTCATTGCCTCTTGCACTCATTTGTAAATTGTTACCTGGAACAGATGAATAAGACTGCTGGGGTGTATGGAGTTGGTGAGATGGTGTATAAGTTGGACTTTCCAATCTATAAAGGAAGAGACATTAACTTAAAAGTAATACATCAAAAGCCACATTACAAAAGGGCAACCAGACTTCATGTCCTGGGCCAACACAAAAACAGGTTTATTTTTTGTGCCAGGGAAGAAAATGAGGTGCAATTCTCTTATTGAAATATTAATTTATTAACTAAAAAGAGAACAGTGTTATTGTCTTTAACTGGACCTAATTCAATAGACCAAAATGTCAAAAAGGTATTTCTCCTACACAAAAGGCCACAGAGCGGCATTAGTTTTGTTAACATACTTGTCTCCCGATTTAGTTCATGTAAATACCATTATTAGAAGGTTCTCATTTTTAAGTATGATTTTAGCAAAAAAACCGAAACATAAACATGAACAAAATGAGGCAGCTCCTACTGGCCTCAAAACTGAGTGACTACAGCTACTATCACATACTTTTCATGCATCTCTCTTTTCAGTTGCTTAGTCTGAAACTCCTACTTTGTGTCTGGACTGCAATATGCACTAGAAGTGGATAAAGGAGATTTTGGTAGACATGACTTTATAAATACAAAAAAATATATTCACTACTGAAACAGTAATGACAAAGATTTCCTCTGTTTCTACTTACAACAGATACTTTTTTTGGTTCATAGAGAAGGTCTGTAATAGACTAGCTGCGTTAATCCAGAATAGGATTAACATAATACAGTGTTTTGATCAAGGTGCTTCTTCAGGATCAGAACAAAGACACATGCACAGACACATGCATTTTTATGTAAAACACTTATAAAGAAGCCAGACTTAAAAACCACGCTGGATTAAATCTTTTCATGCTTTGAATTTTGTTCACTGAGTTGAAGAGGACACTCCCAAACTCTCTTTTTTTTTATTCAGTAATTTTCAAAATATTTGTTTAGTGCTATTATAGTTTATATACAGTATGCTTTAGAAATGTTTCTAAATTATATTTGTGGGTAAGATATTCACATCAATTTAAGAAAAATATTGTTGTTTTACAATCTACAAAAATGTCTTCCATAAATATATACTATTTAAAATAGGTTCTCATAAATTCGTGATTTTTTGTGTTAATAACACTACACACTAGCTACATACCTGTTTTAAGTGGCATTTGAGATTTCTATGAAAGTTTAAAAATCATAGATATAATGTCTATAAGTTATCTTAAAAGAAAAGCATGCTTTCAAAATTTCATCCAGCAGCCTGTGAAAATTTGCTACCACAAAGAAAATCCATACACTTCACTTTCCCTCAAGAAAAGACTGATTTTGGCACTGTGACTGTGGTTCCATGGCAACCACAGACATCATAAGTGCTCGTCGCCACAATCCCACTCCCTCCTCTGCGCTGGATCTGGCTCTCCATCCGATCCTCTGAGTCATTTCAACAAGCTAAGCCAACAGAAAAACATTCATTTTTTCCAACTGGGCTAGTTTTTTCTGTCTTTGTGCACTAAAATGACAATGTCAAACACTCAATGGGCAGGCACGTGCAGTTGGGACAAGGAGGAAGGCCAGGACCACAACATCCTGCAGTCAGGTCTGCTCTGCCAGAGAACCTGCAGCCTGGGCATTAGATTCCTACCATCTGAAATAGCTTCTTAGGTCCCTCCTTTGTCCTACAATGCAGTGAAGTCTCATCAAGTTAGATGAAGTACACTGGCTTATGGGGAAAGATATGGCTATTTCTATTACTTGACACAAAACCATATCCATCACTTGTAGAGACACTAAAACAGTGTTGTGATGAGCTAGTACAATATGCAACTCACCACCCATAAGGGCTTCACAATGATCTTTACTGTATATCTGAACATGTCTCAGGAAACATTAGCAGTATTATAAAACACAGTGGTGGCAACTTACAGACTTGACGGTTAAATTTGGAATGGTAATGGCACTAAGAAACATAAAGGCTTTTGTAAGTGTTTATGAAGTTAATTCAGATGCTTATTGTAAAACTTCCAGTCAGTCCTCTCCAGTTTAGAGGCCAAAATCATCTGCACAGACAGAATGTAAACATTTACAGAAAACATAGATTTATTTGGATGAAAAAGATGCTATGTTACTGACCGAATTTGTCAGAGCAGGGATAAATGCATGGTTAATGGCTTCAGCTGTAGGGATTTTTTTTTTTTTTCCACACAGTCAAGGCTACAGATAGACTTCTCTGGTCTTGCTGTCTAGTATTCATCTACTAACTTTATTTACTTTTAAAGAAAGTCTTCTCCACAATGAACACTACAGCACAAGAATAAGTATGGCACAGAACTGTTTCTTTAGTTTAATTTGGTTTTAAGTGTAACTGACATGATTTACTATCTTCATAGAACTACTAAAACATAAGTCACTGAAGTTTTGTTCATGGAGGGCTCTAAAAGGGGGACACCAGGTTGGAAGCCACATACAAATAGCGATTTTTATTGCAAACCTTTCTTTGTTCTGTAGGACAGTCATAGTTACAAGCCCTTTGTTGGACTGCTTGCAGTGGCTTTGCAAGGTGCAAATGGCCTTGGGAAGCCCTGTTCCAAAAGCTACGTTCAAAACTACCGTTTCTTGTTCTCCTGGCTTATATGCTCAGTTTACACTAAAATAACTTCATTGTCTACACGGGAAACGCTTCTGATACACACAGGAAAAAGAGATTTGGAATCACAGCATTTAATGATAGTAAGAAATATTGCTCCCTGATTAAAGTCAGCATAGATTTCCAAACACTAAAGAAAAACCCCCAAAACCCCACAACAAACAACAAACCCTGAAACCAACCAAACACTCCTCTGTCCCCCTCCAAACCCCATCTAAAAACAGCAGAAAAGGATTAACTAGGTTGGCAACCAACAATTTGCCGAACATCTGATTAAAATGCTAATTTTATCCTTCTCCTTTGTGTCAGTTCAGACACAATCAATCAACCTTTGCCCCCAAATTATATGCAATGCTACCCCTCATCCACTATGTTCAGTTCAGATCACTGGAAGGCTTTCTTCACCCTGTCAAAAGAAAGATTAAAAAGAAGGCCTAACATGCAATTTCTGCCTCTTACCATAGAATCATTCAAGTTGGAAAAGACCTTTAAGATCATCAAGTCCAACCATTAACCTAGCACTGCCAAGTCCACCACCAAACCATGTCCCTAAGCACCACATCTACGGGTCTTTTAAATACCTCCAGGGATGGTGACTCCACCACTTCCATGGGCAGCCTGTTCCAATGCTTGACAACCCTTTTGGTGAAGGAATTTTTCCTAATATCCAATCTAAACCTCCCCTGGTGCAACTTGAGGCCGTTTCCTCTTGTCCTATCACTTGTTACTTGTGAGAAGAGACCGGCCCCCACCTTGCTACAACCTCCTTTCAGGTAGCTGTAGAGAGCGATAAGGTCTCCCCTGAGAACTGAATCATATGTATCATCAGCTACGTCATTGGAGAACACAAGGGAAACATGATGTTTTTATATTGCTTCCAAATCTGTAACAGTAATACTAATGTTTCACATAATTTACAAAAAATAGAAATAATGCAAAACATATTTAATAAAGCAGTTAGCTTTCCATTCTTGATGCTCACAAGACTTGGGAAGTTCATCATAGCGCAAGTATTTATTTTTACATATTTGACCTTCATGGTACTTAAGTAACAGATGATACTAAAACCATCACTCAGTGGTTTTCTTGCTGTTATCTTAGTTTACTTTTCTTACCATTTTTTGGAAAATTTGTTGTGATTTCCAGAAAAATAGCTCTTTCAGAGCAGACTTGGCCAGCAGCCCCACATGAAACTGAAGAGGACAAGGAGGCCATATAACACACTTCTGCTCAATGGTAAGGGTTGTTTTGGAAACTGCTAAGACAACAGTACACTGTCCAAGTGGCAAACATGAACACATTGCCTGCTATGCAATGGGGCAGTGAGGGAGATAGCTGAACTATGCGATCTTCCACAAAATTCTACAGATTATATTTGGTAACTCATTCCTTGTGCATTGCAAAAAGGCAACAAAACTAAATAAAAAACTGTGTTTAATTCTGAATAAAAAGGAGAAACTTGTGAAACAGTACTTATGATTCCCTGACATTACCTGGCTATGAAGTCAGAACCAGATGGGCCATCCACATAATTCCTTCTGTTAGCATTCAAGCTGTGAGCAGAAGGTAAATCTTTTGCAGGTTCAACTGCCAGGAAGAACAAAGCTCAAGTTATTATAGTTTAATATTCAGTTAAAACCCATAGTAGAAAAGCATCTGAAATAATGTTAAGTAATGATTTCCAAAGATTTAAAGAATTTTCATTGGTTCCATTATTTAGATTAAAACCCAGTCACTTTCGGCTTTACCTCCTCCAAAGCTCCCATATTGACACTAATTAAGGGAATGGAGAATGACAAATATTACTAGAAACGGCAAGAGAAGAAATAATAAAGAAAAAAACTGAAAAAGAGCCACAAAATTAAAAGCAAGCAATCTTTTTAGCAAAAATAAATATTTTTCTTCTGGAAGAAATTTTTCTGATAAAGACTTTTTTCCCCAAATCCCAAAACTGACTTTTTAGCTAGAAAATAGTATTTTGGTCAGATCCTAAATTGGTTAGCAATATTCAAAAGATTTAAATCATATTTGTATGTGCTATAAAGCATACAAGTGGAAAAAAAAAATTATAAAAGCCACACAATGAAAATCTCTTCCTAGCTCTTGGAGAGACAATCACAGCACTGCTGTATGAATCTTTAAGTTACCATGACTCTGTACTCATTAACAGATCTCAAGATCTACCCAAGAGGTGGATTTTTAAATTTGAGAATTTACTGATGGAGGACTGTGCCTTTGCACCCAGGTACAAAATGCAATTTTACAATTAACTATCTGTCCACTTTCCCCAGATTTATGTTCCTTTCTCTTGGTATCTTCTCCTCAGCAATACAAACTCTTCAGGCTAAAATCTTTTCTTGGCTCCTTATTATGTTTGTTATCCCTACATGGGCATAAAGGGATTCTAGGCTTGCTTAGGTGAGGAAAATTTGCAAGTGATTGTACCACAACAATTTAAATGATTTTTTGGTAATAGACAACAAAATCTAATTATGATTTATGAGATGAGATGAAGATTAACACGAGTAAGGAGTACTTCGCTCCTTCTTTAAGGGGGTTGTACACCACCAAATCTTGTTAACTAAAATATTCACTGTGTTTGTGAACACAATAGCAATCTGTACACATACATACTAAACCAAATCCTTAATATAATTAAATTACCTTGGGGATGCACAACAACACGAGGTTGTACAAATGATGGCTTCACCACTTCAAACCACCAGAACAATTCTGCCATGAACACCATGTAGTTACTCTACAAAAAAGAAACCAAAAAAACAAAAAACAAAACAAAAAAACCAAACCAACCAAAACCAAAAGAAGAAATTTATATTAAAACACAAGCCTGCAAATAAAATAGATTAAGCGGCATTTGGGATATGCCTCTCCATTTCATCAAGTTTACAATCTCTTCTCTCCTAATTTCTTAGAAAAAGAGATCAGTAAGACTGATCTGTAGCACCAACTATCTAATACACATAACTTCACCAGATTGTAACCGTTCAGGTTGAAATGTTTCATAATAAGCATATGCTCAGGCCTGATGCCTTGCAGGCAGGGCAGAGAGGTACAGGACGGGTAGAAAAAGATGCCTGTCAAACAGATTAGCCATTTCCATAAAAGTAGTGAAGTTTTGCAATGCTAGGCAATAAAATTTTCAGAGCTTAACATGAAAAACGCTGGTAGCCCTTAGTTTTAGTGTAGGAATTTTGAATCTGATTTAGGCTTTTGTGTCAAGTATGTGCTTTTTGCCACAATTGTGAAGATGTACCCAAATTTACTAGTCCTTAATGCAAAACAAAAACCAGCAGCAGCATTTGTTTGATGCAGGGTAGAACATAGTTTTAGCTCCAAAGATTTATGCACACTTAATACATTGCTGATATACCTCCCTACTGTATTTTTCCATTACACAGCTATGAAACACAGAAGTGTGGGAGCCATCAGATTTAACACAAGGGGAAAGATGGGTGAAAAGGAAGAAACAACTGATGACATGAACTGCAACAAAAAAGATCAATAGAGGTGAAAAACAGGCAGAAGCAGAAGTAGCAGTTTCTGCTGCAAGAGTATAGAATAAAGAGTGCAAAAAGGCCAGGTTTGTTGAGTGTAGAGGCTGAAGAGTTCAGAGGCCAAATGATCAGGGTCCTAAGCTGCTACAGTCACATGGGTCAGTGCTACTTCGTATCTAGAAATATCACCTGGATGAGATCAACAAGCATCCAGGCCTGGGCTGGCTCAACCATGTGCACAGACTTGTGTCTTACAAAGTCTGAAAATGTAAACAATACAAACCTCTACTTATGCATTAAATTGGGAAACTGTAATTAAACAACTTTTTAAAACAGTTTGTTTAAAAAGTCTTTCTGCAAGAAACCCCAATAATGTCTAGCTAACAATACTTACAAAAGTGTCCTTAGTCACTTTTTTCATGTCATTAACCCTGAATAATTTCAAATATCAGGTTTATTTTCTCCACTTTATGCTATTTTCATTTAACATTTTACACAGTTTAAACGGGAAAAGATAAATTAACAAACTTATTGGTTTAATTTTTATAAACAAAATCAAGAGCACTTGCAACTTACAAACTAGTGTTGAAACCCAGAAACGTATTTCTATGTGACCTTTTTTAAAAAATAATGCTTTCTTGATATTTGGTCCTATAAAACTTCCTGTACTTGAGAAAATTAGCATTTTTACACTAAACTATCAGACACTATCTCTTTTTATTTTTCTTTGAGAATGAAATTATGTGAAAAAAATAGTCTCTCAGGGAAAGTGGGAATTTATTTGCTTTAGAAAAGTTTCAAAAGAAAGCAACGCCTCTTCTGAGTTTTGTGGTAACACAGACAAATCAGAGGTGATTTAGGAAAAAAGCAAAAAATTACCTCATTTTGTTTTGTTCGTTTTTTTTTTTCCTTTCTTTTGCACAAAAATAGGAAAAATGTCTGCTTAAAGGATATTAGTTGTGTACATAACATTACATAGTATGGGACAGAATTCTTAAACGTATTCACAGTAAAACCCACAGCTTGCCCTGGTCTTCTCTACTTGCTTTGGCTTCTGCCATTGCCAAACTGTTGTAGGAAACAGGATACGGTGCCAAGTGGACCTTTGGTTTGATCAAGGACAGCTGTTACTTTGTTTTTTAGAATGGAGTCAGCTTCTACATTTTTTATATGACTTAAGATGATCTTCAGCATAGACTTTGCTATTGTAGATATTAATAGAGCAATCTTTGTACACACAAAACATTCTCATTAGCAGAGCATGGAGCATTTTTCTAATTTCCAGCCCTTTGTTAGCAATAAGGCCTTCCTTTGTCTCCAAGAAAACCTTGCTGCAGATTAAGAATTGCATTTGGGCTCCTTAAATAAACACACAGTCTTTAAAACTTAGTTTAAACTTACAAATAGTTTACTCATTCAATCTCACAGAACTATTTAGGAAAGAGACTTACATATCAACATATATGCTATTCCTTTTCTGAAGGATTTTAGAAGAATGAGGGCTATTAAATATCAGCCAACAAATAGCAGAGTTACAAGAATACAGCAAATGACATAGCTGACAGTTCTTTAACAAAAAATCAGACAAATTCTGAGAAAATAAAACCAGTGGTAAATGGTTTCTATTTTAACTTTTTCTTTGTCCAATTTAAGTATTTTCTGGTTGATTCAGGCACATATGGCTGCAAAGTCTGTAAGTCTTCTGTTGTCAATTCACCAGCTAGAGGAAGAAAACCCAAGCAGAAAGATGAAGCTTTTTGTAATCCAGTAGGAAAGAGAAGAAAACGACTTTGTATTCTGTGATGGACACATTAACTTTCCACTGCATAACTACATAATTAAGCAAGATTGCTCACATTCAATGTTTAACTGTATATTTGAGCACACCTGGTGTATGCCCACAGAGGACATACTCAAATTAAAAATTGTATCCAGATGATGCAAGACTTCCATTTAAGACTTCTTTTGACAGCTTCACTATGTTTTCAGTCCCTCAAATGTCAAATTCCATTGTTGCATTAATTTTGTTGACTTAGAAATGCATATCTCAAATCCTGGAGTGCAGGCAAACACTTGACAAGAATTCTAAACAAAACATTTTATTTCAGAAATAAACCACAGGCATTAGGGGTAAGAATATCTTTTTAAAGTAAACAAAAATTTACTACAAAAATGTTTAATAAGAAATGAGATAACCTCAATTCTGTATCAGTAAACTTTAAAATACAATTTTAAATACCTGACACTTTCGATTAAGATTTATTTTTCCCCAAATATTTCTAATGTAGATAAAGCCTTTACTCCAGCAAGGGGATACTCAGACTGAAAGCTGCTCATACACTTCAGTATATAGCGAAAGGATCAGCCAGATGTTGCCATAGTTGTTATATACAAGCTATAAATAGACTAGAAAAAAACCCACCTCTGCTTATTCAGCACAACAGAACTGAATGAGGAAGAGTTCATAGCATAATCTTTTCCATTATAAGAAAACCTTAAGCATAGCATTTTGGTATCACACACTGATTTGAGTAGGAAGCAACATACATAAAGAAAAAAAATCAGATGTACTTCTCAAAATATGATTTTTAATGCCGTAATTTCTAAATATTACAATTTCTACAATTTTCCTCTTAATATTTCCCCCTCCCCTTACCTCATCTCAAACTTTTACATTTTTAACTATTTTTTTTACTACCAAAATGAATTGTAAAATGTCCTAATCATAGCTTTGTCCCCATCTAAAATAATATTGTATTTAAATACTCCAATTTCTTATGTTTATGTTGAAATGCAGCGTTTAATAGTGACTATTTTATGAAGGATTCAGATATTCCTTGTGAGAACATCTATGCAGTCCTGAACTACTTACTGTAAGACAGATTATTTTTCCAAAATCACCAAAGCAGTGTTTACTGAAGTAAAAATGAAACTGTTGGCTGCAAAGCCTGCTTAGAACTGAGGCTACTTTAGAGTCTGACAGTGAAGCATCGTGATGGAAACAGCATTTTATCAGAAGTTATTTTTAGTCAAAAAAGGATGTTAATAATAATGATCAAAGGGGGATACCGTTGATCAGTAACTTAATTTTTTGGAAAAACTAACTGTGGGTCTGTAGTAATCCTGCTAACCAGGGCTAGAAAGAATGTAGATATTATTTCCACAGATTTTGCCTTGATTACGCCCAAAAAAGTTCTATTACCTCATCACATGATTACCATATGCACTTATACACAAAAATATTCAGAAGCATAACTGAATTGTAATAGTACTGAAAAATAACTAAGCTCTGAGCAGCTCAGACTGGCCCAAAACCACTGAACAGCAGATGGCAGACTTACAGCTTCACAGATGCTTTTATTTGCTAATCATTCTGATTTATTTTTTTCAATTTGATATCTGCAGACTGTTCAGTAGTTGTATGTAGCCAGCTCTACTACTGGTTACATTTTATCTATGGCATCTTCTGGTACTGTACGATAAAAATCCTTCTGTTTAACAGATTTTGGAAGATAATCTTTTGGAAAAAAAAAAATCCCATATTCTGAGTATAAAATCTCAAGTCATTACTTGCTTCTGTATCAAAGGGAGACAAAAACTACCTTGTTTTATAAAATTTTATACAAAAAAGATAACCGATTTTCTTTAATATCTCTATTCTCCCTCCACAATGTCAAAATCACTATTAATTTTTAAATCAAATTAGCTAACAGAAATAGTACATCCGATCTTGCCACTTAAAATGAATTATATCTTTCCAATATTTATAGGGTTTAGATCTGCATATTTATAGAATAGTAACTACAAGGTCGTATATACAAATGATATGAATAATTTGTAATCAGACTTGAATCCACTAAAATTGAACGCAAAAGCAGCTATAAACACTTTTAGGAATTTTCTCAAAATGAACATAAAAATACACTGTAAAATTCATATCACAAGGCACATTAAAATCTCTGTTCAGTAGGCCAGGAAAGTAAGTTACCTCAAATGCAAATCCATAGTTTATATGTTATAAAAGTGCCAACATATATGCATAAAGATTGAATTTAAAAAACTGAGTGTTTCAAACTCTCTGGAGAAGGCCAAATTACAATGCTGTGTATAATCCATGCACTACCAGTTTGCTGTATCTCCTGCCACAGGTTAATAAATGTCATGACAAACTCAAACTGAAAACTCCAGTATGCCTTGTTTCAGACCAGAAGAAAGAAGTGAGAAAACTGGCCAATTAACATCAGTGGAAGCAAACCACACTGCTTCCCTTTAATGAGTCAGGAACATTTAGTCCCTGTCAGTAGAGAAATCTTCTCTTGAACTGTTCCCTGGCTGAATCTTCCTTTTCATTCCTGATCCCGAATCCTTTTAAACCAGCCAGATAGGAATCAAATCCCTGGACTGACTCTGACCATACATACCTAACTGCCACCTCAAACACAGCCAGCTGCTCTCCCAGGTCCTTAAGGAATCCATACGCATGCTTACAGGGATTTGAATTGTAAATTCACATTTGGGTTAGCAGCCTGATTGGCAGTGGTTTTTTTCATTGAGATTGGAGGGAAAGCTGTATAAGACGTGTGGACATCGTGTAGCCCTTAATTTGCAGGATTTATCTATGTCACATATTTGAACACTATTTTTCACATCTCGGAGGACATGGTGCTGATTATAGCTTCTGCTTACATTGTTTGCAAAGTCACCATCAACATTATATCAGAAAGTGCGAGTATTCAAAACTGCTGAAGTACAATAAATATTTTTAGTATAAAACAATCCTTTAGGTATTGTATTTTCCTGTTCAATTCAGCAGTGGAAAAAAAAAAAAGTTCTGGAACCAGCCTCTCCATCTGGCCTACTGGGCCTTTGATAGTGCAATTGTTTGTTCTGTCTGCTCTGGTTAGTAATTAAGTGCAAAAGCAAGCTACCTATTCCATGTGCTTAGTTGCGATTCTGCACAGTTTAGAGTCTGGCCCACATTTAGGTCAGAGGAATGCCCTTCACAGACAAGAGACAGCAATCATCTCTCAGATTTGCTTCATTTCACATTCAGAAAGCTTTCATTCGGAATAAATGTGCCTTCTGCATGAGTTTGGATGAACAGACTCTAAGGTTATCAGAAAACAGCAGCCAAAGAGAGGAAGCATCCATGCTGAAGGGCAGCACATTAAAGTCTCCCAAGAACCAAGAGGCTGCAGAGACTTGTGGCTCTGTTGAATCCCCAAGCACCCCCACACTCAGATATCAGGACTCAGCCAGATCTGTACAGGGCCATCAGCACCTGCTAGTGTCAACAACAGGTTGTATAACCCTAACCGCGCCCACAAGGGCAGTAGCTATTATATGCAGACAAAAAGCACACGATTATACGTATATACACACCTAAAGAGACAACTGAACCCCTTGAGAGACTTTCTGGACACCTTCCCAAAAGCCACTGGTGGGCCAGTATGACCCCCTACTTCTGGGAGACCACTGGGTTGGCCTCCAACCCAGTAAAAATGACTGAGTGAGTGAGTGTGTGTGTGTACTGTGCGAGCAAATGAATGCATTGTGTGAATAGTTCTCTCTTATTAATAAAACGGATTCATTCTATTAATAATAGCAGCTGAATTAATAAAAGGTGTTCTAATATCAGTTGTGATCTGCATCTCACCCTGACTCAATCCTCTATCAATGAAAAGGGAACTTACAACAATACATGTAGATTAAACGAGCAGCACAAGTTTAGGATCACTATTTAAAAAAATCAAACCAAACCAAAAAATCCACAGATTTTTGAAGGCTCAGCTAAAGAAACACTTACAAGAGACAATAATTAACTGTGCATCAGTTGATTCAATGCCAAGTTCCCATGTGAGCTTGCAAATCATGGCAATCACCAAATGATTCAAGCCATCTGTCACTACCCTCTGATAGCCTCACAAATGACTTGTTCTTAGGTCTGAACCCTATGATCCTACTAGAATAAACTGGCAGAGAGTGATCTAAAAATATCAAGAATATAACCAAATACAACTGAAGATGTGGTTTTCCTCTTTTAGAAATACTTTCAACAGGTATCTCACACGAGAAATGTAACATGTGAGATGCATTTTTTTCTTTCATATTCAGGGACCATACATGTCCCTTACAACATCCTTTCAGGAATTATACATTCCATAAGACCTTTATTCAAGCCACAAATGCTACATCCTATTACAGTGTAGTGCTAATCAACTGTTGGGCCAAAGCAATAACAAAGTCTTTACTGTTCTGTAGGGTGGTTTGTGCTTCCTGTGATGGCAGTTCATGCAAGTCCTTCTATTTCTACAAACTTGTTCTTTAGATAGGCAGAACACATGTGTGTCAAGACACAACAAAACAGCTCTTGCAGTTCTATAAAATTTCCCAGATACAGGTGAAGAACAAGATATTATTAAAAACCAAACCAAAACAAAACCTGTCTCAGAATAAAACTGGTTACAGCAGAAGGGAAGAAGGAGAATCAGGGCAAAAAAGCAATCCACACAAATAAAGAGAGATCCAAGATTTTCTATTCTTTCCTCTTGTTAAATATGCAGGGAGGACTAAAAAAATATTGTGTTTATTTTTATGTAATCTCTCTCTACTTGTGTTGGCCTGTCTCAACAGAAAACAACCTGGAATCAGTATGGACCCTTGGTGGTGCCTCAAGCATCCATGGAATGTATTCAAGTATTTTTTTCTTTAACAGCAGTAGCCCTGCCTTAGTAAACATCTTATGAAGAACTTCACAAATGTATTTTTCTTAGAAGAGGAGAAATGGGCATGTGAGGACCAACAAAACTTACTTTCTGCTTAATTTGATTATGACACATTAAAGCTGTCTAGAAAACCAGACAAAGCCTATTTCTTCTCTGTGCTAAAACAGAACTAAGCCAACATAGTTACATCTGCTGCAAAATCTGAGAGTCTGTATCAAAGACTCTGGATGCTTGTTAAATGAAGTTTTAAATTAATCTGAACTTGTTTCTGTGCATTTTGATGGGAAAGCCAAAAGCAGGCACCATCACCTTGGTCAAGTCCTGCACTAGTTTTCCGTATCGTATACTATCTACAACCTACCTTGATTTAACGTAACAGGACAGTGCAGTGTGCCTTGTAAAGAATATAAGGTATTGCACTTTGTGCTTGATCACTTTAAAAGAAAGAGACTCTGCTCCCTTCCTTCTCAAGAACTAGCACGAAGTCAGGATACTTAGTGTAATTTCTAGGACCACACAAGGCACAGTATTGTCATTCCCAAAACTCAGCCATAATTTTTTTCTTGAGGCTTTTTCCAACATATCAGCAGTTTGGTTCTTTTTATTCTTTCTGTCAGCACTATGAATGTCACAGACTTTTAATCAAAAGCATAGTGCCACCTACTGTGCAGTATGAGTCACCCTGAAAACAAATAGAAATTTTTGCTGATTAACAAAGACACCTGATACTACATAAATTTTATAGACTGAGATAAAGGTGACTGCTACTAACCAGTTTAATTCAACGTGTAATATTTAAAATATCCATTTACAATACAAGGTTTTTCAAAGTGACAATAAAATTCTTTGGAGACTATGTACATTTATTAAAACTTACTCTAATCAGATGCACTGGAAAACTAAGAAAGAGCTCCTTTAACTGTGAATTTATTTTGAAAGCAAATTAATTCTTAACACTGGAAAACCAGCGTTTATAGCACTAGCCAAAGTTTCTGTGCCAAGTTTTAGAAGAAAAACTTGGCAGCCTGTCTTTGTAGCATTTACATGTAAATAAGTAACCACACCACAGCAACTTGTAAAAACATGATCACAAAAGGGCTCAGTTCTAGAAATACTCTAAATCTTTGAAAGAACTCTAAATCCTCTCTAAAAACAGTGTTCAGAAACAGCAAAATTACTGAGTCTGTAGCATTTTAAAAGTGTAAAGTCTGATGCATTGGGATATTGACAAAATATTTAATATAGTTACTTTTTTTAAAATTGAAGCTTCACAGTGCATACTGGCTTGAGAAATAATTCAAACCGTTCCTATAAAAAATGGTATTAATTGTCACAAATGAAACCGAAGAATAATAAATTCCATTTATTCCATGTATCTGTAAGCAGAGAGAAAAAATCAAAATGCTGTGAAGGAGTCCCACTCAAGATCACTGAATATGGTTGTAGGACCATATGTTGGGAAAGTACAGACAAGAGAGACTGCAATGCAGCAGGTTTTTTACAAGTAAGTAGGTAGATTACTGAAATTTAAAACCACCAAAAGCTGACTGAAAGCAGTCACTAAACAACTTTGCATACACAAAATAAAACAGCAACAGCTAAGTAGTCTAGACTTAAGTCCTACTGCTCTTACTCACCCTGGCAGCTCATTACTTATTTGAAAAGTATTGGGTTCAACCCTAAAGGAGACAACCAACAAAGCAGTATTCAAGCTCTGGCCTCTGTGACTCAGCTTGTGAGACTGCTATAAAGATCATAAAAAACAGTGAAATGACTGAGATATTTAGAAACCAATTACATCCCATCTGCAATAGATATGCTGACTCCATAAAAATAATATTTCATTCCCTAAAGGCAGGCCAACAAGAATCTTAAACAAACAAAGAACATTTTATATAGAAGAAAGTCTTAGAGAAACATAAGAATGAAAAATTAAAGTTACAGTTAGCCAAGAAATAACTTGATTACTCCTTGTCTTTCCACACCGGCTTAAGAAATGATAGAATAAGCAAAACCTTTTTTTCCTCCTTCTAAAAGAGCACAATTTTAGAATGACCGAAAATGTTTAATTGCTTATTCAAAGAACTGTATTTGTTGGAATTGTGTTCCTGCTTGTGTTCCAGGCATAAAACCATTAGATTTTTCAATGAAATTAACTCAGAAGTTTGCACTTTTAAAAAAGTGAAAAAGCTTTACAGTTAATACCCATAAAATTATTGTGTACACAGAAACAAGAAAGGCAAGTAACAATTCCATAAATAACTCTTCAATATTTTGTCATTTTGTTAAAGCCTTAAAAAATTTAGGCTAATGTAGATCACTATTACATTTTAACAGAACTATCACAGATTACATGCTTTAACTAATAATTAATAGGAAAGAAGATAAAGTGTGAAATAGTTTTGCATAAAATCAAAGTTTTTATAAATACTTTCACAAGTGCTTTTTAAAAAAATATTTGAAATTACTAGAACAACGTAACTGCCAAAAGAAAGTGGTTTTACATGCTACTGAAATTTGTGTTGCATGCTATACCACAAGAGATGCAAACTGATTTTTCACATAGCAGCAGACAAAAAAAAGGCTAAATATATCATTAGCAAAACAGTCCTGTGGACACTGCTTGCATTTTTATTTATTTTTACCTTTATTGAAGAAGCTGCGTAGAGCATATCCTCAAGACTGAAATGGCAACACTGGTTAAGGTATTCCTGACAAAATTCTTGAATCAATTGTAGATTATACAGACTGTCAGCCAAAGACATCGTCTCTTTCAAACAAATATCTAAAAAGGAAGAATAGAAGCAAAGATTAGATTTAGTTACAGGTTTGCAAAAAAAGTGCTCTTTGCTTTGCTGGATTCTGGAGCATTTTCTGGACCAATTCAGGTTTGATTCCCTGCCCACCTCCCCAGAAGGCTTTTATTTTTCTATTTCAGAAACTTAAGCAGTGATGACTCTACATTTTATCTTTGCGGTTTTATATCTTTAGACATTTTCCTAAACATGAATTTTGTTTTTCCACTTTTGACAAGTTTTTTTCTGCTTTGCCTTTTGTGAAAATGGAAGTTATGCTCTAACTCCTGCTATTTCCATATAAAAGAAAAACATTTTTAATCACTAATATACATTTTTTTCAACTAGATTTTCTATCAGCAATAGCAGTAAGAAACATATGCTTTTTCACAAAGTTCTCCACACATACTAGTTCTTTGTCTTTGCATAGGGATCTGAGAGTACATTTTAATGCTATTAAGCCCAAACCTTCCAAAAAACCCAGCATCAGTTCAGTCTTATGTATTATTTTTGTAGATTTACATGTTTGATATGTGATTTTACAGGGATCTGAAGCCTCTGATATATGAATTATTACTCTCTGTTTGGAAGTGCTATTTAAAGACAAAGCAGTGGTAGCAGTGAACAGACTAGTGTAGTTGTAGAGTATTCTCTGAATACTGTTTATGCCCAGCTAACCACCTGTTCTCTTTTTACGACTGCTTCTTGGAAAATTAAGTAGCAATAACAACTTCCAAAAAAAAAAAGGGGGGGGGGGGAGAGGAAGGGGCGGGGGAAGGGGGGGAGGAAGAGGGGAGAAGGAAGGAGGGGGGAAGAAAGGGGGGGTCCTTGTAAGAAGGAGGACTGAATAATAGAAAGTTAAATATACTTCCAGAGCATGCATCAGATTTCATTTCTAAAGCAACACTGTATGACAGAGCTCCACATAAGTTTTAAATTGTTTAGGATAAGAGGTTTCTTCAAACAAGGAATCTACTTCGATGCTAGCAGGATAAGGACTCCCACCTTGAAGAAATCAGACATATTCCATCATCCCAACCCCACAGATGATGATCAATGGAAAAAAATGTTTGACTAAACTTACTGAAGTGGTATTAAATTTAGTAATGAAAAATGCAAAGTCATGCATTTGGATCTAATACAATTATAATGTGATTCACTGGCTGAAAATGATAGAGTGTAGGAAGGTATCGTGTATTAGCCAATGTAAAGATGTTTACGAGCTTTGAAAATAGCAAACATGATGTTAAAATGTATCAGAAAATTTATTTCCCATAGTGACAAAGAAGCACTGTACAAAGCAGTAACAAGATGCCAGTCTGGATTCCTGTGCACAATTACAACCACCCATATTCAAGAAAGATGAACCAAAACTGGACTAGTTGCAGAGGAAGACTATTAAGGATAATAATGAGAATGGAAATCCACTTCAGAAGGGGAGACTGAAAAGGCTTGGTTCAGTAGCCTGGGCAAAACAAGACAAAGAAAATATATCAAAAAAGGTAGACATCAGATTAGGAGAAGCTATTCAAGCCAAAGGGCACTGCTGGAAGAACAACAAAGGCATGCAGAGAGGCTACAACAACATTTAGGTAGAAAAGAAGAATATGATTTAAAATGTGAAAAATGGAGCTCTGCAACAGTGGGTAAGAAGAGTACAGATTTTAAAGAGCTAGACAATTTTAAGACAGAACATAATAATTCCTTTAAGGGATTCACACAATAGCCAATTTCTTGACTCATTGACATAGGGAGTCCTTTCTAGTCCAGTATTCCTTGAAGAAAACCTAGATTTAAAAGTTAAAGTCTGAACGAGAAGAAACAATTTATTTCAGACTACGGAGAACTCCAGATTAATATTTTTTTTCTTTTCTGCTAAAGCATTTTTAAGCATTTTTGCATATGCATTTTTGTTACCTGCCTTCCTTAGTTCCAATACAGAACCAAATCTCAGTGAAATTTAACATGCATCAAAAATTATACTATTAAATACAGGGATGATGGGCAAAGTCTTTTTAAAGTGCTTCTAGTCGCTTCAGAGTACCTTTGAATTTGCTTCTGAGACAATGACACACATATTTATATATCTTTAGGGAAGATGATATCAGGACACCTAACAAGAACATTAAAACTAAAGTTACAAAGACAACATGTATCTTGTCTTGTTTAAAGTCAGATGCTGGAGGGATCTGCTGGTAAGTATATATGTGGTCACAGAGGTTATAAAAGATCTTTTGGACTGTCTGTATTTTCAGCCATACTAAAACAGTAAGAAGAAACTAGGGGTTACCCCCATTCAACACTAGTCAAGTTTTAACTCTTCCCTAATTGCATACAATAATATGTTTGGCTGCAACATTTATGTAAATTGAAAGTTGTTATTTTTCAAAATTCATAAGCTGAAGAAGAATGGTGAATGCATGCATCAGTGTCTTTCATCTTCCAACACCTACTGTGCTGGAAGCTTCCTATAAAGTGGTTGTGTACATGAATTCCAGATTTCAGTCCTTAGCAAACTTTATACCCTTGTTTGTATTGCTGGATTTCTCAGAATGATTCTGGATAAGTGTTCCCACGACATCAAAGGTATCATGGACAGAACACAGGCAGAAAATAATGGGTGTTAGCTGCCAAGACATTTTACAACTACACAAGGCTCTTACTTGCCAAGAGGAAGATGTGACTTCAACCAGGCCACTGAGCAAAAGAATAAGATGACGCTGCTCATCAACACAGACAACTGGTATTACAGAACAGTGTGACACCAATACATTCTGGACTACATATTTTTGTCTACTGTGTAAGTGATATAGGTAACTATCAGGTGAACTAAAAGCCCAGAACACAGAGCAACTATTTGCCATGCAGTGCAGCTATACAGAGTTTGACTCACTCTAACCTCTTCCACATTTTATATCTATAACTGCTCAGATTCACAAGAAAGCAATTATGCAGCTTCAAGAATAATTGTTTTCCAGGTGGCTTCAAGTTTCATAGCACAAAGGCAAATGTGTTGCCACAGTCAGATCTGTAATAATATACCTTAGTATGTTTATTTTAACTGATAACATAGAAGTAAGCACAACATGGAAAAACACCTTGGTTCCTTTTATTTAAATGTAAAAATAAATAGGCACAAAGTTAATAATTAGACACACCACACTCAAATTATGCCTCTTGTATATCATATTTAAGCACCTTCCTTCACATAGTTATCAAACACAGACATTTTAACTTTTATGTACATATGTTTACAAGCTGAGAGACATGTTAGACATACCCTCCAGTTTAACGATATCTGGACAGTAGAAGTGGATCAGGGCTGCTAGAGCACAACCATCTGTACCATCTTTCAGCAGATTCTCCACCAATGGAATGCAGGGCAGCTGTTTAAGCAATGTTTGCTCCTTCCTGTAACGAGCCTACAATGTAAAATGAAGAAATTTAGAGAGACAAAGGTTCTGAAACGGATGAAGAAACAGATTCATACTGTAGGTTTTACACGCTATTAGTGAAACAGCAGTCTTCAATAAATAGCTGAATAATCTCAATGTTAAATTTCTTAAAACTATTCACGTCATGCCCCATTTTGAATGGCATAAATAACATCTAAGAGGAAAGGAACCTACAATGCTAATATTCTTTCCCTCAAAACTACCAATTTTTCATGATCTCTGTATAGCATGCTGAATTAAATAACATCATATACCTTAATTAACATTCAACACTCATTGTTATACAATCAGAAACAATCTGTGTGTAAACATGAGACAAATCCTTAGGTGGTTTAACTTCAGTTTACTGGCAAGTCAGATGACTCTTGTGAAGTTAACATACCTAAGAATCTAGCCCAAAATCTCATTCTTGTAACTGACTTAATGGCAAATTCAGGAACAAGGAAATCTGCATTTGATCAACTCCATTTTTATTACTAGCATGTGTCACTATAAGCAGTTATAAACACAGAGAAACATTAATGGTCAAGTGTTATGACCACGCAGTGGCTCAGTTATAAAAGGAAGCATTTTGAAAAATAACTCAGTGTATAAAGAGATCATTAGCTCGGAATACCCGGATAGCATTTCTCTGCAGTGAATGTATTTTTCATGAGTTTCATTTTTGGGGTGGGGGGGGGTGGGGGGGGCTTACTTAAAAAAAATTTGTATTCATCATTCTTAGTTTCTTTTCACTTCTTCCTGGGAAAACAAATGGAAGTGGAAGAACATGATACAGATTTTAATTTGTTACTATTATTTACTAAGACTTATTTTTATAACAGTACTGAAGGATTACTTTTCCATTTGTATCACAGAACTACTTATGAGGCCAAGAGTGTTTCTGAGTTAATTTTACACTATTTTCATTCATCTATACACACTAAACTGGAAGTTTCCATATAGGCACTCTGAGAAGTCTTTGTGGATGTTACTGCTCCCAGCAAAGCTGAAGCTGACAGTTCCTATCTCCTACTCTCCCACCTTTTGGCTGTGCTGCAGCAATTGCTGATGGGTCTGCAAGGAAAGACCACTGATACAGCTACAACATCTCTCTCCTCCTTTGTTTCCGCAGTGAATGAGTGGGCAGGGCTGGAGGTTTTATGGGTAGGATGGGAATTGTTTAAGCTAGCTTTGCTGGCAAAAAAGTCTGTGGAACCACAGACTAAGCCTGAGAGCTATGCTTATTGTCACTGGATTTCTGTCAAGGAGCATATGGGATTATCTTTAGTGAATGTCAGTATCCTCTAACTGGCCCAAGAACTATGAGTCTAATCTGGCAACAGCAGAAACATCAATTCTAGAAAAATAAAGGGCTTGGATTTGGCCTAGAGAACTTATACTTTAAGCAATTAACATGTAAAAACCCCCTGAGAGTTAGTCTTTACTTCATACTTGAAATGTACTGGTATTTGTGTGCCAAGTATACTACATAGAAATGAAAACGCCATTTTTGCATGCTATAGGAAATACTAACACCAAACAAAATTGTGTTAGTGTTTGTGCATGATTAATACTTTTCCCCACATTAGTAATAGTCCCTACTATTTCTAATGCAGGCCAATTATGCTTGCAGTTAAAGTTTGCTCTTTTTTGCTCTATGGCATTCCAATGACCCACCATGATGAAAATCCTGTAAGTTTCAAATACCATATTGATATGTCCATGTACTTCCTCCTCAAAATGACTGAAATTAAGTCTATGAAATACTACAATTTGATTATGAAATAATGATAAAAGATACAGGATACAGATGGACTCTAACATCATGGTGCAACAAGCCCTGTGTAATTTATATAATTTTTTAAATAGCATCTTCTTAATGGGAGTGTTAAAAAACACCTGAAATGGGTAATACAGTGGTATTGCACAGTAAATCCTGTGAAAAAGTCTACTGTCACTTTAATGATGACTTCACTGACCTTATGAACAGTTCCCCACAGATGCTGGAAGCTGTGTCGTATCATTAAAGTGGACCTAAAAGTGGACTTAATTCATTGTAGAGAGTATGCCAGGCACATTACTGCAGGAAAAATATACGTATATAACCTGATATGCTAGGTTCAATAGGGTATAACAGGCATTGTGTCTCAATTTGGTTGAAAAGATAAAAGAAATTATACTGAAAAATAAGACACTGGTAATTGCACTGTGTTTTTAACAAACTTCCATTTGAAGAAACTCTTCACATCAGTTGCTATGTGAATATGGATGCAATAATGCAAAAGATAAACCTCCACATTTATTATAAAGCTCTAGCGCTAATTTAAACTTAAATGTTAATACAGGCATCTTGTTTCTGAGATCCTAAACCGGCCTGATTTAGCATCTCTGAGCTTATTCCACTTAAACAAGTCTAGGTATAATTGAGACATTTGCACATAAACAAGGTCAGCTAAAGATGAACCTACAACACACCAGCTACTCTGTCATAACTACTTACGTGTATTCTGAGTTCATCATTAATAATGAATGCTCTTATGTGTTTACTATACAGTTGATAACATGTTATAAATTTACTTCCTAAAATAAGTTTTCAGCTGCCTGTATGCTCAGGAATATCCATCTCACTAGGAAACACTTGCTCTATGTAAAGGGAAAAGATCAGAAGACTGGTTGAACTGTTAGAACAGCTTGGGCCACTGCCATCCTACTATATTATCAGTATATCTTGGGTGATATCAGTATCACTTGGGTTTCAACTGTGTCTTTACTAAACTAACAAGCTCAAAGTAACATAAATACCACTACTTCAAGTTGTTTATGGACAACTGGCAGGCAAACTGGAGCTGGCTTTTCAATACATTGAACATTTTGAGTATCATTTTTATGCGATGGAAAAGAATCATTAGTAAACTAACACCTTAGGCAAAAATAGAACAAAAACATATTCTGAAACTGCTTTTAAGTAGCCACCTGATTTTGTACCAGCAAGACAAAAAGAATAAAAAGTGCTTAAATTTCTCATCACAGACAGTTTGTTTTTTTTTTTTTTTTGCATTATTTCCTCCATTTAATTACGCTATCTTAGCTCCAGAACAAAATTAAAGGACTATACTGTGAAGAGCAGTGTATTTGTGTGTCACAACTGTAATAACATTATAGAGAAATTGCCCGGATAGCATAAACTGTTATGAATTCAAAAACTGATTAGTCTGCTGAAGACAGTACTTTTAAACTGGTTTTCCAGATGCCAAGTAATTTTTATTGTTGCCTACATGCAACTCCCTTGTTCTTTTTAATTCTCTTTGCAATGTATGAACAATCTTTTACTAGGTATGACAACAAATATCTGAGGGCCTGCTAGATCAGTTATTTGGTAATGCTTAGATCAAAGATAGATCAGAGTTAGTTCTTCGGAATTCAGACCAGAAGTATGCAATTCTGCACATACCTAATCAACCGACTATTTTGTTCCCAAGCCAAACCTGTTGTAGAATTGCCCTGGTTTCAGCTGGGATAGAGTTAATTGTCTTCCTAGTAGCTGGTACAGTGCTATGTTTTGAGTTCAGTATGCCAGAATGTTGATAACACACTGATGTTCTCAGTTGTTGCTAAGTAGTGTTTAGTCTAAAATCAAGGATTTTTCAGCTTCTCATGCCCAGCCAGCGAGAAAGCTGGAGGGGCACAAGAAGTTGGCACAGGACACAGCCAGGGCAGCTGACCCAAACTGGCCAACGGTGTATTCCATACCATGGGACATCACATCTAGTATAGGAACTGGGGAGTGGCGACAGGGAATCGCTGCTCAGGGAGTAGCTGGGTGTTGGTCAGCAGGTGGTGAGCAATTGCACTGCACATCATTTGTACATTCCAATCCTTTTATTACTACTGTTGTCATTTTATTAGTGTTATCATTATCATCATTAGTTTCTTCTTTTCTGTTCTATTAAAACGTTCTTATCTCAACCCACGAGTCTTACTTCTTTGCCCAATTTTCTCCCCCATCCCACTGGATGGGGGGAGTGAGTGAGTGGCTGCGTAGTGCATAGTTGCTGGCTGGGGTTAAACAACGACAAGAATAAACAATCTGAATGCATTTCAGGGGTGAATTACTATATAAGGAAAGTAATGATAATCCCAAGGTGACACAGCATAGAGAAAACAAACTTTATTATTATTGCAGACCTGAACAGTTACTTTTTATTGCTTTTAGTAAAATTATAGTCTCACTAAAAGTAGACTGCTTTTGGTTACTTTGTGTGTGGAGAGATGAACAGCAGTCTTAAAACTACTGAAAAATTAGGGAATTTTAGACAAATGGAATAATGATTGCATATTGTTAAAATAAATCAGAAAAATTCAGATTCCATGTAGCATCAACAATCAAAAACTATTTCTGCAAGTCTCTTTTAAAAAGAGAGTCAGTATGAGATAGCATAAGTTTGCAAAACACCTGATCATTTCACAGTAGTTAATAACAGGTAGCACTGTCTTATACAAACCCACAGAGTATTTTACTGCTTGAAAAGTAATTCCTTATCCAGCATCACATCTTACATTTTGCACAGATTATGTTGCAAAAGAAGCTTCTATTTTATGCACACCTTTGCAGAGCAATCTCTTATAAAATTATCTTGTAGAGATAAATGAAATTAATGATTAGACCAGCATGACATGGAAAAAGCCATTCCCAAAATAAGCTCTTTGATCAAAGTAAAGCAGTTGAGCAAACTTACAGGAACCAGTTTCCAAAACCATTTGGTAGGAGACTTCAGAGGAAGCAGTAGGAAAAAAGAATAAAAGCAAAAAGCAAAGGAAAAAAGGAACAATTTATCAGATTTCATAATTAATTTTACAAAGCAATTTTCTTTAACATTCTCAGTTTTGTATAACAGTGAATTATAATTTAATGGTAAGCATTAGTGCACTGTAACCTCCACATATTGAGCTAATTAGCAGAAATAACACTGGAGAAATATGTCTGCAGTCTTTGTAGATCAATATCATAATTTTCCCACATGAACAGGTAAGATTGTCAGATTGATGCAGTTTTACTTAATGCTTTCACACATCTAATTGTACTCTACATATGCAATCCGACTGAAGAATTCATTTGAGACTTGAAGTCATGATACCACAAGTATCAAAATGAACTCCAGCAGCACACATGGGGAAGCAGGGAAGCTAAAGCAATGAAAAAAAGGTATAAACACACTGTAGTACAGTATGACCAATTGCAGTGAAGTTTGCATTAGTTATTTCAAGCCAAACAGTTATAACATTTAACAATATTTTTAAACAATCATATGACAGTTTTCAGAACAACAAGAGATGCAGGCAGTTATATTTTTGCAATGACAAATCACATTAGCATCAGCTGCATGATGTGCAATGACCTGAAATGTACATGGAGTTTTGGCTACTGGCAGAAAAATTATCAGAACCAATACGTACAATTCTAACTCATACATGATCAAAAAACCACAACACCAAATTATAAAGAAAAAGTCTTACAAATATAAAATTTGACCTAAAAGCTTAATCCTAAGCACACTAAAGTTAGCAGATTTTTCTGCAACTCTATTCACTGAACTCAAAACTAGCAATCCAATATATGTTTTTATTTGTCCACTTGGCTGAAACTATGGTTGAGACTACTATGAATATGCTTCAAGAGTCTGAAAGACTGAAGATAATCAAGTTTAAATTCAAACATACTGTAAGATTTATAAATAAGTACTTTGTAAAGGCACTTAAGGAAAAGAGATAAACAAAAGTTGAAATCTCTTGGACAATGTAATGGGAATTCAGTGGCTGTTGAATTGGCACTTTCTGTCAACAGGAATAAACTTTTTTCCCTGGAACTTATTAAAAATCAGTTACTAAAAAAACCAAACTGAGTAGAGAATACTGACTGACCTCTCCCAATGTTTAAAAAAAACAAAAACAAAAACAACCCAAAACACAACACCCAAAACCAACCCCCCCCCACCCCCTAAATAAAACAAAATACCCCAAACCAAACACAAATAAAAACAACCACAAAACTAAACAAAACCCAAAAGAACAGAACAGTCCCTCAGGTCGAGGGCTTACAGTTTTACAAGAAGATTGTTTAATTCCCCCTAACAAAAAGTTTTAAACATGACTATGAATTTAACTCAGTATAAATTCATCCTATGGTGCCAAAAAACGGTAGTCATACCATTCATTAAATACTTGTTTCTGCTGTCTTCCTTGCACCATCATTTGTGTTCATGCAGCTGTGCATTAATTGCATTAATTGGATCAAGAAGCTGATCCCGCTGCAAACTTATTTTCTTGACAGGTTAGCTTTTGCTAGCAGTGTGGATTTATGACACATTAAATTGAAAGTGGAACTATGGCATTAGTGTTTTACCTTCACGCAAAAAGTTGCACTGTTTAATTAAAAAAAAAATTAAAGAATTTAGGTCTTTGGGTGAATACTCACATTTGTTTCTCTCATAGGATTTGCATTGATTTGGCTTAAATCTGTTAAGACTGATTCAGTCTAAATCACAAAAGCAGATGGAAAAAATAAGTTTTTGAGAAAGCTTTGACTACATTGAAAATCAGTAGTTTAACCAGTGCAACCATACATTCACTACATATTATTCAATGGAGGCCTGAAAACCAAAGCTATTCACTACAAAACTTGAAATCCCAATTCTGAAAGAAGATGCAGAGACTCTACCAGAAAAAGACGAGGTTACCACAAATCACCGGCTGATCAAGATCCACAGAGGACTACCTGGAACTAAAAATCACACGTACTCCTTCCTCTCTTATCTTCTACAGGAAGCTAGCAGTAGAAGAAAGTGAGGGAAAACAAAAGCAATCTCATAATCTCTTAATACTGTTTTTTCTATTCAGAAGTAGAAAACAGGTAAATTTTATCAGTTGTATCATTTATTAATCTGTGTATATGACACTTAGAAATTTTAGAAATGTTGAGATTTACTATTTATGGCAAAGAGGTTCACCACAGATTTGTAACAAGATAGTAAGGCATTAATTTGGCAGGCTTGAGGATTATGCTGAGATTATTTTTCACTATTGATAAAGTTATGAATTTATCACAGTAGGAAATTATAAAATAATTAAAAAGTCTACTCATTAACTTTGTTTCAATTTTAGGTACATAACTTTGCTGCTTCTTGGCCAGAAATTAAAACTAAAGAAAAGCTTTTGCTAATGACTAGAGTGATCTATTCTTACCAGGTTTGTCTGGCCACCTCTCTAAATCAGCAGAAGAAGTATTGTTAATTTAAATTTACATCAGGTTCAAAACCTGACCACACCTCAGTAACTCTGAAACTTAAGCATCTAAAGGTGTTTGGCTAGCGCAGAAGGCAGATTGCAAAGTTTCTTAAATTTTAGAATGGAATCATCACCTTTTGAACTGCTAAATGTTGGTAATATGAAGAACCTAAATCACAAAACAGAGCCCCAACCTGAAAAGGATGGTGGAAGACAGAATAGAAGCACAATTAAACATTCCCATTCCCCTTCATGCTAAATTTACAAATACAAGCAGCAGTTAGGAGTTTAAAAACCATCAAAAGAAAGAAAATAAAACAATTGAATTCAGAGACTGAGAATTAATCTACAACTATAATATGAGCACAGAAAATGCTATACTCAATAAACATACAGAAACATAATTTAATTTGCCCATAAAAATGGAAAACAATGTAATAATATTCCTTTAGTTAATACAAAAGCAGAATTCAATCCCCTCCCACCTTTTTTTGATTTAAGAAAATCTACTGATACTAATAACTAAACCCAGGCATAGCATGAAATGGAGGGGGGGGGGGGGGGGGGGGGAAGAAAATCACACTAATTAGTATTCAGATAAAAAATTATATACATATTTCAGCAATACCCAA
This sequence comes from Buteo buteo, assembly GCF_964188355.1. NCBI lineage: Eukaryota > Metazoa > Chordata > Aves > Accipitriformes > Accipitridae > Buteo > Buteo buteo. The sequence continues at coordinate 18,775,397 of NC_134180.1, forward strand.
ACTTGGTATAGGAATTTAGATGCAGTTATTTCACAGCTTTGCTGAAATATATGAGGTAGGGTCAATGCCATAAAGTAACAGGACATGTTGCTGATTCTGTGCTATAAAAAGAGGAATGCATGGACTGATGCAATATGGAGACAGATAATCAGTGTAAAACACCTGGATATCTGGAAATAAATACTAGAAAATGCTTGACAGGCGCCACATCATAATTTAACAAAAACTCCTGTTAGAAACTCTGACCAACTTATTTGATGCAATTGATCCATCCAATGGATCTGCATTATAGTTTTCTTTGAAAAGCTAGCATTCAGTATGATCCGCAGTCAAGAAATACAGGTTTTGGTTAGAGTGTTTAATGTGCTTCTAAATCTCAGATGCTTGCATGTGTGCAATCACCATTAGCTTTAGCAAAAGTAAGTGAAAATTTGGGAAATATTGTGAGGCATATAACAAAAAGAATGGCTGAGATTTCAGAGTAGTAAATTAGCCATCAGTTGAACAGACCAGTGTTTCCCAAACAAAACCTTGAGTTAAACAATTTGAATCAGTTGAAAATATGTTGCTGCCTTCCTGCATGCAAAGTTCAATAATTCAAATTCCTTAAATACTTCAAAATAGAGTTGACTGAATACTTCATATTCTAGATTTATTTTCTAGAAGCAGATTCCATTTTATCATTGTATTTACTGAAATTTTAATGTTCAAATGAGATTTTGACTCAATATCAAGGTAGTTTTATCCTCATTTTTCTCATGTACTTAAATGTGAAGGATGGCTAACTTTCTAAAAGCTTTTTTTTTTTTTTTAATAAACTGTAATCCGCAATAAATTTACTGTCAGAAGAGACATCTAGGGGTCACAGCTGGAGCCTGAGGTTTTGCCCATGCTCAGATTTTATGGTAATTCAATGCCCTGGCATAGAATACCTTACTTGACAATGTAATTTATGCAGCTGAATCCCACACTGAAGCAAATAACATAACATGTACCTTCGATAATGGTATTAAAATTCAGTGTATACAAGAAAAGGCCTTAATTACAAAGTTTTCCATGATATAGCAACTGTAGCATGATTTGGCTGGCTGTTTTGCAAATGCATTTGTATATTGGCCAACAGAGCAGGGCTCTGACTGTGTTATAGCTTCACAGTTCATATGAAAAACACCACAAATGCATACACCATTTTTATGTAAAAGTTTTATTCCACTGGGTCCATTTAGGGGATCAGAGTTACAGACTATACAAGTCTTTCAGCAATTGATTCAAGAATGCTGACATTAAAGATAAATTATAAACTAAAAATTTTATCTTGCTATTACCAATATAAAATGCAAACTATAATAAAAGTGAAAATAAATATTACTGAATTTTTACAAATACAGATAATTTTATGGCATTGCTCTGATACTAATGTTCTCTTTAATATAACTTTGTTTACCACATTAAGACTCTCATGCACTTTGGATTTTAAAAATTATTCTCAGCTTTCAGAGTGACCTAAAAAAACCACACAAAACTTCCTAATATTATTTTCAGGAAAAAGAAAAATCACTAGAGGACAGAGGATCACAGGTTATCTCCCTGCCCCCTGTTTACTATGTTTTATCTAAATTTGAGAAATGAACTTGTCAAGGACATCTTATTCTCCAGATTTCTATGCTATTACCACTATTGAACACAGATGAAATTTTCCATTATCAGGATATATGCATCAGGGTCACACTACTACTGTAAAAAATACCATTTTCTTTTGCTGAGTCACATATTTACTAATTAGCCTTCATCATTCCTTACATTTAAAAAGAAACCACAAGTGCAAGGACATACATTGCATTCATGCTTTTTGAAACTGAACTTCTAATCTTGCCAGGTAACCCTCAACTGCTTCAGAGTAGCATTGAAAGGGAGACAGCTGCTCACATGAAAACAGACCAGGAAGGGTACTGAAGGATTACAGCCTTGCAGTAGCTAAGAAATCTGCTCTGCTTTCAAATGCAGGGATAATACAAAAGAGTGTTCAAACCGATTACCAATTCCCCAATAATAATTATATCACAATAGGATAAGTGATCTCATTCTGAAACAAGCAGTTTTACATACTCTGGAACTGAATGCTATCCTTCCGTATCTTGGTGGGTATAGTGCTACTTAATTAACTGAGCTGCTCAAACAAAAGGAAAAAAAAATCCTGTTAGGAAAGGAATCAAACATAATCTGTTTTTATTGTATATATAATAAAACCTGTAATCAACTGGTATTTTGGATCATAGCCAGAGCAATGCTTGTCATGATGCCACATATAGATTTCTCTTTTGAGATGCATGCAATTCACAAGGAAAAAACATTAAAAATCATGAATAAAAATGTGGTGGTCTTTTTCATATCAGATCTGACTATAGTTTTAATTCATTTGAAAGTATTCATTAATCTTAATAAATTCCTTAAGACTAACATAAACAGATGTTTCCCTATGAAAGATTTATTTGTCAAAAAGGACAACGGGGAATAAAAAGTGCAACTCTACATTTAAATGGATATTTTCATGGAAACAATAAAACAAATAACAAAATGACTGCATAGTAAAAGTTTGCTTTCTTTAACAAGCAGTTAAAAGTTCAATATCTGCAAATGTATATTTACCTATACATACTATAATGCAAGTAGTTTTTGCTTACAGATAAATGCTTATTCTTGTTTAAAATATTTTAACTCCTACACCTACCTTTTGACCTCCTGCAGATTCTGCACTGTGATGCTCTTTTAGTTTTTGTTCCTGTTCCATTATGTCTTTCAAATGTTCATTTACCTAGGGACAAAATAGTTTCTTCAGTGGTCTGTTCTATGAAACAAATCATAGAAATTCTAAGTTTTCAAAAGGTGTATAAATCACTACCACCGAGTTAACTGAAAAGATTAAACAAATATTTCAGACTATAGCCATCAAGCATAATCAGCAAATGTCCATTTCAGATGCAGTCTGGGCTCACTAGTTGTTAGCTTTACATTGTACAAACTAACCAGCCCCTTATTATTATGCTCAATGACATTTGATTAACAGTGTATCCTTGTTACTTGATTTGATTATGCAGTGAAGGTAGGTCACCAAGCAAGATGTATTCAGATACAAACAGAATACCTTGGTTATAAATCATGATAGATTACACAGGAAGACGACAACTCTTAGAGAGCTGAAAACAGACCCTCGAGCAGCTGTCACGGCAACTCAACATGACATGTCATATGTAATGTATATTATAGTATTTTATTTAGACTTCCCATTTATTTGGTTCACATAACATATTTAGCTTATTTCTTCAAACTTTGCTTTTTATTATCCATACACAGCAGATAAAGTAACAGTCTGAAGTAGACACAGTTTTGATATACCTACATACATATATATCCTACCCACCGACCTTTAATCGAATCATGTAGACTACAAAGAAAATCACAGCTTGCTTTTCCAGTACTCATACCTTGTTTATCCAGTACATGACAGCATCTTCAATGTCATAAGGTAGATCTGTAGCTTGGAAGAAGGACGAATACTGCTGAGTGCATGCAATCACTTTCTCAACACTGACCATCTCTACCGTATATGCCATCATAAGAGTATCGATCATGGCCAAGTGAGCACTCTACAAAGGGAAGCAGCAATACCTAATTAGTTTACACATCAAAAGAGCACTTATGTATCATTTCTGAACATAGCCACATACATGCAGAGACCAAAACTGTAAATGCTACACGTTTTCTGTCTGGTTGTCAGTTTTTGAATGAAAGACAGATAAAGAAAAACCACACATAACAGATTTGAGAACGCAATACAAAGCACAAGGACATTAATTAAAAAAAAAAAGTTTATTGCAGATTAAAGTAACTTCTGTAACAAAACTAACACCAAAATAAAGGCCTGAAAATGGAAAGAATAAGCAATTTTAATGATTCAAACATTACATCACTTTTAACAGAGCTAAAAGAGATCTTTTAACTTTGTCACCCTAGCAAAAACAAAAACCCCTGCCTGATCAGTGTTATTTGTACTGGAAATAAAAGTTGAGACTGCCTGGTAAACAACCTTCATCATCATGAAAATGCTGCATTAATAAGTGGAAGTTTATCTATTTTTTAAGTCATAATCCAGGAAGAACACACTAATCTTAAGTAAAAAACGAACATGATAGAAATATTTTTGCTCTAGTAAACTTATTATCTTATGCAGATATGGCTATATATGCACAACTAGGTTTAAAATAAGCATATACTGATAAATAAAATATAGCTTCTGTTAAAAGTGGAGGTATGTTTCTCCTGGTGTTGTTATGAATTGAAAGACAAAGGCTATTGCAGTTTGCAATAATTAAAAAACAAACAAACGAACACACACACCCCCCCCCCCAACATAAAAAAAGAGGATGACAACCAGGATTTACATTAGATTCTTGTGACTGAATAAGAAAATGATAGCAGTTTGCAGAGGCAGTGCCTACAGCTAAACAGATTTGTTTCTGCTTCATGGTAAGAACACCAACAGCTTTCTAAGTATTAAGCAGCATTTCCCATGAACGAGAACAAATTCCAAAGACAGTATTTTTTAAAACATTGCCTTTAAACACAGCTCATGATGCAAACAAAGATTCCAAACACTTATTAACACCATCGGTTCAATTCTATACAAAAATATTCATGTAAACATCTCAAGGTAGCTATAACAGCCATGGCAACAGCAATGAACAATGTGAGTCACAAAGCAATATGCTATCTAATCATTATAGTTAAAGGTCATACATGCACATCATTTATTCCAAAATTCTCAGCAGGAAAAAGATGGAACAGATCCAGACTTGGTGCTGCCCTTAGTGTAATCGCCAATAAAAGTGATGCTGCTGCCCTCAGAAGCAAGCAGCAGCACATACCCATTTTATTTTAATGCAGTTAAGTTGCTTTGTTTGACAAAAAAAAAAAAAAAAAGAAAAAAAAGGCAAGCTATCCTTACTTTATCTTCTAAAGACATTCACAAAACTGTTCCTGACAGCCAACCTTCCTGGGACACGCCTGTTCTCTTTGGACTCTGGATGTGACCCTAGAGCCCCTCTGTCTGCCACATACTCCATGATGCTCCTAGCATAAGTAGTGCAGCTAGGATAGGAACCAGCACCTCTTCACTCCTGCCACCATTGATTGACTTATTCAGAATTAACTCCTTTCACCATATTCATCTGCCTTATGAATTTATTTACAGACCTTCAGTGGACAACTACTGATACAAGCTCTTAAGTGTGAATGAAGGAAAGAGCTAGGGAGCTGAATTCTTGCCAGCCAAAGTATTTAAGAAGGAAAAAGACAGAGCATATTGCCCATGACCAGCCTCCTGAGGAAGCTGCACTCCAGTGTGAAATACAGCATTTCTATACATAGATATAAAGACTCCTTTGTTGGCCTAGCAATGCAGCACACAGGAGGAGTTTGGACATAGTATCACATTAACTACTAGTAAAGTCCCCAAACCTTGTGAGGGATTGCAGAGCCTGGGTCAGACATACAAATCCATGCTGTTCTGCAGGAGTTTCCAGCTCAGATTGCAGAAGGGTAGTTCAGCAAATGCAAAACAGGAAGGAAGATGGGAAGAGTCGGATTGTCTCTGACATCCAGGAGTCATTGCTTTAACGGTCTTTCCTTGCTATATCTTTGTTGCCTAGTCTGAATGGCACGCGGGTTAAAACCTTGTACCGCTTCCAGACCCCCAGCCCCCCCCCCCCCCCCGCCCCGAAAATGGAATGGAGGTATTAAAAGAGCAAGAAAATGATGGGTTTGCTTTTTAAGAGGAGGTAGTGCACAAAACACATTTTTCCAGCCAGACATAAGAGAGGCCTCATGCGGAGTGCTAGCACTAGAGCTGTGCTAAGAGTCATCTGTACTGATCCAGAGCTGCTCAGACTGCCTGCTGCACAAGAGGACTGTTTTCATGCCCTGCCTGCAGGGAGGACACAGCCTTCCAGTTGAGGTCTGACAACCAAGGAAGCCCCAAGCAGGTTTGGAAGCAGAATCTTCCCCAGCTGTTGATCCATGACTAGTTCAATGGCTACTGTGCCTGTGCTCTGAGAACAGCCTGCAAGAAAAGCAATCACTGGCAACTCTCCAACAGGGAATTTAGGAGCCTTCGCCTCCCATGCAGGATCCTCAGTTTCTCTGTAAAACTTGATCATGCCTATGAAGTGGATTGCCAGCGGACTGAGAAAGCCATGAAAGTGTTGCTAGAACTGCCAATAAGCTTAATACATTATAAATACATTAAGGAAAATTAAATTATTTACAACTAGCTAGCTAAGTCACATTTTCAATGTTTCTAGCAAATTATTAATGAACTGCAAACTACTTAAGCAAACAGAGGGAAAAATGAAAGGAATGACCTTAGATAATACTCTGTACTATCAAAACCAAGTGTAATAAGCTTTTACCCACACTGACTGGATCCATATCACAACTCTATTTTATATAAGCTATCAAATACAAGCGTTTTCAGAGTCTCAAAAGTGACTCCAATTATTTTCTTTATAATCCAGGTAGGACACTAAACAGGAGATTTTTTTAAAACATACTAAATAATGAAAGAAGGAATTCAAGTCAATTTGCATCTCTTATCATGAGAAACAAACTAGAAATTTTCTATTTTTCCCAGTTAGCAAAAAAATCAACTTTATTTTATAAATAATTTCTTCACTAAAAAAAAATTTAAAACTATTAACATACATGGATTTTTCCCCCAGAAAATTGCAAGCAACCAAATAAGCACATAAGATAACTTTTATCTAAAGTATTTGTTTTGTTCTTTTTAAAAAAGGGGGTACAGAAACAAAGAGAAAGCCATTTAATTGCACATACCTCTCTAATGGTTTTTTTTCCACTTATTCTGGAAAGTGTCAGACAAGCTGCATTCTTTTACATCTTTTAATTCACTATGCTCAACAAGAAAGACTAAATTAAAAACTGCACTACAAAAATAGTATCCTACTGCTCTAAATACAGGGTTTATCAGCATAACTGCTGAAGGTCTCTAAAAAACAATTTTAAAAAACTTCTACTGATAGTAAATAAAGTTCCATTTTTTTGTACATCTCTCACTGAACATCATATTTTAGGTACAGCTAAAAAAGCAAATGGGGGAAGTCACTTCTACTAGTTGGATCCGCCATTATGACTGAATTATGACACAAGGAAGCAACCCTTCATATCTGAGGGGGAAATATAGACAGCATTCTGAGCCAGGCAGAAACTAGGATCAGCTGCTCAGCAATGACTTTTCTCTGGACAAGCCTGTAATACAATGCCTGAAGGAACTCCCCAGGAGCTGCTGATGACTGGTACCGAGACGGTACTCTAAATGCTGCTACTTCCTTCAAGATGTCAGCAAATCCAGAAGAACTGCAGCATATTTGAGTAAGGACAAATGATTTTGAAAAAAACCCCATTTCTTTAGAGGAAATAATAATAATAAAAAAATCAGTAACACAGAATTACACAGAGTAGAATACAAAACCGTTAGAGAAAGATCTTTAAAAAAAATAAAGATCAACACAGCAGCAGTGTACAACACAGGAAGTAATACACTATCACAAAACTGTTATGCAGAGGTTTGGTTTAAACCAATTCAAAAAATCTTTTCATTCTTTCATTTCACTACAATGGTGCAAAGTACTGAAGTCTTAGATGGCACGCACACTACAAAATATTAAAAAAATACAAAAGGCTAGATTCTTAGAGATATTTTATTTTCTAAGACACAAACACAGTTTTGTCTTTCCCAGCTACACCCTGCACAAAACACAAGAGTTTTAACTTACTAATCTTTACAATCTCAGGTAATTACTAGTTAGTTTCTGCCCTGTAATGTAAGTTCCACAGCTTTATTTTCTACTGCTGCATAGTTCACTAAGAAGCTTACTGAACTGTAGAAGAAAGTATTCTGAGCATGACTGCTAATGCTTTCTCTGTCTGCCTAATCTTTGATTATGGAGCTCCACCTCCTTTGGAGAACTGCAAACAACTTCATTAAAAAGTGTACTAAGCAAAAGATGTATATGATACTGTACACACAGATACTCATGGAAAAATACCACGTTATAGACAACTCTTATATTATTACCCAATACTAAGGATATTTCTCATATTCCATTAAAGGATACTCAAGTCAGGAGTTCTCTTTTGACCTGCCCCTTTAGGAAAATCATAGACAAAACCATTTCCCACTATGGTGCTTGAAGAAAGGGACAGAAAGAAAACAGAGGATAAAATTGTTATCCTCATGCTAAAATAAACAAATAAATACTCTTTTCCTGAGTCTTATTGATAAAAAGAGTCCCCTGTCTCACTATGCTTTGGAGAAGAGATATGATTTTTGGCAGAATACGGCTTTTGTAAACAGGAATATATATTTCTGTTCTTTTTGAAGTTGGTCATGCTTCAAGAATTTTGTGAAGGAATTTGGTCATATTTTGAAAAAAAAAAATCTTCAAACTATAGTTCTCACTTGCACAATAAACACATATATTTATAGCTAAATTCCCTAAAGATTTTGCCTACACCGGATCAGGCACTTGAGCAAAGAACAGAAGAGATCAGCTCTCTACAATTAGCTGAGAGAATATTTATATCACCTTTGTATCAATAGTTACGCATGCAACCAACTGTTTCTACCTGCTGAAAACAGATGTTTTGGATCCAGATACTTCTCACAATACAGTAAGAAACAGTAACTTGAGCCAGATACTTCAGTTAACAGTAAGGTACAGATTAAATTCCATGGGCTTGATGAACCTTACTCTGAAGATATTACATACAAGTAAGCACTAAGATTCCAAATATATTATATGTTCTGTGTATTCCTAAAAATAATTGATCTATTAATGCTAATTGTAAGTAATATTTCTTAAATTAAAACTGAAACACCCATTAATGTTCTGCCAGTATATACTAGTTCTTAATTCAATATTACATTTCCTTGTATGATTATTACCATGCATTGATTGTTATCAAGACAGAGCAAAAATAACCAGAACGAAACAAAGCAAGAAAGAGAATAACTAAGACAAAGTCATCCCCATAAAATCAGTCACTGAATTCATAACTGCTAGAAGGTATCGATCACATGGAATAACCATTATAGGACACATACTTAAGGAGCAAAGACAGGTAAAAACAGAGTTGCTGATATGCAGAGTAAAAGAAAGACAGGATCAGCAGGCAAGCAAGGGATTAAACATAGATGACAACTGCAGCAAAAAAGTGTGCCTAGAGCACTGTGAGTATCTCCTTCTGTACCATGCTAACTGACTTCTCTGAATCCGGCTTTCTTGCAGATTCTGTGAACAATGCAGTTTGAGGAACCTGAGTAGCTTTAGCCTCCAGCCACCCTTTCCCAAAGACCCTCCCCTAGATAATCCAAGTCTTAAATGAATCTGCTAGCATAATGAGATACCACCTAAATTCCAAGTCTCAACTAAGAGTGGAAAATTGCAGAATTCTGGCTCAGGGAAAGCACAGGCCAAGGCTCAATACCACCAGAGGTGAGGAAGTAATTTATGAGCAGAGCCAATAGGCGACAACTCTATTAGAAACTTCAAAGCTATTGCTTCATTTCACCAACATTCGTAAGTAAAATGAAGAGAATTCTGGTACTACAAAGGAAACAACAGTTTTAAAGTATTTCGATCAACAAAATGGAGTAGTCTGAAGTAGTCAGTTCTGCCACGTTTGATGATTTTTGGACCCAGTTCTTCTCTAGCCTCACACAGTACTTATGCCTAGCACAATTCTGACATTACCCCAGTTGTCTAGTTATTCTTGTCCTGCAACAGAACGATCATGTCGAATTACCTCCTTACTGCATTTTCATGAAGAACAAGTGCTTGACTCTGACAAGATGCTTGTTCAGCAAGAACAGGCATTACTGAGTCATGCTAAACACATCATAGCAAGTTCTGCAAGGTAGAGGGAATGGTTTTTACTTTCAATATTTATCATAACCTTCTGTATTTGGTTCTCTTTTTAAATTTAGTAGTCAACTATATGACTATGTATAAAACACCATTATTTGACTGAATGTAATTCACTTCTAAAAAAAGGATTTTTTAAGTACAGATACTTGCTGAGTTAAGCATTTTGATAGCACTTCCAAGTTCTTCTACCTGAGATTTCCTCATTATGCTTGTTCAGGAATTTAATGATTTGATCTATTAACTCAAGCCTAACTAAATACTTAAAGATTCCCAGATTCTTTCTGAATCACTTAACCAAGTGAGACCTCACCCCACTCCAGGTCATAGTGAAACAAGATACCTGCACAACATGCACTGGCATCAAGAACTAGCAAGTGGTGCTCATCACATTATTTTTGTCATATTTTATAGTTTCACACTATCTACTTTGATTTATTTTTTCTAATATACTTAGCAATTACTCCATAAGTTGCCTGTAGCCTATATACTGGAAGAATCAGGTGTCTAATGGTAAAAACCACAAAGGCACTTCAGTGCCTTTATGTCAAGTACTCCACGTTTCAAAAATAAAACAACTGTAGTTGGATAGGTTAAACTAAAACAACAAATTAATGCAAGATAACTGATAACAAGATAGCTATACACGTTTAGATGAATAAACAGCACCAGCCTCAAATTTCCCAGAATATTTTGTGTTTGCAGATAATTAAGGATTTTCCTAGATCACACTGTAAAATCCTGTCCAGATAAACCAGAAACAAAAATCTCTTACAAAAACTTATATTCTGTTACATACGTGCACTGTCTCCTTGCTCTTATGCTCTGGATATTTTGTTACATATGCGCAGTCTCCTTTCTCTTATGTTCTGGACATTTAAATCAAGAACAAGCAGTAATTATATAAAATGCCATCTGAGTTTCTTCTGTCACAACTATCCCCATCAATTTTTGAATACATGAGTGGGAAAAAGAGAAACAGGGCTTCAGTTATAAACCAACTATACCCATATATAAATACAAAGTAGTTCCTTCTTCCTGACTCACTCATACCTGTATAGTAATGACATTAAAAGTAGTGGTTTAACTTCCCTGGCAGCTCAGCTAAAGTGCCTTCAAAGGCAGTTATCACTGGGAAGTACCCAAGCCTGTTCATCTTAGAACATCTGCTGAAGGAACACAGCCTTAGGAGCGCTAGAGAACTACCACTTCCTCATGGAGATGCAGGAGCAGTGACAAGACAAGCTGGGCTGCTACAGAATTTGGGGTGAAGAGTTCATGTTTGGGTGATGTGCTTTAAGAGAGGAAGTTAGAAAGAGAAAGAGACAAAAGAGGCTGAGGTCCCAAAATAAACATATATGTAGGACTGGAGTACTAATTCATGGAGATGAGAGTGGAAGAAGAAACAGAGGCACATCTTCTCCAGTGCATGACTTAGTCTGGCACTGTGCCACAGCATGCTACAAGTCCCACTGACAAAGCCACTCAGAGCCACTGCTCTCAGTATGTTATCAGAGCAGACTAGTTTTGAAACATTGCAACTTAGACTTCTAGTTAATCCTTTTCACAGTTAAACATTGACAGCCATTTCTGAATGGCAGCTTTTGTTGCTCAGGTAACTGATATAACACGGTCTCTAACGCACATTTCTGTTTTGCCTTTTTCTTAATACAAAACTAGTTACTTACTCTCATGCTTTATCTGACAATCCTTATAAGGCTTAAAGCATTGAATGAATGTAAAAGACCCATCTGGTAGAAGTCATGCCATTAACTTGATATTACAACAATGATTTATTAAGACTTTGCCTAAAGTAATACAGACGATGAAATTTTACATAATTTTCAACATTTAACACATCTCCTTCAACTGCCCAGTGGCTGTGGGTTCTGATGAACTAAGTTCTAATAATGAGCTCTTCCACACACAGTACTAATGAGAGTGAGAAAAAAATGATGCTTTAATTACAGTGATGAATAATACAGTATACGGTTTGTTCAGTTACTATGTTTGACACAGAGATTGAAAGGTTGATTACTCTTTGCAATTTAGGATGAGTCTAAGTTTGAGATAGAATGTAAGAAGTTTCTAGTTTTCTACAATTTGCTGTAGAGGAACTCAAGTAGTATTTGAAAGAAAGAACTTATAAACCTAGAAAAAAACTTAGACCAACCCTCTTCCCAAAGCAGGTCCAACTAGCTCAGGTTTCCCAAGGACTTCTCCAGTCAAATTTTTTATTATCAACAAGGATGAAGAATCTACAACTGCTTTAGGCAACCACTTAATGTCTTCCATCATGTTCAAGTTAGCTGGTATCCTTCTCAATACAAAATCCCAGCCTCATGGTAAATACATGGCTAAACTAAAATGTAGAGAAAGTCTCTCTAGCTCTCATTTGCTTCAAATACTGAGCTCTCACTATATTTATATCAAGCTTTTTTCTCCTTAAAGGTAAACACAGAACACTGCTTTCCCACAAGAGGAAGGACAAAGTTAGCTGTGGTTCCTTCATTTATCAAACCAAAGAAGGATCAAAGTAGGGCCAAATTATCAATGGAAATCTCCAACTGAATTCCAGGATTGTTGCTAAAAAACCTGCAACTCATCCAAAGCCCAGCTGAACACTGCCATGCTGCTCCGTTACAAAATAAATCCAGAATACCTTCAATAAAAATGTAAAAAGATGCGTACTTTAATCCAATGTAATTCAGCCAACCACATAAAACCTAAGTTGTTACAGGATGGTGTAAGAAATTGAAAACAATCAGGATGCTACCTTTCAAAAGGGGGAAAAAAGCATGAATTTTTGCACAAAGAGCCCATATAAAATACTCCTACGTTTTCAACTGAAGCGGCTCCATATAGTTTTCCTTCTGCTTTTCTATATATACCTTTACATGTCATCTTTTACGGTTTCATTTACTAACATTATGATGAGATAGCTGCATCTGCACAGTTCTGGGACTGGCTTTCCAGGGTAAGATTTTAACTCCTACATTCTACTCAATTTCCTGAGGAAATGTGCCTCCCAGCTGGAACTCGTGTGAGATTCTTGGCAAAGTACAACACTGGAAATACAGACCTAAATTACTCAGGGAAGGCATTTTAAGAACAACTTTTAATTATAAACAAGAGATTTAGATTTTTGTTGCAAAACTCATCTTTGTTTTTGAGAGGTGACCATCCTTCCTGGTCCAAATTTGTATTTTTATCATCTGCTGGGGAAATGCGTACCTTCTAGCATCTTAGATAAAACAAAAAAAATCTAGTGTTAAAGTCAATGCCTCTGACATGTAAGCATCTAAGACCTAGGGACAACTTCGTTCTGTCACGTGTCAAATATCACCATATTTTTATAAAGCTGCTGTTCAAGAACCTATGAAATGTTTCTGTGTTTTTTGTTAAACTGATGTACAAAAATCTATTTTTAGGACAGAAACATGAGAATCTTTCTTAGGCTTAGCTTTGTTGATCTAGGAAAACATTGGCTAAAGAAACCAAAACATTACATCTGGTCATTTCAACATACTATCTTCAAAAAGAAGAAAACTAGCTTCAATTTTTATATAAAAACATAAATATGAAATCTTCCTGCATTTGCATATGAACAAGCTCCTGATAATTTCCTTGCTGTTTCTTTATAAACCATAAAAAGGGCAGAGGAATAAGGTCATCACACTCATTACTATAATGGCAATTACTTTAAGAATAGGAGTTATTTGACCCTCTCCTCAAAGGTTTATAGGAATATCACATTTATAGACCATAACACAGCACAGTAAGACATGAGAGGGCAATAGACCTCATCAAACATTTTCTTCTAAAGTAACAGCCAAGGTTAAAAGAAATTTCCCCATCTCCTACTTCAATGAACTCTATCAGCAGCATTAAAGACATTAAAAGAGACACAGAAAATTATACTGATCACAAGAAACCTGTTTCTCTGTGGCTGTTAATGTAGTAAAACCTTTTAAGTGACAAGCTGCTGACTAATAGCATTACTAAATCAGACAGCTGACCAACATTTTTTCATCTATTTATTAAAGGATTGTGACAGGCCAGCCACAACAGCGGCTGCTAAACAAGGACATGGTCCACAGCAATGTTATAGCAAAAGTAGGAAAGGTGCATTATGGTTGTTTTGATAAACACATTCAAAAGCCTTTCCACTTGTTTGGTTAATCTGGACTACACACCAAGCTTTAAGACAGATCTTGAACCTCTAAAGTTAAGTAGGGCTTCTTCAGAGAAAGACTTATAAATATGCACACACAGGCATAGAACAATTATTTTACTATAAACTTTATGATCTGTTTTTTCATCTTCACAACTAACTCTGGACTTGGGTATATAATTTATACCTAAGAAAGAGCAATTTGCATGCCTTCACAAAGATCCTGCTGTATCAATAATTCTTTTTAATAGATTACATGCACCGAGGGATGTCCACTTCATCCACTGCTGTATATTTTTGCAGGACATCTTGTTGTAGTCCCCATCACTATAAGCTTCTGCCAAGCATAGGGCCATACAGGCTATGTCTGTATCAGGAACTACTGCAGATCAACAGGAGCAGATTGGTAGACAGGAAGGGGTTGTTGTTGTGGTATAACCCCAGCCAGCAACTAAGCACCACACAGCCGCTCACTCACTCCCCCCCCACCCAGTGGGATGGGGGAGAAAAATCGGGGGAAAAAAAAAGTAGAACTCGCGGGTTGAGATAAGAACGGTTTAATAGAACAGAAAAGAAGAAACTAATAATGATAATGGTAACACTAATAAAATGACAACAGTAGTAATAAAAGGATTGGAATGTACAAATGATGCACAGTGCAATTGCTCACCACCTGCCAACTGACACCCAGCTAGTCCCTGAGCGGCGATTCCCTGTCCCCACTCCCCAGTTCCTATACTAGATGTGACGTCCCATGGTATGGAATACACCGTTGGCCAGTTTGGGTCAGCTGCCCTGGCTATGTCCTGTGCCAACTTCTTGTGCCCCTCCAGCTTTCTCGCTGGCTGGGCATGAGAAGCTGAAAAAGCCTTGACTTTAGTCTAAACACTACTTAGCAACAACTGAAAACATCAGTGTTATCAACATTCTTTGCATACTGAACTCAAAACATAGCACTGTACCAGCTACTAGGAAGACAGTTAACTCTATCCCAGCTGAAACCAGGACAGTTGTGCTGAAGATGGGATACCTACGACATAGACTTCTGTCGTCAACCATCACTCCACTTTGAAAATAATCTGGCATTTAAACAGCATACTAATAAGGCAATGGATTATCCTTCTATCAGTTTTTCACAAAAATGGTAAAGTCAATGAAATAGTAACTAAAGCTTTTCTTAAAAGTTACTTTAAAGGCATGAAAACCAGTTATAGATGAGATACCATCTTCAGTAAGTACATTTTCTTTACAAGAAAACTTTCTTTCTAAAAATGAAAAGGGTATCTAGCTTGTGGCCTACACATAGAAAAGACTAGAATGTTCTTTTCCAAAGAATTAAAGATAGAACAGGAGACTGTTGCGAACTAGAGACTACTTCTCAGTTAACTGGCAACCAAGGTAAAAGATGCCCATTCTCATCCTTCACAAGTATGTTTGTGAACTGCTACTTTTTATGGCATGAAAATGAATCAAAAAGTATCACTCCACCTCCCTTTGGTAATAAAATAACCACCAGTTCAGTTCCTAAGTCTATTTAAAGAGTAAAACAACAAAACACACGATCATGTTCTCATTCCTCATGCCTTTTTGGTTCATAATGTTATTCTAAGAGGTGTTGCACAATTAGTAGCTCTCAAAACAGTAAAGTCAGTTGCAGCTATAACATATTCACATTGTGGTAAACAACTATTTTCTTTGGCACAATATCACTCCTCCTTTTCTCCCCAACTAAGACAAGCTGAGTAAGAGGGCAAGTTGATAAATAAAACAAAATAGAAAACAGCTGAACAGAAAAACACAATACAGAAACATGAAAAATGGTAACTCCTATCCTTTCATTTTCAAAATAACACATTTCAGTGACTTAAGATGGCAATTACTAGAATGTAAGTATTTGCTGTGCTTCCAAGAACAGCAGTAAATACCAATAGTATTATTTGAAACCTCTGCTACAAGCACAAGATATGTCAGCACATGCTGTCCAGAAACCACACAATCCCTTCGCATAATGATGAAATCTTTGCTTTGGCAAAAAGAATTATCCCCATATATGAACCTCAACTATTAAATCACCTTGTTAACTGGGAAGAGGAGGGGAGACAAAGGGAGGCAAAGCACAGGAACGGAAAGTATTTTATAGCTGTCCTTAAATGACAGATTCAGAGACCAACAGCTGTAAACATTAAGTCCCATCAGCAGTGCCACATACTGCCATGGAAGGATCAGTGTAGGCCCGGTGCAAACGATAGGTAAGAGTGTAGTGTGTTTAAAAGCATGCGACTCCTGGTAAGAGTCAGGTAGTTTGATTGATTAGCTACACTGTTTTGTCAGTCAAAAGGGTATAACCACAGAACAAAAACCTTTGCTGGGCAGTTTGGGTGCTGAACATTTGGAGGAACTGAAAACAGGTTTGTTTGGAAGAGTTGCAGAATAAGGTGGTGTGAATAGTAAGGACTGCAGAAGAATGACATCAAGCCAGGCCAAAATCTCTGGAGAGGTACTGCTGCAAGGATTTCATTGCTTTTTTTTTTGACTGGACTAAATAAAGCAAAGAAAAGTAGAAATTGTTTCCTGATTTTTTTTTTTTTTTTTAATTTCTGAATGCCTTATTTTGCTCTGCTTTTTAAGTCTGTTTGTGGTTTGTTTGGTTTTTTTTCCATACCTCCTTCTCATTAAAATTATAGATTGACTGACATCTCTTCTTTCTTTTCAAGCATGCAAACTCTGTAATCCCATAATCCTTAAGTGGGAAAGGATGATTATTGAGAAACTTGTCTGAACTATGTGAGACATTACTAGACATTTTAGCAAACAATTTAAAATCATTGGCTTCAAGTATATTTTATCAGAATTGAAGGCACTACCTGTAACTTATGTTACCTAAATACCCAAAGGAAAATTTTACCAAACCTAAAAAGCTGTCTGCATAGGCAGGTCAATCTGTAGTATTTCAAAAAGTAAAAATCAATATTGTGATAGTACAAGATGGAATGGACACTATTAGAAAAGCTGGTACATAATTGTCACTAAAGAAGAAACATCACAGCACACTTATTGGTCACAGGTAACAGGCTATATACATTACAGTGTCTACCTAATCATCTAAAACATATGATAAATCCAAGTCAGTAAGCAATTTTGCCAAAGAAAATTCTTGCAGTACATGTTATAGATATAAAAGACTGGGCAGAAAAACTTAATCTGTATTAAAAACTAAAACTTCTCAGTATTTTAAAATGTACTTTAAAACAGTTCAGATAATTTTCAGTTTGCTTAGTAATGTTAATTACTCTGCCATATAGGAGGTATAACAGTAAGCTGAACTGTTGTTGCTCAGTTGCTTTCTCATTTCTTAATATTTTACACTATTATAAACAACAGTGATGATTTTTATTTGCTTATTTCCTATACTTTTCCTTAGCTGGCAAAACTGATTAGTCTTATAGCCATTAAGTAATACAAACCCACTCCCCAAATACCATACACTTGCATGCCAAGTGATATAGATTTTGATGTTAATCAGTCCTTTGGTGCATTTGTCATTTGCGGCATTTTTATAGTAATCACAATTACAGGAAACATCACAAGAAAGTGCTAAAATTACCCAGATTTTTTTAAGTTGTTATTAAATACTAATTCGACGCAGAACAAGACAACAGATGATGTTACTCTCCAGAATAGTCAATTTATTTGTTCGCCTCATCTCTTCACTGCTCCAGATTACAAAGGTTACTCATTATAACTGCTTCTTTACTGCCATTCTCTTAGATAATTTCCACTTAAATTATAACATTTTGCAGTATTATCAGTCATGCATTCTACATTATGGAAAACGTGACTACAAAGTGAACTATCATGTACCTCTGACACAGGATTTCCCCCTACCATTCTTAACAGTATCTATAGTATCTATCAGTACAGTATCTATACAGTATCTATCTATATCTGTTAAGAATATATTTCAAAAAAAAGAACTTCTTTACCATCTTTCCTCTCCTTACATCCAGGCATAATCAAAACCTGCCAAAACATTCAAACAGTAGATTGTAATAGATTTAACCAGCATTAAAGCTAAACACACCATTTGTAACTTTTTTCAAATCATTCCCAATGTGGACATACAGTTCACTGTATCCATCCTCAAACACCGAATAGTTGCTATTTTGAGACGTATTGCTTAAGAGCTATGACAAAAAGTCTTTCCCAAGTTATATGTTGGATACTTAAGCACACATACCAAGCAAGCAAAGAGGCACTATAGAGCCCCAAGAAACAACACAGGCCTTAAACAGTGAGAATGAATCAGTTATTCAAACAGCATTATCCCTTTGGGATGTGAATGAGACAGGTTGTCATTTTTAGAGACTAACATCACGCTTTTGCCAGAGTCCCAAGACTACAAATGAAAACGTCACTCTGGCTCTTCCTAGCTTTCCAGTATTTGGCATTGCCACTAATTTTTTACCTTTATTGCCACTAATTTTTTATCTTTTTTGTGCACAGTAAGATATAGAGATAATATGCCTAATTTCTTTTTTACAGATATTGGTGTCTATATTTAAAAAATTGTTTGTTTTTAAACAGATTATTTTTATAGAGTAATCAATCTTTACAAACACCAGTTGTTTACTGTTCCAGACATTTGCCTAACCAAGTCTTGTTCAGCTGTTTATAAACTTGGGACCTTTTGAAAACTTGCCTTTACACCCTGGTATTTCAACAAGACACTAGATGAAACAAACTCTCTATTAATTATTGCTAATGCATGTACTGCCAAGATATAGTAGTGAATGTATTCATATTTGCAAATATACTGCTATATAATTACGGTAAAACATGCTGCTTGATGAGATAAAGACAAACAATTCTTTCACAAAAATAAATAAATAATAATAAATAAATCTATATAGGCCTGATTTTATAGTCTTCTCATTCAGACTCCAGATTTTATTCTCTATTTGATTAATTTAATAAACATTTCACTGATGTGAAAGCAGCCTACCTTAAGCACTATCTACTGCATACTGAAATTTGCAACAGTCTAATCCAGGGAAAAACAAGTGACCTACTAAACTTCCAAATTTCACCTCAAAATACCATTTAGTTTTCAATATATAATCAGGTTTGAATTGCTTATGCAAATGCAGCTAACTGCATCCTCTGAAAAGGCATCTGAAATATGTAAAATATTGTTTTTGTAAACATATAACAGTCTACCATGACATGCTTTTTCACAGCAGCAAGTACGAAAGTTAACCCTTGAGACTGAATACTGGACTTAAAGAAGTTAAACAATTCATAACCAAAACTAAGGTTTATAATTACAGGAATAAAAAAAACTTCCACTCAAAGTGCATATATCTTGATGGCTCCAACAAGTTAGATTACTTTCAATGTACAGGAAAAAGGTAAGATTTTTAAATGTGAGAAAGGAAGGGTAAATTTTTTGTATAATCAGTTTGTGACATCAATTCTAGAGAAAAGCCTAAGCCATTTTTTCTCCTTTACCCCCCACTACATTAGGGAACAGTCATTCCAGTACTGTTATAAAAACTAACCTTCTGAAAAATTCTAAAACTAAGAGAAACCTACTTAAAATATTTGCCAAATCACTAATTAATGTCTAGTGGCATCTATCACATGCAACATCGTTATCATGATGTTGAAACAAAACTCATCCTGAACCTTGCAGCTCACACGCAAAGACTGACACAAAAGCAGCAAGGATAAGTTGACTGGACAATATTTTTTTGTATTAACTATATATTGTATTAAATTTGAATGGATTTTAGATAAAGAAATAACCTAAATTCACCTAAGAGTGAAATAGTTCTTTCAAAGAAAAATGTCACAGTTTGGTATGGAAAGAAGAAAAAACAAGTGAAAACGTGGGATAGATGTTATAAAAGAAGTATAGCCTCAAGATCTAAGAATTGTAGATGAAGCTCTTGGAAATCTCTTCCGCTAAAAATACTGTAGAAAACAGTGATTAGCATGTATTTACAAATACTGTGACTACATTTTAAGCAAGAAGTAAAACTTAATCATCAATTTCAGTTGGAATAAAACTGGACAAGTTCATAAAAGGAAATAACCTGTTATGTCGTTTTAGTAAATACTATCTACATAAAAACATGTAGCCTTTTAAACTGAAAATTGAGTGGCAGTTTTAAAGCCTAGATGCATTGTACAACTTTGCACAATTATGAAAATATTTGTCATATTAAAATGCCAGGCAAAGTACAATTCTGTAGTTATTTTTAAATTAGTTCTTCTAATAGTAGATCTTACTTGAGAAGTTTGGTAATAACCATTTCAGGTCAAATATAGGTAAAATCTGTGATACACATTCATTTATATTTTCAAGTAACTCAAGTATCTTTATAGATTTACATAACATTATTTTTTCTTAGGGAAAATGTACAACCTGAGACACTATTTATCACATTTGCAGGCTTCAGACAATGTTTAGTGAAAAAAACCAACTCACTCCCCACTTGAAGATTTTTTTTTTTCTTTTACTCAAGCAATACTTCAAGATTAAATTCTCTGAAAGCCTCTGACACTCTCAACAAATATTCCCATTTGGAAGTGTCAGTTATTCTGTAACTAGAAAAATTCCAATCAATCTTTCCTGCATAAAGACCTGGTATTCTAATGAAGAGGGCTTAGAGAAGAGCAAATTGTGACGCTCATACATTACAATGCTGCTGGCACCGCAATGAAAAAAACTCCTGAAGATACTTAACTGCCAAATTTGTAAAGAAAAGCAATTTTCTGGTTCTGTAGGTCCTGTACTCTGCCAATAAAAAAAAAAAAAAAAAAAAAAAGAAAATAAAAAAAGGTTTCCTCCCCCTCATATAGTGCACAGCAACCAATGCTTTTCAAAGAAAGGCATTTCCCTGAGCTGTGCACCACAGAACTTGATTTTCACCTTGTTATTTCTTAAAGCTAACTTTTGCTTAAACATTTATCACTGAATTCCATTTGAACTTAGTGTAATACAAGTAACTGGTACCAGTTATCAGTTTAATGTATAATCTAACATTAAGTAATACATTTTAAAAGTTCAATTATTATAATCCATAAATTTCTTTAGTATTTTCCTGTTTTAACCAAAATCCATTATTTTGCCCCCAGAAATCATGACAATAAGGTAAGAGATAATGGCATGTCTAGCTGCCAACAGATTAGCAATGTATTACTTTAAATCTGTAAAGTACCATGTACACTTATGCCATTCATTGCAAGAAGCAGAAAGAGGAGGAGAGGTGGGAGTTATGCCGTGGGAGAAAAAAATTTATCATCCTTCTGGAAAAAGATATTCCTGGCAATAGGTTTTGTCACACCATGCCTACACACCGAACGGGAGGTCTCTGCTTTATTGGGGTTGTCACAGATTGATGATGCCCTTCAGGTAATATAACTGAAGTACTTTCAGGAAGCATCTCCAAGTACTTGGCTCTGGTTATCTTTTGGTAACAAAAGGGAGCAAACTGGAAAAGAACTTAAGTTGCTCTATGATAACAAAGCTTTGTGGATTGATGGACTGTGTGCTCTGGTTTCAGGAGTAATTTCACTTCTCCCACCCAGCCATCACTCTAAGTCTCCCGAAAGATCTAGTTCCCATCCTGAGCCCTCTTATCTCTCCCATTTTTCCCCCAGACCTACATCCTAAGTGTGTTCTTGAACTATTCTCAGTATGTGCTGGCTCAGGAAGGAAGCTCATCAGAGTCCATAGCCATTTGGTCTGCACTTCAGTCTTTCCTTTGGTAAAGGAGTGAATTTGGCTTGCTTTCCTCTAGTCCAGCATCTATCTGCAATATGCTTGTAAGAACTTGTACAAGAACGAATTTGTAAAATAAATACCCAGTGCAAGATAGATATAGGCCATCCATAAATGGAACAAAAGACAAAACCAAAATATCATTTGACTAGGATTCAACTTGGAAATTTAGATCACATTTTAAATTCTTTTCAAAGAAGGGTTGGTAAAGGTACAGAAGCAATGCAAAGAACAAGAAATCAGTAGCGTATGCCTTCAGAAAAACTTAAAGGCAAATTTAGGCAGTGGTTATACTGGAAGAATGGTATTTTTCCAGATAAAATAACTAGCAGAAAAAAAATAATCTAGAAAACTACAATTTGGATAAGACAACAAAAGGGATGATACAGTAAAAAAATGTATTTTAAAATATGAAAACAGTCTTGTATGATTTTAACTTTAATTTAGTCATCAAGATGGTAGCTAAGATGAATATTATCTAAAAATAATGATGAAACAAGAGCTTCATACAAGAAAAAGTGATATAACTGGCAGGAGAGACATGCAGTTATCACCCCAGTGAATGTAGTACCTCTTTAAATGACAGTGAGTGCTGGTATTCTTTTGTGCTGCTGTCCAAGGTTTCAGCCCTAAACAGACAGCTAGTAACTCATTTCTTTTATGACTGAGAACACTCATTGTGTTTAAGGATAAGAAATAAAGGCCTACAGAGAAACATCTCGATCTATTATGAGTATAGAAGGTGACCTGCAAGCTGATACTAGTATCTTTCACTTTTTTCACTGAAGTTCTGCCTTCTAAAAAGTATATTAATTATTGATAGCCTTTGGATTATCTGCAAGTCTGCCAATTTCATGCATAACTGACATTTCATCTCAGAGTCTAGAGCAAATAAAGAAAAAATATATTTTAAAAATTACAAAAGATTTAGAGGAGCTCTCTGTACATATTAAGCTATTCTCTCCGTAACTCTAAGAACACTGGGGACATCCCAAAAGGCTAGAAGAAATGAAACAATGGTTTGTGGGTTTGTTGTTTGTTTGGGTTTTTTTGGGGGGTGGAGGGGTGAGCCGACAGTACAAACAATTTTAAAGGCCCCACATCCTTCTTCTGATCTCATGCAAAATAATTTCAGAGTCAACAAGCAGCTGGATTTATAAAAAAGATAATAAAATATAATCCTAATTAAAACATGAACTTATATAACATAAGCCTCTTAAAGTTATCTTATAAATCTAACTGAAAAGTGTAAGACTGTCATTATGAGTGCAAGGCATCTAACTCGATACTAATACATTCTGATTAAATAGAATTTTTAATGCTGGATACATTAAACTCATTTATAATGCGGTCGACTAAACTGAAAACACAACTCTGAGCACAGAATCAGCAATGAATAGGTACATTTTCCAAGAAACACCACAGGGATGAGTTATTAGCTCACCATCTCTTACTATTTTTACCAATAGCCTGGAAGAAAAACTCATCACTGATTAGGTTTGAAGAGAATGCAAAATTTGTGGGAAAGGTGGCTAAGGAGGAAGCTGAATCAGAGTAGAGCAATCAGTTCTCCCTCTAAATTTGGGAGGGTAAGACGACAATCAAATAAGCCACATTAAAATGGAAGGTCTTGCCTTCGCTGAAAGAAATGCAAGCTGTAGTAATCAGAAAGGTACTATCTTCTCTAGTAAAGTAAAGGTTTAAATTTGTTTGGGAAAAGGAACCTAAAATAATTGACACTACAGCCATATGCACGATAAGAGCATAATTGTGTTTAAGTCATTAAGACATCAGATCTTGTTAGAACAAGCAAGGATGTATTATCCTTCTCCCTCCCCCATAATCAGTACAAGCCAATAATACCAAGCCACATGTAGCCTGTTACATGAGTTCTCAGTTTCTCCATGTTCTGGCAAAACCATATAAATTATCCCTCAATGCCTAGAGGCATATAGGTATTATCTTAATTTTTTTTTTTGTTGAAAGTATATAGTACTTCAGCAGGATTGTTTTTTTCCCCAAAGCTTTGACCTGGAAAAAAAGGAATTTTCAGGCATGTGCTGACTTAGAGAAAATGCAATTCACAATACTAACTAACAGTAAAGAAGAAAAAAAAAAAAGTACTGGAAAGTTCCTAGAGACACCATAACACCTTAGAAGACACTGGAGTAATTTGACTGATGCCATTATTGTCTAATTACTATACTAAAACTGATAGCAAGTTCAGTAAGTAAATTAATTGAATAGGACTTTTAGCATCAGGTTTTTCTTCTCTCTAGCAGTTCTTTGCTAGTGTCTATACATATTTCTTCATCAACTCCATCATTACCATACTATTTTATTTCCCAACCACTTAAGTTGTCTCTGTATTTCTTCCTGTTGCTGAAGAAAAACCAAAAGCAAGACTTAGAATAATCTCATTCTTTGCAGGCACCTACCTATTAGATACATTTTACCACAAAGAAATCAGCAACACAAAAGTTAAGAGGTTTCCCTGACAAAATGATATACTGAATTACATTAAGTTACAGTCTTTCTATGGGTAGTCACACCACTTCTAATTTTTTTTTGTTGTTGTTGTAAACTTCACATACACAAGCATGTCTTTCCAGGGAACTTCTAAGTATCATTAGACAGGTTTGGTCTTGCTTTTGGGAATGGGGGAGTTAAGAAGAGGGGTAAGGGAAAGTAAAAAAAAAAAAAAAAAAAAAAAAAAACAACAAAAGGAGTAAAACCTGTTCAAAATTGTGAACTGGATCTTCTTTCCCTCAACATGTTGTCCATTCCATGGTTTTCCTTTTATGTATTGGATGTAACCCCACATAGTACTGTATTTCACTAACTTCGCCCCCCCCGCATCAAAGGTGTTACTGTAACACAATGCTTAAAGGTGAATTGAGCTCCTTAAAAGCTGGCTGCCTTCACAAAACAGTACCACAGAAACATACCACCCAGATTTACAAAATTCATGTAATCGACCAGGAAGCCTTTACAAATGTTTATTCCTTCACAGCATACCCTTAAGAAGGGAAATCAAGCACAGGGTATTTTCCACCAAAGCAATATCACCAATATATGGTATATTCGGTTCCAAAATAATCTCAGTATGGTAGACAAAAGTCTGTATTAACCTTTTGCATCAGCGTGGAGAACACTTCAGTAAATTGCTGATCAGCAGACATGATCTGAGGTTAGAGAGTATAACCACCTCAACATAAGCATACAAAGAACGTCATGCTGCCACAAGAGGCAGCTGACATACAGGGGGGTGTCAACTTCAGACTCTAGTTAGCAAAAAATGCACCAGTACCCATTGTGCCCTACAAGCCTTGACAAGGTCCCACTTAGAATCCTGGGTCCAGTTTTCAGCACAACCTGTCTAGAAGGATTGGGACTAAATGGAGGACATTTGGAATGAAGATAAGGTTTAAAAAACAGAGTGCAAGAGACACTACCTGTCCACACATAAAAGACTGCTACAAAAAGGAAGGGAATAAACTGTTCTTCATGTTCATAGTAGATACAGGACAAAATAAGGGGCTGATACTGCAGAAAAGATTTCAGACGACATTTAAGAAAAGTGAGACTTTCAGATGGTAGGGTTCTTCTGACATGCCAAAATAAAGTCCCCATTGGCCCCACACCCCAAAGATTAATTTATAAATTCTAAGTCAGCAGGCCAGTGTCAATAAAAAAGAGGTAAGGTGGTACAACTTCTGTAACTAAACCTCTCAACAAATGCTGTTGATAATACAGGTTGCATTTTCAACAGCAATTAATAGGTACCTACTCCAGTAGTTTTGTTGCCTAAATGCCACTGTGCAATTTACTTCAAAATATATTAGTATCCTTTCCTAATATAACAGGGACAATTTCGTATTTAAGAAACATTAAGTATCCCTATATAATGAGATTTCATATTACATACTATATACATTTAATAATTATGTCATGTAAAATTAATCTGATCCACTGTCACATGCTTACCCCGTATATACATATTCACTCTGCTTTTCTTGTAATTTTTCTTATTTTAAAGCTCAAAAATTTTTAACATGCCACTTCTTTAACAAACCAAACAGTTAAAAAAATTTCTACAAACACTTCACATTGTATATACTTATTTCATAAATATTGACTGCTAGGTGTTGTAAATTGTGTTCCAAACATCCAACTTAAAGCTTATGAAGAGCTCTTGCCATTTCAGCTTTTGAGAAATGTCATCAGTCTTGGCAACTGACTGCTTTGGATCTCTAGCTTCTGCTAGATGATTATATAAATTGTGATAAATATAGATTCTTCCAATTTTCTAAAAATTGTTAAGTTGTAGGACTTTTCTGATGTAGACTTTGCTATTTATCACTGGTCTCAGATTCATGGTTTGGGAAGGCAAAGAAATATATTGTACTGAGATACCCTTCCTAATGACCTTCTGATGGATGGGGGAAAGCTAAAAATCTTCCACATTTACAGCAGACAGCCAATTTGTTAACAAGCACTATTACAGTCAATTTATAACTTAAATACTTTAACAAGTTGCCAGATAATGTTTTAATACAAGTCTTAATGTATTTTATTTACATAGGACCAATTCTATTGGATTTTGCTTTGGGTAATTTGGAGATACATTTCTGCAAGGTAATAAAGTTTCCTAGTAGTTCATATAAACCTAATAGTTCATAGAAAACCTACCAGTTCATACAAATGACCGAAATGCACTGCTATTTACTGCATTTCCCTAAGTATCAAACAAAAAGACTAGACATACTATGGAGACCTTACTACACTTTGTTCCTCAAACTTCAGGAAAAAACACAACCCCATAATGTTAAATTCCACTGAGTTTGTAAGAACCAAGATTTTAATGTTATGATACATCTGCTGTGATGACAGAGTGTGGTCTTTGCTGATAAATGGAAGCAGTTTGCCAGGATTATGTGTGCAGATTAACAAATGCAGATTAGCAGTATTCTTCTGTACTATACTGGAGCAAGCAGCTGCTGCATTATGGGGAGTACAAACTGTATTCCTTCAACAGTCAGTGTGGTTTTGTTCCCTTGTTGCTGTGTGTATGTACTACACAGAGCTAGTAGTGAGGCTCTCCTTATGTTTACATGACAGACCCACACCTCCTGCTAAAAGCAGCTCACTGTTTTCCATAATAGGAAGAAAGCAGCACTCTTAACCAAGTAACTGCCTGCTACAACCATGCAAGATTTTTAGCTTTCCCCTATCCAGCAGAAGGCTATTAAGAAAGATTTCTCTTAGCATAATTTAAATAAACTAATGGATAAAGGAATACCTTCTAGGTAGTCTTTAAAATAATTCATAGATTCTTCTTTTTCTAGATGGCTTAGTTACTGTACTCCAAGATATACTTAACCTAGCAGAAGTAAGACCATCCCTAAACATTTATTTTAACCTTTTCACATATTTAAAGAGATACAAAGGAAGTTCAGAGCAGCAAACCAACAGCCAAAAGCTGAACCACACTACTTAACAGTGCTGTTGAAAAAGGAAGAAAATGTTCTTAAACTCTGTTTAGCAAATAGTATTTCTTTCAAGGTTAATGAAAATACTTCCTGATGTCTTTAGAAAGCATTTTCTACATGGTATCTGGCATTCTTCATTGACTTGAATTCATACCATCTTTCTTTCATAACTTACACCTCCTTTAAACTGTTTTTCCTTGTTGGGCTTCAGGAGTGGTTTTTTTTCCTCTGTTTTTCAGGGTTTTTTTTTGTTTTGTTTGTTTTTTTATTGTAATTTAACCACCATCACCACCTCCTTTTTCTTTCCCCCCCTAGGTTAACAGCAGCATAAGAAGGAAGACATAATACAATCAGAAGCTCTTTGGTTCAAAAACTGTAGCCTTGGTCAAGGCAGAAGAATACCAACTTTTTTTTAGCCCTCACAATACCCTGTGTTTCCTAATTAGCAAGGAAGAAAACAAGATGGACAACAGTCAATAATGATGCACTGCTTTATTTTCTCATGAAAGGTATGAGACTTGACTTTGGGAGGTACTACCTTCTCAAGGTACACATTCACTTAATTTTCTGTCATCATTCCAACAGCATCAGTTTGGTTTATTTAGTATATTATATATCTCAATTGGAAGATGTGCTGCAATATTCTCTTCTCATTTTAGTAAAAGATTAAATGTAATTGCCACAATTTTACATTAAAATAAACATGAGAGAATATGCTGCTATTTCAGAACATTGCCTAATACGTTCATCTGGCAAATGCAAATGTAAGGCCAGTTCTGTATAGATCAGGGATTTTACGGTGGTTCTGAGAACACGCTTGCCATGCAATACAGGCAGCACAGTCTATTCAATAGCTCTGCACAACTGAAATGAATCCTGCAAGAGCTGTTAAAAAGAACAATAAGATTTTGTTCTTTTCCATGCAAGGATTCTTAGTGATACAAATTTGAAATGCCAGCTACATAGCTGGAACACTGAATAAGGCTAAAATCCTACATAGATTTTAGTACTGAAATTAAGGATGCAGGAAGAAAAAAATTCACAAAAATGAAAATTAAAGCTAGAAAGATATAGAAGGCTTTCAGTTTTATTCTGTGGGGAGAGTTGCAAACATAAAAGCAAGTGGATGGTATCAGTTTTTTAGCACTAGAGTTGCTGGAAAGGACCAGCAAAGAATCCCTACTTTGTATTCTTTACAGACATTACTTTGGTGGCAGCAGCTGTGCTACCTTCCACATAAGTTGCCACACTTGGTACACTAGTTGAGCAGACAGCATTCCATGAAAACCCAAAGGATGTTGCAGAAGACTTTGTGGTTAACTATGTCTTCCACAGATTTCTGATACAGGTATCTACATTACCTTTTGGAGTTAATTCCTACCTTTATTTGCAGACAGTCCTTGTTAAACAGATTTCAAAACTGATGCTCTGAGAATTAATGTCTATTTTCTCCCACAAGAGATCTTTCTAATAAATTATGGTCCTTTACAGCAATTTTTTTTTTCATCTATTTGTAGGCTAACACACATATGAAAAAAAGTACGCATAGAACAATTTAATTATGTACTTTAATTTCATCTGCAGTTTCTTTCGACTGGCTTGGAGAAACACAGAAGTGACTCAATTTGACTGCAGCCAGGCTAATCGTTTACAGTGCAAAAGAATGGCACTAGTAACAGATAATCAGTCATAGACTTCAGTTTCAGAAAAGGAGCAGGCTTAGCACACTCTTTAGTCCCAGAAAATTACAGAAATAAAACCCTAGTATGACTCACACCGATAACCTGTATTTGTTTTATGCATGCTAAATTTTAGACAAACATACTGTAGAACACATCCTAAGTCACTGCTGCTATTTACATGACACAGAAAAAAAGCATTTTCTACATACAGGACAAACATAATTAAAAACAAACAGCAGGCAAAACAAAATCCCCAGGCTATGAGTCAACATAAGCTGCATGAAAAAAGCTAACAGGACACTAAGTTATAAGTTAAAATGGTAAGAGCAGAATAAACTTTATGAAGAGTTATAGCAGTTATAAAGACCAAAGCACAAACTGGCACCTTGTGCTTGAGGGAGCTTGCTACCCACATTGCTTTACTATGTCATACAGACATTTGTGCAATGTCGACTAGTGTGTGATGGTGTATCTGACGCAGCAAGACCAGCAAAAATACTGGATCATTGTTTTCAAGCAAATGAGAACCTTACAAGGAACGCGTGTGAAGAGATGAGTCTAGAAATGGAGCAAAAAATATAGAACATCTAAAGATTACATTATCCCAGCCCAAAACCACAGCTGACTGGTTTTATGTGGCACATTAGACTAAATTCAGGTTCTGTTTCATGACTATATTTGCTTATTATTTTAGTCTTCTGTGAAACATACTACTATGCAAGATGCTTAAATGTCAGAAGTCAGTTAATATTAGAATCTAGTGTTTTAACTAACAAATTATGGTATCTATTGGCTCAAGTCAAGTATCTGCAAATTCTTTTTACATGTCTTCATCTAACAAGTAATTCACAATAGCATAGGAATGGAAACTTGTTACATCATGCCTAAAACCAGAAAAAAAATTCTTCAAGGCAGAAACCACATCTTATTTCTTTGTTCTATGAAGTGTTTAGTACACTTTTTGTTGCTTTACAGAGTTAAAGGAATCCTACAGCATGAAAATGCAGAGGCTGGAGCATGTAGCTGCAAGCTAACTGGGTGAGCTGCTGGAGTCCTTTGTCAAGGAGAAATACTCTGCTGATGAGAGGGACTGTCATTTCAAATGGATGCAGTTCATCAGAGAGACCAAAAATCTGGACTGCAGGATGAGTTAACCACTTCTTCTGTGCTGTGTTATCCAGAAAGAGATCTAGATTCTGGCTATGGGTACAAAACCAGCACTAGCAATCCCCCTTCCTTCTACGTAAGTTTCATTGGCTATGACTAACTTTGCAACTAGTACTGCAAAACAGAAAAGCAAAACTGGTGCAAAGGTCCCAGAAATCACCTCTACTCCCTTCTCAGAGTATTTACTTCAATCAGCTCTACTCTAGTCCTGTGAAATGAGTGCCCCTTGGCAAGTGGGCTACCACAGGTACAATCCTAGAATCCATCTTCCAGTTTAGCTGCTGAAAGAAATTGAGTTTGTGCTCCCTGAGATGACTCCACAATGCAAACCAGAAGCGCAGTAACTGGGAGAAACATGGAGATTTGCCTCAAATGTGCACTTCTGATCACTATTAAAAAGCTAATATAGGCACACCTAATTATACCTCAGTTATAGCCCTGATTCACAAACTGCTACAGAGAGAATTATTGCCAGACTTCCTCACAGAAGACATTTTCAAGGAAGAAGGTAATTTGCAGCTAAGTGGATAAACAATTTGGATGACAGCACACTACTTTTTATATTAAAAACCCATACACACAAATCATGTCTTGAAATTAGTGATGTAACAATTTTTAATCCTACCAGCTATTATGGACTTGTTGCTGGGGTTTTGCTGGAGCCTCTCATTCCCTTTGCATCTTGGATAACAATTGTGGAATTGTATGGAGGATTTAAGAGTTTCTTGATTAATGATAGCACTTTTCAAAAATAATTATACATGGGTGTAATTTTAAGGTAGCTGCTTGACGTTTTTCTGCAACAGTATTTTTCCAAATTACTGTTCAAATTTTAACAAAAGTTACACTTCTTGATTGCATTATGCTTAGTACAGCTTCTATATTTTCCCATATTGAGAAGATGATACAAAGAAATATTTGTAAGTATGGCATATTTTCCTGGAGATAGTATTTATATACAGGGCATTCACTAACCTTTTTCTAATAGCTAAATTTTATTTAAGAACTAAGTATCTAAAAATGCCCCCCCCCCCTTTTTTTTTATTCAGAAACCATGCAAGATATTAACCTTTTTTGTAAGTCAGATGAAAATGCTCTATCAACATACAACAATAAAGGTGGAAAAATAGATTTTTGGTACAAATCTGCTAATAGTCTAACATTACTGTATCTGTATACCCCCAACACACATTGGTTTTAAACAGGTATTCAAGATCAGATATTATTACCCCTCAAACTTAAAATTTAGTTGGTTTTGGCCCTGCCACATTAGGGACAGAGACTGGGCAATACGTAAGTCCACAGTCTGGGTAATTATGCAACTTCAGTTTCCCTGCAGAGTATCTGGCAGCAGAGAACTAAGATGCTGATTCTTTATTCCTTTCCCCACATGGCAGAAGTGCATTGCAGGGACTTGGGGGAAGGAAAGCATTTCTTAATTACTCACTGAATCTGTTTATTCTTCCCTCCACTTGAGGCAAATTGAAAGAGATCACCAGCATATGAATACAAAATGGCCAGCCTGGTTAAATATCAGAATTCTCATAAAAGTACTGGGCTTGTCAAATACATTATTCTGTTGATATAAAATTATTGGCATGATGCAGAAACTTGTGTAAAAGTCTCTTCTGGTTCATCCTGCAAGAACAGATATATATGGTTCTTAAACATAAGGAGATCAAATACATATATGAGGAAAAAATATGAAAAAATCCAAACTGCCTTCCTCTTGCGTACCTGACATTTGAAGGTTTAAGTCAGTTTGGCTCATGAAATAAATAGAACATTTTAAAGAGATAAATCAACACGGAAATATAAAAGTTAATAATCTTGACTTCAACAGTGATCTATGCATATTATCTGTGGAAGCATTAAAACAAGATTACTGCATAACTATCAGAACCATGCTGAATTCTTAAGCTATTTCTGATTTCTATAGACTGTCAAAATCTCCCATATGATTTCCATATGGAAGTGCCTGCTTAAGACAGATTTTTATTTTTTTTAATGCAATTGGAACTTGCCAACTGAAATAAGTAGCTTTGCTCATATTTTGCAACTTAGCTTTCAGAAACTTCTTAAGCATCAGGTAATTCCTTTTGTACTCCTGACCTGAAGTATAATTTGCAGGAGAAAAATACTCTGGTTCTTGGTTTAACACTGTTTCAATTCCAAGCTCTAGACTATTTCTGCACTGTTTAAAGTCTAATGTAGCAGTGCCAAGGCCATATGAACTTCAACCTGGAGAGTAATAACATCATATTCGGTTCTTTTGCTCCCCTACCAAAAATAAAGGCAACAGGATGATCCTATCAAATAAGAAGATTTAACAAAAATAAACACAGATTTAAATTTTAATAGCTTGCAATATATGAAGAACAGAAATAGAGGTACCACTGAATAGTTCTAGTGTTATCGCAAGATACAGTCTCTCAGGAACAGTTTCAGTTACAAGTTTTTAAATCAGAACAAGCCTAAAGAATGACACAGCTTTCAATTTTACCAGGAAAACAAATATTAAGACATGTGAACAAAACAAACATAAGAAAGCCTAAACCAAACCAGACTCCACATGGACTCCCCTACCCCTACAGATATTAGGTTTTAACAGAAGCCTTTGTTCCTGTGTGTTGATTTCTTAACTGCCTCTTTCCTAATCCCATTCCACTGAAAGAAACTAATTTTTATATATACATACACTGATGTATATATATACAGATATACACACACAAACACAATAACTTGCAGCTTCTCAAATTAGATACTACTGCAGCCAAGTCAGTCATGACTAACAAGGAAACTACCATCTACCCTGACCCCAGTGCACAAACACATCCATTTCCTAGACTTTCCAAAGACTTCAATATATAAGGTACTTCCTAGAAAAAGGTTCAGTTATCACTATCTAAGCAACAGAGAAGGACAAAATTTGACATGCCTGCTTTAGTAGGTAGGCATACATGAAGTAAATCAACAATTAATCACCACAGCCATCACTGCTACAAACACACTACAAGGAATTCCAAGTCTGTTGACTGCAGCTACATACATTGTAAAGCACAAGTAAAATGAAAACATTCCATACTCATATCTCTTTCCATAGTTTCATTTTATAACTCACCCCTTTTCAGCTATAGAAATGCAGTACATCTGAACAGATAACAACAAATGTCCTCTAACAAACACCAGCATCTTTCCCCTATTCATGGGGAAGACAGGCTAGCAAAGAGAAAGACTACAATACTATTTTCTATTAAATTGCTCAAAATTACATTGAACATAGGTTTAATACAATCTGGTCTACTAGAACGTATGAGTTAATTACCCATGCAAATTTTCTGTTCTACATAATTGAAAAAGAAAAAATCATTCCAAGCTCTGAAACAGGATATACATCTTACTGTGTAAGACTTGTAGAAACTGTGACATATGGCACACTAGGAAAAGGTATGGGAAGACATCAAGGGGATTTTAAGATTGTCAATACCGCAACAGCCAGATTTGGAGTTCTCTGCCAGCTTTGCTAATTGTATAATAAGAAAAAAGGTTGAGATTTCCCAATTAAAATGTAGTGTTGCTGCTAGGAACTTGCACAGGGATGTGAGCATGGCATGACAAATTGAAACTCTTGGGCTCAGAATATTAGTATTAAGACTACAGTTTCACGGCCGTTTCTTTTTTAGCAACTGGTTTAGACATGGCTGCCGTTCTGCCCAAGCCGATTGTGTTTCCACTCCGGTGTTCCCTCTCATTGTCGCAGTCCCACTGCTTGTGACCTAACTCAACATCAGTACACTCATCTGTTGCTGATCCTGGAGGGTGGACAACTGACCTGGGCAGAGTAGGAATCTGGGGATGTCTATCATGACACTGATGCTTGAATAACTGTTTGCTGGACTATACCTAAACAACACAAGAAAGAAAGACACAAACACCCACTCAAGCACAGGGGAAATACAAAATTGCTACTCAAATGCATTTTAAGCAACATTAATTATTGAATTAAAGATCAGCAAACCTAATTAGAGAATACTGACACATTTTCTCTACTGGCGACTATGAAAACAGATGCCTCTTACAACTACTGTAGAAAGGGATCAAATGAGAAAAATCAAATGAGAAAACCATAGGCTCATAAATGCAAACCAGCAACCTTATCTTCCTTCAGAGACAAGAATGGAATTAAGTTCTGTAAAAACATGGTCAGGAAGTTTGTACTTTGCTGAGCTCTGCTTTTTAAAAAGGATATCAAGATCAAAAAAAGAGACTAGCAAGATTTCAAGTTATCTGCATTCACTAATCACAGTTTAATCAAAAGGAAAAAGTGTCTTGACTAGTTTTATTACTATTGTTGAAATATTTTTATCTTCTGACCTTAGGCACTCTATGAGCAGAAAAGAATTTTCAAATAAACAATAAAAACAAAGTGGATTTAAAGAATCCGGTGTTTATATCACAGTAACTGACTCCCACCACTTCTAAAAAACATTTGTGCAAACTAAGAGGCCTAATACTTCTTTGCAATACTGTATGGAATCAATAATTAATTACTAATTAGTAGCTTTCATGTTGCACCTGTAAAGCCTCTGCAACTTATCACTTGATACCAACTGATCAAATAAGAGAGACTCTCTCGTCATATTCTGCCAAATACTTGTTAGTCTTCTTACATGTTAGCAAACACAAGTTGCTAATAAGCTGACAATAAAAACATAGCTGTATTAATTTTCACACACCTCTGTTCTAGCAGCAGCTTCAGGTCACTGATCATGAAAGTATCAAAGGACTTAAAATAGAACAGTCAGCCAACTCCAGAGGGTAAATTCAAACAAAAAAGACCCTGGAAAAACTAGACTGCAAAGTGTAGATTCAGCTAACGGATGACATAAAATTTATAGAAGTCTTTTCTCTATTAGACATTTTATTTATTCCTCGTGTCCAACATATTCTAATCTGAAAAGACCAGATTGTGCCACAAATACTTCCGCGTACAGTAGCAACAGTAGTTCCACTGATACCACAATAAAATTTGCTCGTGATTTCAAATGAGCAAGCCTAAGTTCTGTATTAGAAGGAATTTGTCAGCTCAACCTTTGTAGTGTCATACTTCATGTTTACCTAATTTATTTTCTATACCAAATATTAATCAATAAAAAGGTGAAAATAGTTTTAAATCACTTAAAATATAGTTGAATCTTATTCCATCATACTGTCATTTTATAAACAACCATATGTAGCCATCCTTTTTACAGATTTTTTTTTTTTTTTTTTTTTAAACTCAGCTTCAGACAGGGAAGAAAATCCATTACTTAGGAGCTTAGTAAAAGAATCATTCAGCTGTTGAACTAATGTTTTAATTAGCAGTTGTAGAAAGCAAAGACGTATTATTAAAAGCCTCCATGAAAGAATATAGCATTGTTGTATGTTTTACATTGAGCTAATACAACTGGTGACTATTGAATGTCATTAGGTTGAATTACCTATGTCAAAACTTTTTTTTTTTTATTTAAAGCTTTTAACCAAAGTTTTCCATAAGGAGGGGAACCACCCCCCCCCCAACTATTTTCAAACCATTTTTCCAACACAGAAATATTCACTGACAGTCAGTGTTGTAAAACTGAAATCAAAGTGATCATATTGTCACTGATATATTTACAAATGCAACCCTTGAACTAAGTAGAATGATAGGTGTTTTCAAGCATTAGTACAGAGGAAATACACCTGCACTGACTGCTATGAGGACACAAAAAAACCAAGCCAAAACAATCATAAGGCTCCCAGTAATGAAACACATTGAACTCTTGAGAAAAATACTTCAAACATAATGATGCATGTTAAAAGACAGATATGTAGCTATTGGGAGTACACAGAAGAAACGTAACACACAAGCTTTAAACACTCACCATCTGAATTGGTTTTTTGTGAAGATCTCGTTCAGTCACCAACTTCTCCTGGTCAGTGACATAAAGGCCTTTTTGTGCCAGGGCTTGTATAACAGCATCATGACCTAGAAGTGGTTTTGCAGCATCACTCTTGAGAATAAGGCTCCCAGCACGACAGTAGAGTTCTGCAGACAGCAACAAGTTAACAACAGGTGGTTTAATGTGCTCCTGGTCATACTGGTCTGTATAAAATGGTTCTCGTAGTTCTTCTGGAACATTGTCTACAAAGACAAAAAAAAAAGCATTAGTCAGTATCAGAAAAGATAGATACAGTATTAGGGTTTTTTATATGTATGAACTCAAAATTATGTTAAAGCATAGAGTCTTTACCAGTCATCATGATATAAAACACTGGTGAAAATTGCATACAAAGGTAACATTTGAACTATAAATAGAAACTTGAGGCCACACCAGAAGGCCAACCTGCAGTTTACAGCATCATTAATTTAAAATTTCTTGGCTTCTCCAAATACATGCCCAAACATTCTCATTTCCTTTGGCATAACATTATATAGGTCAGATATATAAAGGCAGAACAAAACCCATTTAAACAAAAATCCTGTCTCTATTACAATAATAAAATGGAAATGGAACATTATTATTTTAGCACAGAATAATTCCAGACAAAAAGGAAAACAACTACTCAGTAGCCTTCTAAGTTTCATATGTGCAAGAGAAATTTGATTACTAAACGATCCATTTCAAAGGTCATGCATCATAGAATGATGACAATCTAGCAGTTAAGTGTAAATACATAGATGTTTTACTGGAATTAAAAAAAAACGTAAAAAGAGGGAAAAAATATTATCAATTTCCTTCTGAAAAAATACTGAATTCTTATTTGCCTATCCGTGTTACTGAGTTCCTTTACAATTGTGGCTTCCTCCTTTTTCAATGAACTGGCCTAGCACCCACAGAAAGCTATGCAAGATTCTGTCAAGTTTATGCTGAGCTTTTAACTGCAAAATTAGCATTTCAAGACAATCTAACAGTTTTTCCAAATACTTTACAAAACACAATACAGGCAGACTATATTTATAATTGTCTACCACAAAAGTAATGGTTATAAATTAAATATAGTACTAGATCAAATGAAATTAAATCACTAGTGAAATGGAAAATAACTTAGAAATTATTTCAGTCTTCACATTTCTAGGCATACACACTGCAAGATGCTCCATTTTCCACGTGTAAGAATTTCACTCTCTATTGTTGTAAAATCAGTTAAGCCAACAGCATTTATAGGATAAAGAGCATGTGACTTTTCCTGAGCCCAAATGGAAAAGCCTATTTAATTACTAAAAGGAAAAAAATGCGTAGGAAAAAAGTGATGCAACTCCAGGTGTCTATCCCCTTTGCCTTCAGCTGGATAAATGGCTAAACAGACAAGGTTTGAAGCAGAGGGTGGAGTAAACAGCCCAATAAGGGTGGAGCAGGAGAGAGAGAAAAAACAAAACATGCCATCACAAGACAATGACAGATGATCTTCTTCCTCATATATATATTCTACAGCAGTTCATGTGCTTTCATTATGGGCTTTGGAAGAAGAGCTACCTGCCTTCTAGCCATAGAAGGAGAAGGTACGCATTATAAAGTGCAAAAAAAGGAAAGAAATATTAACACATACTTTTAAAGATGTTGTAAGGATGGTAAAAAAGGATAAGATATCGCTTCTTACTTGCAAATTCAGAATATCAAGGGGAAGAGAGGTATAGTGTATAAGTTTGCTTAAACCAGGACCCTAATTTCAGCTAGAAAGCTGACAGCTGTGCTTTAGAATAAAGATGAAAATACAGTGTCAGCAAAACTACTCTACCCTTCAAAAATACAAGCCTAATACCTAACATAATTACTTTTTAAAAAGATAATAAAATTATTAATAAAAAATCTACCAGTGTCAGGCAATGATACTGCACTCTTCTCTTGCTGCTTCCCAGCCTCACTGACTGTAGGACCTATAGTCACCCAATACTACAAAAGGCACTTATAATTAAGGAACTCTATGAGCTGTTAGGCACCCACTTCCCTAGGTACTATTTCCATCTATCTCAATTCTACCTGTCCTTTCTTTTCCCTGTTTGTCCATACACTGTTTAAATATTAAGCTCATTATTTCTCAAGTCCCTCATGATCCATCTCCACTTCAGTATCAAGAGCTCAATCCTCATCATGACTTCATCCTTTATAATTCCAAATGCCAACTTTAAAGCATCTTCGTGCTATTTCCTCATGCTAGAGAGCATTAGAAAACATTTTTTGTAAATATCTCACAATGCACAGGCAGCAGATTTTGCCTTTTTTGAAAAAACCACACACCCCTTTTTGAATCACATGGGAAATCAGATGAAGGCACTGAAGACAATGACAGGTTTCAAGTCTGAAAATTTGAGCCAGAAGAGAAATCCAAAGACAGGAGATAACAAACCCACCACCTATTAATGACTAATTTCTGATCTTCCGTATCACCGAAACAGACCCTAAAGTGACAAGGTAAGAGGCAATAAACACATTTATTATGAAAGCATAATATCCACTACTGGCATTTAGTAACAAAAAAACCTCAATACACTTATAAAAAAAAAATCAAGACAATAACTACCAAAGAATTATTTATAAATGATACTTCTGCTCCTGAAAAATACAGCAAGAGACAAAATGAGATGTATGCCATTTCTTTTACTTCATTGGTGTTCACAAAAATAAATCTGGAATAGAAACTTATTGGTGATCATAAAAATAAAACTGGAAGAGAAATTTATTAGAGAAATAGAATACAGAAACAAGGGGCAACAAAGAGTAACTGTGACTACAGACTTATTCTGAATTTATAAAAGCAAAACATGTGAAAGCATACAAATAAGAAACCCCTGCTGCAACAAGATCAGAAGTCTTCACAAAAATTCTCATGAGAGCTCCCTTCGCACAGAAACACAAGCACTTTTCCCCATTTATAACATGGACCAAACTGTTTGATATCAGAATAGATCTTGATAGAAGACTCAAACTGTGTTCTCATTTTTGTTATAGTTACAAAAAAAAAAAAAAAAAAAAAGAGACAGCAGCTATATAGAGGAAACTCTTCCTGTTACTGATCTCAAAGTAACAGCCCTTCCAGAATTGGCATGCTTTGCCTCTGTAGTCTTGTGGAAAGGAATTTCAAGGCTACATCCAGTTCTCAGCAGATTACCAGACCAACCAACAGGGTCAAAAGCCTTTATTAACAATTCTGGCAGGACTGGAGATTCGTTAAACAGCTCTGTTAGAGAAGAATCTTAACACTAATTCCCAATACGTGCATTTCACCAGTCCCTTTCCTTTGCCCATCTGACAAGAGTCTTTCAAGATTAAACTCCAAAGTAAATGAACAGTTTTTAAAAAAATACCCTGTTGCGCATACTGCCGTAAAGTACCATTTGACCTTGAAATTTGTGGCAAAGTACAGCAATTATGTTAGAGAGATATAGCCGGGACACTGAGTTCTGGGAGTTGAGCACATGTAATATGGATGAGACCAAAGGAACTGGGTGTATTTCTGCTGGAGAGGTGGTGGGAGGATCTAACTGCAGTCTTTCAGCACCCAACGGGCAGGTTTCAGAAACACAGACTTGTACACAAGCTGCCGCAAGGGAAATTTCAACTGGACAAGTAAAAAAATTCTTCACAGCAAAAGCAGCAGAGCACAAGCACAGGTTG
Source organism: Buteo buteo (assembly GCF_964188355.1). Lineage (NCBI taxonomy): Eukaryota > Metazoa > Chordata > Aves > Accipitriformes > Accipitridae > Buteo > Buteo buteo. The sequence continues at coordinate 18,815,331 of NC_134180.1, forward strand.
CATGAGGACTCAGCTGCGAAACCACCATTCACAGGGACTGTCAAAACCTGAGTGGACAAAGCCCTGAGAAACCTCTCCTAACTTTGAAGCTAGCTCTTCTTGGAACAGGAGGTTACACTAGATGATCTCCAGAGACTGCCTTCACCCTATTTTTTCCCTAAAACTGTCAACAGGAACACAGGTTTCAATTTTGGAAATATTTTCTTGGTATGGGTTAAAAAAAAAACAAACCAAAGAGTTTGACATTTTGGATTTTGTAAATATTGAACTGTGAAGAGAATAAATGAAGCTACTGTACAAGTTCAAGACACAGGGAAAAGAACAAAAAGGAAATACCACATTAGCCCAAAACAATAACGTAAAGTTAGCCTGATTCTTAAATTTAAAACAGTATTCAACATATCTTCAGTTAATTTTCCCATAACTTATAATGGACTCAAAAGTCCTGCAGATACTCTCTTGAGGAGGGGACAGGAGATGGAAAAAAAAAAGGACTTATTCTAAGCTTTAAAGCAAACAAGGGATTATTATTTCTCCCCACCATGAGATAGAATTGTAATTTAACCTTCCATTTAAACAGACCATTTTAAAGGGAAGGAATCATCTAAAATTAATTCATGGCTACCATCTCTGAATTTACCTTTAAAAGCTGTTTTATAAACAAAACTCTCTGCTCAGGTAAGTCTGAATTACTCCTTGGGAGGATAATATGAATTACTCCTTTGGAAAAAAATATTTGTATTAATGTAGAAAGTTTACACTTTCTTTAAAAACAAACTGGTCTGTTGTAAAGTTTCCAGACTTTTACACAGATGACTACAATCCTTTGAGTTACATAACCATTGAGTTTTTCAAGTTTATAAGAGTGAATAATTCCAGGTTTACAAATGTTTGCATTAAGGAAGTCTAAAAATCTTAGAAGTCCTTGTCAACAAAGTCTTTTCTTTTTTTTATTCCTGAGGATGACATTAACAAGTTAAAATATTTCACCATGAGCTAATTAAAATACACATCATTCTTGGGAGCCACAGGACCACAATAAGCCTCAGCCTAGAAAACTTCCATCTCTACAGGTTACTGACATCAATCAACAAAGATGTTAAGAAAAAACCTATTTGTAGAAGACTTCGAGATTTAATACAGAATTATTTCATGAAAATTCTAACTAATACCTTTAACCACTTCCTAGTGCAAACCAGTAGATGAATTTATGCCAAATCTTAATGGACTCAGTTACTTGACAGTTTTCTGCAGGACAGCAAAGGTATGCCTTTGTCATAAAGTAACAGTGTTAAGTTACTTCATTCAGACTCCCACTTGCAACAAGGATTCTGGTGCCACGTTTGCCATTTGGGCACAAGAGAACAGAGGCTGCATGGAAGTCAGGAGTCAGAGCACTAAGAACAGGTCAGAGAAGCGTAATTTACATTATTTTGCTTTTGATGAATTTTGGTAGTTGCCTCAGTAGAGGAGGGAGACATTTCAACTTGCTCTTTTATTTTGTAGACACCTTCAAGGGCTCTGATGAGTACTCCGGTTCTAAGATTCACAGCAGGTTAGTAATCCATGGATCAAACTGCTGCTACCAAAAAAAAGAAAAATCATGAAACAAGATTTTTAATGAGGAAGCAGAAAACAAAATCCGACAGTTGATATTAAAAAAGAATTTGTACTTTTTGGTTTGTTGAATCGGTCTGCTACTTACATTGCTCTGGGCTAGCAGGCAGTAGGTGTACTTTTGCCTAGGGGCAAGTATCTAAAAAGTCAACCTCTATAAATTTATGGCAGACTGAATTTCAGTATCACAATTCTTAACTTTGTGCACCTAACTAAACTGAACTTGAGAGATTCTTGAATCTACCATCACAGAAGTACTACAAATAAACAGACCCTACCCTCCTGCCTCTAGATGCCACAAAAATAGACCACTATCCACCGCTTTAACAACAGTTCTGCACTAATAAGGGATTCCTTATTACAAAAAAAAGCCCAACACCACCCCAAAAACCCAACACCATGCACACCAAAAACCAAAACCGCAAAACATACAAGGAAAAGCATGCACAGGCTCTACCTTCATAGCCCACCCAGACTTCAGTTATTTTTTGAACACTGAGAATCACATAAGAAATGCTCTACTGGGTCACACTAATTGTCTATCCCATCCAAAATTCTGTCTTCAGTAGCACAACAGGAAGCGGTAACTCACAAAGCATACAGAATTTGTCCGGTAGAGGCATTTCCTATTAAAATGGGGAAGTTTAACATCTACTTTACCAAAACCTGCGTATTGATTCAGGTTTTGACAAACAAAAGAATGACTTAAGAATTAATCCCTTTATTGCCAGGGTTAATTTTATTAGCATGAGATCAGAACTTATTTTTGGAAAAGGCAAAATATGAGAAATATTAAGATAATAGTATAGTTATAATCCCATCTCACTCAGCTAGCACCCTGATGACTGTTATAGCCAAAGTATGATTCAAATAGCCTATGGATTAGGGCAAAAGGTTGTTTCAGAAATGTAGAGATAAACACTTATTTCTTGAACTATTGTAAGACTTTATCAAACCGAAGAAAACTTTTTGCCAGCCATAACTAGATAGACATGAGCTGACACATCTGCTTTGGTGTCTGGCTTACAGGTTACATTTCAACTTTATAGCAGAAAGGTTTATTACTACCACCTGATCCAGTAATAACGTATTGTCCAAGGGGGGGGGGGGGGTGAGAGGGGGGAAGAACTTTTTTTTTTCCTTGCAAAGTCTTGGAAGGTTTTTCATCCCCAGCCTCATTTTCCAGAATGATCAGCAAAAACATTCATGCAGAGGCCTAGGTTTACCAAAGCAAGTAGTTAAAAGTTATTACTTTCAGGAGTGGAATTGTGTCCAGTTTTGCTCATTAAAATCCACCAGCTAGCTGTAGAAATTCCGTAACATCTCACGTTGGAAAGGTGATAAGTTCCTGATTAACAGCATATAATCTTCAAGTTTGAATGAGAGCCACCTTTAAACATGGAGTGACTAAAGTAACCCAACAGATTACCCTAAATCATGGGGGTATACCTGCAGCAGTAACAGCAACAATGGTCAAAAAATACAAGAGAGAAACCAGGTATAGGTAGAAGAAACATATTTCTTCTTATAACCTGACGTGAGCGAGCATTTGGCTACAGTCTCTTTGTCACATCTATTACATTCTGCAGACAGACACTGCAGTTGTAAAGTCAAACAGGCTCAGAATAGGCTCAATTACATGAAGTCATTGAAAGAACAAATTATAAACTACTCCACCTGAGGTCTATCATGTAGTAAGCATCCTGACAACTGTTAACTTACCAATTCACCTTCCCAAACTTCTGTACACACATAGCCTACAGCCTCATATGACTTTGCCAAACCTAATAGATCCAGAAGCTCATACAATTTTAATTATTTACTGTAAAAAAAGTGATCTACAGTCAAACAATGTTTTAAATGTGTTCCACAGAAAGAAGCAACACAATCAACTTATAACTAAACCATCTCAGTAGGTGATTAGTCCAATCAACTGATTTTAGTAGGATAAGTATTAATTTTTCAGCAACTATTTTAGAGATGTGATGGAAAGCAGTCTATTAAAAAAAAATTCCTCCCAAGAATCTCAAACATTTACTTTTATACTCCAAAATCCTGTGCAAGTTTTTGCTAGCTGCCATACTGAGTAAAAGTAAAGAAGTTAGATCTACTAAGGAAAGATTAAAAGATGTTCTAGCCTGCAACACCCATCATAACAGATTAGAGTATTTAGTTAAAACTTGTTTCTGTCAGATACACAATGTTCATTTCCTCCCTTCATGGTTTTACTGGCAACATCTGCAAACAGCAGTAAGTAGCTGCATATGAACTCTGGAAACATTAATCACCAGGAGAAAGGTACTTTTAAGTTTCTTGGGTAATGTTTAGTTGCAGATGATGCAATTTGTAATCTATTGCTTCAGACACCTATAAAGGATAAAATTAATGTTAAAAGATGGATGGACTATTTTATTTTGACTGCAGAAAACAGCAGTGTTTAGGATAAGCACTCAGGTTTGTGCAGCTTTTATTTAGTTTTTAGTTTATTCCTGTCAGAAAAAAAACTCATGCTAAGCCAGTGAAATGTATTATTGTGACAGGATAATACATTTTATGGATAGTAGAACAGCTACAGATTTAACTTTACTTTAAAATTGTTCCCATAATTTTCTGAAAATCATACATGTCAGTAACAGTCTTAACTTAGTAACTAAAAATTGGATGCAAAGCTGTCTGGAAAACAATTTTCCAAGAGTACTCAGAGGTCCCCAATCAAATAGGAATAACATGTACTTCAAGGTTCAAGAATTAGTAGTTTCATCCATACTAGCTGAGGTTTTAGAGAAGCAATTCCAAGCTACAAAGGGATTGACAGCATTTTGGAGGACAAAATTATAATTCAAGATTATTTTGATAAGTGGAAGAAGTGGTTTGAAAATAGGATGCAGTTATATAAGTATAGCTGCAAAGCAGGAACCTACAACTGTACAATTACAAGATGGGAACAACTGAGTAGGCAGCAGTTCTGCAGAGAAAGATACAGAGCTACAGTGAATCACAGACTGAATGAGTCAACAATCCTAGGCTGATGCAAAAATGACAAACATTGTATTCTAGTGATTAAATGAGAGTATTACAGGTCAGAAAGATGAAGTAATTTTTCAAATCTAGCCTGCACCGGTAAGAGTTTAGCTGGACCACTAGATCTAGATTTAAGTACAGAATTCATGCAAAACTGACCACAGAAAAAATACAGGGAAAAACCCAAAACCCAAAACACAGTCCAAAAGAGCTTGACTTATAAAAAGTTGAAAAAAAGTCTTTTTTGTCTAAACAGCAGAACAGATAGGAGTCACTGTTTTTATTGTGCAGAAGGTGTTATAAAGAGGTAAGGCACCCACCTTTCTCACATCCACCAGGAATAGGTTAAGTAATGGGTTTACAGTACAGCAAAAGACATCAAGATTATTATGCTGTTCTAACATCTAGAGATAAATAAGGATTCAAACTGACTAGCAGACATACTGTGGAATCTCTATAATTACAGATTTTCAAAAAACAGGCTAAACAAACATCTGTCAGGAACGATGTATATTTAGCTCAGCCTGTCTTTAGGATGGTGGATGGAAAACAAATTTTCTAGCCACATTTTCTATGACTATAGTAGAGTGAGAAGACAAAAACTTCACACTCAAAATTAATGAAATCCACTTCTGTTTAGAAATAAAAAGGACACAGAGTAACACAACATCAAGACCTTTTTTACATTATTTCTATGAAGTAGGTCCTGTTATACTTTTAAGTCAAAGCATATGCTATCAACACAGCTCAACCACTTCTTTGGAAAGCAGTTTTCTATACTGAAATGGTTAACTCCCAGTATTGGGAGTTAATGCTGAAATTTAGTGCTTGCAGATCTAATTTCTAAGGTCAAACATTTCCACTTCCATACTTCACACTTTTTGTTACTTTTTCCTCCTTTCAGTTCCTGTAAGTTGTGTCACTTAAATCATTTGGTTATTACAAAACATTTAACCTGACCCATCCTAACACTGATACATTTTCTTGCAGAAAAACACCAAGGCACAAAATCCTACACTCCTCTCAACACTTAAATATGAACACTGTCTTCAATTACTACTTCTTAAAAAATTCTTCATACAAGATGCCTTCAACATGATTTGCCTGTGTTGTGGGCCAGACTCTATTCTTGCAGCTTCACTGAGGACAACAGAAATATGTAACTGGTCTCTCAGTTTTTGGATGCAGATATCAGTCATCAAACACCAAAAGTCACTACTAAATGTTAATGAACAGTACCTATTTCAAAGTCTTTTTTCAAGAGAGGATTCTCTTCACAACACCTAGCCAAGCTGTATCCACAATTTTGATTGTACTAAAATATGCTTTTAAGAACGTGAAATATGTCCATTGAAAAATGTGCCCATTGGATATATAAAGATTTAGATTTCTTCAATGGATACACAATTGCAACAACTTTTCATTAAACAAAATGAACGGCATTAATTTATTTAAGAGAGGGTGGGGAAAAATCCTTCACTTCCCCTGCCCACTTAAGGAATTGCAACATTTCAGGGATTAAAAAAAAAAAGATATAAAATGTGGCATCCATAAGAACACTAATCATCCTTTGTATTTCCTTTGTACAAATGTATATAGCAGTAGGTAGAAGACATGACTGAGGTTGTGATCTACTCCAAAGAATTGAAATAATTTAACAAACCCAAACTTCCTTCCTTCTTGGAAAAGATGAAGGTCAGTTCTTCTGTTTCACTGAGTATAAAGGAAGCATTTGTATCGTAGATATGCAAGTCCTGTATAATTTTTTTTCCGTACTTCAGCCACCAACTCTTCTTTGAGGCAACCTGTGATATTAACCTAGTGGAAGAACTGTGAGATCAGAAACACTACAATTTTGTATGTTTACTTCTCTTCCTACTATTACATTATGGCAGTACTTAGAGGGCAGATGGAGCTATTGTCTCCTCTAACCACATTTCATTTGTACATCTCGGAACAACCACAGTAATGAAGAGAAAGAGTAAAGGAATTTGTTTTGGATCACAATTTCTATAGAAGCTAGCAGAAAAGTACCCTGCAAGTCACTTTACACATCCAATAGCAACTCAACCAATATAAACCAAGACATTTCAACCACAGGCTAACAATTTGTCAAACTCCAGTAGAAAAAGGTTTTCAGGTTAGAATGCTGGGTTATATAATTGCACAAGCACTGTACACCCAGAATACCAGGAGTGGAGCCTACAGAACCACACTACCTAAAAAGACGATGATATCCAAAAATGTTGAATCAAGTACTTCCAAGAATTTCACTACTACTATTTTACCTTGCATGTCTGCATAACTAGTAAAGCCATACATAAAAATAATATATACTTGCCCAGATTTCACAAAGGAGAGTAAGCAGAGTTTATTGACAAATCTTTATATGGAAACAGTATTTTGATTTTTGTTTTTTTTTTTTTCCTTTCTGAAGTGATGAACATGCACTTTATTTCAGTAGATATTGACCTTACTGAAATTCCACTAGATTCAACCACTTCAAAAGTAGCTTTTTGGAAGCACTACATCAACTATCATCAGTTCCCAGGGGCATCATAAAGGTACACCTTTAACCCCATTCAAATACATAACAAGGCTCTGGCCTTAAATGCAAAAGGCGAAAAATTCCAGGAGGAACCTTTTCCTGTTTTTCTACAAAGACCACGAGTAAAAATGTTGACTGTTAATATCTAACTCACTTAACAAAGAAAAAAATCTATTTTTAATCCACAGAAAATTAAGTCATTAATATTCTAAAGCTATATTAAAAAAACCAAACCAAACAACGGCTTGGTAAATTTTCAAAACGCTTCCCTCGGAAGACCTCTGTAAGTCTGGTATTCCTCAAGGCCCAACAATATTTCAAGCACAGAATAATAGGTCTGGTACTCCTCAAGGCCCAAGTTTTCCAAGACGGAGCAGTAATGCCTTTCAGAGGCATTACGATCAATTCCATTTACGCTTACAGACAAGGAGAGCCTTCTGTATTGTGCAGGCCAAAACCTGGCATTAAACGCTCTTTTTCCTGAAACCCTTCTTACTGCTTAACCGCTCAAATGGCTACAGGCTACTGTGTCACACATGTCAAAACTAACAGCGCACATCCATTTCTATCGCTAGCCTCCAATTCAGCTCTTAAACAATGTTAGGAAAATTTTCGAGACAACAGATAAACATAGATTGCTAGTGTTTTTTCGCATTCTAGAAGTGTGACCTGAGGAATAAATAAAACGCCATTTACAGAGTTCGATTCCTCAAATAACATTGTATTAGCTCCACTACACAAAAATTACTCCCTAATGGAAACAGTAGTACTACTCCAAAAAGATTACAGGTAATTAAAGAAAAACAAAAGAAAACCAAGAAACCCCACAAGGTGTAAGGGAACCTGAAGATGAAGGAACAGACCAAAACCATTTCCTACGCACCACCTACCCTCCCCCCTCCCCTTCCCAGCTCCTTAGGGAAGGGCTCGCACGTCCTCAGGAGCGAAGCAACCAAGCAGGAACCAGCATCAAAGAAAGGGAAGAAGAAGACGCCACCTACCTGTCCCAAAGGCCTTGGCCACCAGCCAGGCGAGATTACAGGCGATTTTCGCTCGAGAGAAATCATAATGGTCAAAGGGTTTGATGGCAGGAACAATGAAAGTCTTCCTCATCTCCTTGGCGTCTGCGGCATCCCCCATCTTCTCACAGGACGCCTGGTAATTCAGAACTTACATGGCTCTTCCTCCTCCTCCCGCGGCCGGGAGAGACGTCTGTAAATACGCCAACAGCAGCTGAGGGCAGCGCTGAAGCCAGCTGTCCGTAAAGGGCTAACGCCGCCTCCCGCCTTCCTCTTCACAGGAATGTGGCAGAGCCCGAGTGTCCTCTTCTTCCTCCTCCTCCTCGCTCTTTGTCTCAATTCTCACGCCGCCGCCGCCCCCCACCCTCCGAAAAAAGGCCCGCAGCGGCCCCGGCTCCCCCTTCCCCTGGGAGACCCTCCGGCCAGGGCTGGGCGCCCCAGGCCGCCGCGGCCGCCAGCCCCCCGGCTCGGGGCGGGAGCCGCCGGCAAAGCCCCCGTAGCCGCAGCGGGCCGGGACGCGGCCCTTCCCGGCCCCGGCGGAGGCGCCGAGATGTCAAAACGCCGGGAACCAGCCCCAAAACGCTGCGCAGCCCGCCCCGCCTCAGCGGCGGCCTGCAACGGGCCGGGAGCGATGCCAGCTACCCCGCGACTACCCCGCGCCCGGACCCGGGCCCTACCCCAGCCCCCCCCCTCCCCCCAGCAAGGCGCCACTGCTCCCGGCCCCCCTCAGCAGCCGCCGCTGCGGTTTTTCCACCCGCGGCTGCCGCACTGGATGGGCGAAACGCGGATGCGCATGCGCTTGCGCCACAGCCACCGCCTCCCCGGGCGGGCGGGCGGGGAGCGCGAGAGGGAGGGGCGGGGTGGGCCGGGCCGGGCCGGGCCGCCCTCCGCCGCCCAGCGGTCACGTGGCCGCCCCCTCCTCACAGGGGGATTCTTGGCGCCAGTCCGGGCCGGGCCCCCGCCTCAGGCGGGGTTAGTCGGGGTGGGTCTTGTTTCGTCGCGTCTCGTCGTGTCGTCTCGGAAGGGGGGGGGGGGGGCCGAGGGATGAAGGGAGCTCGGGCAGGCTCTGCCCAGCCTTAACCCAGCGGCAGCGGGAGAGAGGGGTGGAGTGTTTCCCGCCGGTAAGGGGGCGTCTGGCGGTGCTTGGCTGTGGGGAAAAGGGCGGTGTTCCTCGGCCGCGGGGCCCACCCGCTGCTGGCGTCGCCGGTTTCCACAGTGGGGCCGGACGGGCCTTCCCGCGCGCAGCCGCTGGCCTTGTGTGGCGTCTTCGGGGAAGGTCGGGATCAGCACGCGCGCTGGGGCTGCAGCCTGCCTCGTGTGTACGGGCGGGCTGCGGTGCTGGCGGCCGCCTCGCCGCAGGGGAGGCCTGTGGGCCGCGGCCGCGCTGACGGGAGTAGGGAGCGCTGCCGAGGAGGCGGGCTTCTCGTCCCTCTCGTGGGCATTTGTCCCTCCTATTTTAAATTGCGTCAATATATAACTTCTCAAATACTCCGGTAGAAGAATGGCAGCGCCTTAAAATGGTTCAGGGCCTGTTCACCTAATAGCTGTAATAACAGGCAGTAGTAACAATTTGCCCTAGAGACCATCTGCTGTCTCGCTTACAGGTACCTGGGCTGGTTTTGGAAATATATAAAATCACTTTAGCAGTGGCCTGTGTGGAAAGAAGTATTAGTCACACTAGGAACTAGTAACTGGGTGATTAATGACTTGCATTTAAACAAAATTGGATGAGTTAGCTTTGAAGTACGGGTCTGAAGGTGTGGCTGTATTGGTTACTAAGCCGTGCTGGTGACCGGCCGCTGCTGACGGGAAGTCCCAGCCTCTCTTTTGCGTGGGCACTGTGTAATTGAGTGAGCAGCAGTGCCAGGGGGTAGTAAATTTGTGCTTTTTGGCAACGAATAGTTATTAAGTTGGTGTAACGTACAAGTGTGCCCTCCTTCCCTGCCAGCCTGGGTGCTTTAGCAGCTGTGGTGACCCAGTTCAAGAAGCTGATCTGGCCAAAAATTAATAGTTCATTTTTATACTTAGTTTTTTCTCTGTGAGCTTTCTTGTGTCACTAAAGGACCACTCCTGACTTACAGTAATTATTAGCTAACCTGCCTCTTTTTTAATTTTTTCCCTTTGTGGTAATTTAGTGTCTTCCTAATCTGTTTCAGTAGAGGATGGCAGTCTGAGGTGTGTTGGGTTTGGGTTTTTTTTCAGCCCCACTGAATCTGGGAAAAAATATTTAGACACAGTTTTAGCACGACACTGTAAGGTTCCAGATAATATTTTATACAGACTGTTATTTCTTTATGTTTAAAGTGGACTGTAAATTGATCTGGAGAGATTTTCCATTGTTACATGGCTCTGCTTCTAGCACTTTATGTGCACAATGATACAAATATCATGATTATGAGGCCATAGTGTACTTTACTGACATGAATCTATATTTACTAGTAATGAGTAAATGAAAGGGTTGTGGAGGTCAACATTTGAAGAGATTATTGCTGACTATCTCCCCATATGCTGTCTGGGATGAGATTCCCAAACTGTCAGGCATACCACTCGTAAGTGGTACATAGCCAGCTATAAAACTAGGACCTGCTGCTGGCAGCATTCAGCAGAAGGGAGGGGAGGAGGAAAGTTTAGAAATCCTTGCTTTAGCACACTTCTGACTGAAATTCCCAGATCCTCTACAGCAGAAATAGGAATAATAATACCAAATTAACATATGGGTGTGATTTGGGAAAATATTCTCTATTCAGGAACAGCATATGCTTAGTTTTCAACAACTAAAGTAAAATCTGTATTGGCACATTTTCCTGAATGATTTTTTTATATATATACTTTGGAAATAAGTTATATAAAATAATTAACATTATTTTAATGAATTTTTTTTTAACCTTGCTACTAGAAAACTAGTTTAATTCTTCCTGTACATTTAACAACAAACACCTGGAATTCATAAGCTTTAAAACCTCAGATGATTAGAGCTAGAAAAAAAAATGTATGTCCTAGATCCCAACTCATTTGTTTCTTTTATGATTAAGAAAATACCTAAAAATTAGATCAACCTACAGGAAAACATGTTTACGAAAATTGTAAGGCCATTATGTAGGTATGATGGATATAGGATCTACTTTGAGAGGTCAAAAGATTACAAACTAGTCCCTATAAAATAATTTTAAACTTTCAGAAACAGCTTTCTTGCAGAAATGTGGCATAATCCAAATAAGGAGTCATCAGTTATATTTAGTGTACTCCTGTATTTATCATCTGTTCCTATGCACTTGCAAAACATCACATATATGTATGTACTGTACTAAACACTGAGACTACTGGTACTTAACTGAAGCAAGTAAAGATGTGGTCTGATCTTCCAAAATTCTTGCGATCATTAGTCCCTTCTTTAAAAAAAAAAAAAAGTGGATATTGTTTTAGAGAATGCATCTCAAAAAATGGCAATAGATACAATTATGGATAGGTACATATATTAACATTGCTACCAGTCTAATTTAAAATGTAGAAATTTTTGTGGGTGCAGCCTTTGTGCTGATGAAACCTCTTCAGAGTCACAGAAGAAAATCTAAAAAAGCTGTGTTGTGGTAACTGCAATCAAAGTGTTTTTTAATTTTCTCAGTGCTCTTAGAAATTAATGCATGAATGTAAAATCTAATATGTGTAAGTGAAAAACAAGACATCACCACCAGTCACTGGAGTTCTTGTGCCAGTTCTCCTTTTGCAGACATGCCAAAATGTGATCTTGTTTATTGCATTGTCAAAAGTATCAACAGTCAACATGGAAAATGATTAAAATTTGCTCTAATTGTTCAGAGTAGATAAACAGAAGAGCTGAGTGAGGAGTCATCCCCTTCTGCTCTGCTCCTGTTTAACTATCTTAAAATATTTTGAATAGTGATAATCTCTTCTATACACAATCTTTCTGCTGCAAAGTATTTTATACTTTAAAGTTCATTCCAAGTGGAAAGACAAAGTATTAAGGATTAAAACAAGCAGCTCACAGATAGGTTGGGTTTTTTTTAACCTTCTTTCTCCCTTCCTTTCCCCTCCCTCCTTCTACCCCAGATTAGAAACCCATTTGACTAGTTCTATCCTGTAATTACATCATAGGCCTGATTCTTCACTGTCATGTGTCTAGCCATTTACACAGTGGGTGTACCAAGCCTGTAGTCAGTGTCAGGCAACAGGAACAAATGTGACCGTGGAGCTATGAATAATGGTGTGGATGACAGTTGTTGCCAATAGTCTTAACCTTGAGAGACAGTGGAATGAGCCTTGACTAACAATTTTATACCTCTGTTTTTTCACTTGTTTTAAGGTTCATTTGGCTTCTGAAGAGGCTATGTATAAGATGTCCTTAGACTAAATTTAGGCTAGTGCTAGATTACAGAGAGTGTTCAAGCTGGAATAAGATTTCATGTGTAATTTCTTACTTCACAATACTTGATGATAAAGGTAAAGTAAAATGTTTTAAATTAGCAATACCATTACTGTTTTTGCTGTGGCACTGTATAGTCAGACTCATTGCTAGTAAACAGACAGCTTATCAGGCTACCTACAAAGGGTAGTAAAAACATTCCCATTCCAGATTAGCTGGTTGTAGTAGGGCAAATCCACAAATGCAGCAGTTCACAGCATCTATTCTGCCATGTAGTGGTTAATGTTGGAAAAAGGCTAGGAATAACACCGTGGGGATGTTACCTTTAATTGCTGCTGTCGAATTTGCCTATTTAAGATGATCCCATCTGTTTGCTTTAGCTTAGAGGATATTGGTCATGATAGAAATGGTAGTGGCTGAGGGGAGGGGTGCACCCTCTGGCCTGTAACCTCTGGCAAAGAGGCAGCATGCACAACTTGGTGTGGTGCTGTCAGACTGTCAACATACAAACCAAGAACCAGTCGTGTCCCAGTGTGATCCTTAAAAACCGTGCTTGTTGACTTCAGCAGGTTTTCTGTTGGATACATGAGGTTGAACAGGTAATCTATAAATGATTCTGTATGGTTGTTACAGCCTAAGGATGACTGGTGAAATGGAATTATTGGTATTCCAGCCTCTTAAACTTATAATATGTTATTAAATATACCTCTTTATGAGTAATGGTAAAACCAGTGAAACTGTAAAAGTTAGGAAAGTGTATTTTTAAATAGGTATTGTCAAGTGAGTGGTGGTCTGAATTACTAAACTTCTTTGCCATTATTACTGAAACGCATGTATGTAGTTTCTGCAAGCTAGGAGTTTTCTCAGGGCATGATTTTGGAGGGGAGTATGTTCTTCCTGTTTCAGGATGATAAAGAAGTACAAGAACAGTTACATAATTATTGTCTTTCAAATTCTTCTATTAGTTTGTAATCAGAAAGTGCTGAGGCATTTAAAAGGCAAGAAAACAGTTTACCAACTTTACAGATTCTAGTAAAGTCATGAGTCAAAGGGAAAATACAGCTTTGTATGACATTTTACTTGGATTGCCTGTGATTTTTGGTATGGTTACAAATTAAAAAAGGAAAAACGTGGAGTAATAGCTGCTTCAGCTCATTTACTACTGAAATCTGCACAACCAAAAAGTTGCCCAGTGAGAATCAAATGTGGTACCTAACAGTCACTTCTCGTAATAGTTGGATGTTACTGGTTTTGTTTCCTGAACTTGGCTTTGAGCTAATGTAGCTCCATGAAGGGGGAAAAAAAATCTACATATTCCCCCCAGTTCTCCGGGTCACCAACCAGGGAACAGATCTGTCCCTTTCCTGTGGTCTGTGAGAAGCAAAACCTCTCATCTCCCTCAACACTAATGGCTGGTTGGTTTGTTTGTCTTTTTCTCTGGTTACTTTGGTGTCTTCTGAGACTTTTTTATTTATTTTTAATTTTTTAATCTGGTTTTCACACTGGCCGCTTTCGTGTTCTGCCCATCTCCTGGAATTGTACTTGTGCTGGGGTTTTAGATTACTTTTCATCCCAAGTGTGCTGTGCGATACTCCCTAATTCCAGGCTTTCTCCTTGACATTCCACTGTTGCCAGGTTGTCTGTGAAGAGAACAAATACCCTGCTATAACTGATATTTTTATTATAAACTTCAAAACATATAGGATAGGTCCTACTGCCTTTCATTAAGTGAAATCTTTGTACGATTTCTTTTATGGCCATCTAGTGGCTGACATGTTTTCTAAGGAAAATCCTGAGCATGATTTTATGAATATAACCTTTAAATACTAGAGTTACCTTAGCCGCACTGTAAAATAAATGTATGGTGGGAAATTTACATTCAAAACCCCACTCTGTACAAAAATAAAATACAATGTTATTACCATTATGGTAGCTGTTAGATAATGCTTTATTTGCATTCCAGTTCAGAGGAAAATGGGCATGAGTCTAGTTTTCAAATTATGCATTCAGGTATAAGAAGTTTAAATCAGTTAGCAAGACTTTTTCACTAAGTCTGAATGAGGGTGAATACTAAATTGTGCACTTTTTCCTGTTGAACTATACTCCATTGAAGTGACTGGCTGATTTTTTTTTTCATTCTGCTTCTACACATGAAGAAATATCTGAAAGTTCATAAAAGCTCATTTGTTTTGAGCATATACATGATTTATCAGCGGAGTACGAACAGGCTTCAGTTCCCCCATCTTTTGGCCCTGCTTTCAGTTTCCACTGAAGCCCATGTGTGTCTGAATGAGACCAGCAGTAAACAGAACAGTAAAATTCTGGTGTCATTTAATTGCAGCAGAATGATTTTTTGTAAGGGTGGTAGTGAAGATGGATGAGGAGAGGAAAGCAAGGGAATAGCATAGGAGACTACCCAATGAAGGTTTTTTTTTTTCCATGTATCTTCTTTGAAATATCATCATCCAGTTTTTCACTGAATTTTTTGGGCAGTTTCTCAGTTTCCCTTAACTTACTGAGAAATTGCATGTTACTGAGGAATTTTTGATGATTACTTTAGGGACCAGGTGTAAATAGCTGGTACACCGTTGAAAAAGTGGCTGCGGGAAGTGTGTATCAAAGATTTTTATTGTAACCATTTATACATAGTGACCCTTGATGGTGCTGGAGATTTTGATTATGCTTGCATAGTAAGATCATCACAACCTGAGTGCATAGAACTCTGTTACATTAAATCTCTTGGCATAACTTAATTTGTTTATATTTTTTTAGTAGCTTTACAAGATGTATGCCTTACAGTTAATTTGAAAACATTTTCAATATACAAAAATATATAGGATATCTAAGTCTCATGTAGAACAATTTGATTTAAATACTCCCCTATTTCAATATATATTAGAAACATGGAAGAGCAGCAATTATTTTAATAGTTGCCTTAAATGAAATGTATATATATATTTAGCAATAAAAACTTGGCTCCAACAAGGATTTTTTCAGCTTTAGGTTAATGCTATGTGTAGTTCCCATTTGAAATCGTTGGTGCTACAGACATGATTAAATTTAAGTGTGTATATAATTGTGTTTCTGGATTAAGGGTGTCATGCAGAATATTTGTGTTTGAAGAAAAAACCTGGATGATTTCTTTCTTCTAGAAGGTCTCAAAAGAAATTACCTACAGAAGGTTTATACATCTCTCTGGTTATACATCTGTCCTCATATGGTATTCTTGCTATATAGTATACATGGCTCTGTTAAAGCATAGCGTGTTATCTTGGCTGTCTCACCTGGGCAGGGAGCAGTCATGGTTCCACATGTTGGCACAAAGAATAAAATTGTCTATCATCATCACAGATGTCAAAAAGGGAGCCCTCTCTTTATATTAGCCAGCGTAGTTGAATATGGATGAAGAAAGGGGGCCAGCAGGTTGAAACTTGCTGTTCAGGGAATGTTTGAGCCCTAGTTGTGATGGCCACTGTCCTGGAAGCAGTCTGAGACAGACAAAGTGCACCCGGGACTCCCACTTTTGCACAGAACTTCATAATCCCCCATGATCCAGGGTTTGCCTTAACAGCCACAGTGCAGTCCTTACAGATGATAATTCACTAAATGAGGAAAGAGTCAGTCTCGGTAAGAGTATGCTAGTAGACACGGTGTTGAATCAAGGGCATCATGATATGAAACAACAAAAGTAACCCCTGGAGGTTTTGTACAAGAGCGGGGACTTGCTGGGGTATATACCTGTCAGTTTCCTGTTGGTCTGGCACATATTCTCTGTTTTTGTTAAACTCTTTTCTCCTTTTCTATTTGTTCTTAACAGAAAGGAAGCAATTGCCTGATCGGAGAATGTAGGGTAATAGAAGAGATTTCATTGCAGTGAACCCCTGTCTTGATACAGGTCCAGCTTGTTCAGCTGAGTATTTTGCTATGTACAGGGTAACTGTTGAAATTGGGTACTTGAGAGTCTCTGTCCCAACTGGTAGCATGCTCTTTCAGAAGTGAGAAAAGGAGTAAGTCATGGTCACCAGAAGAGTTGGGGAAGCAAAAACTGGCTGAGTAAGAAAGTGTATCCAAGGTAGAGGGTACACTGCCATGTTTTATTCTCTTACCACCATGGACTTAAGTGGTATTGTACTTGTATAATTAGGAATACTATTTGACTTCTTTGAGTAAAGAGCTGAACTGGAGTTGGGATACTTCAGCAGAGACAGATGAAAAAATAAGGATTGTAAATGCTATTTGTATTGTAGTAGGTCATAGAAGTTCTAGTCAGATGCCAAGATACCACAGTGGAAATGCAGAACAAACTGATGAACCATTTTAGTTCAGAGTCAGAATGATAAAGTTTTAGATACTTTAAGACTAGGCAAGCAGTAACAAAAAAGGCTTTGATATTATTACATTGCTCTGATTTCATTATTTAAGAGAGTCCAGTCCCACAGAAATATCCTCGCTGCTGCTAGAGAGCAGGTTTCCTATGTATCAACACAAGATTAAGAGCCATCTGCATGGAGATGCTCTGTGTCTGTGCTTCTGCTGGCTCTTTAATCATTGAAGGAAGATGTGTCATGCTTCCCAGGGCCAACACCCTCTTGTAACCACTGACTACCTTTGTGGCTTCTTGCAGAGCAGTGTCAGTAATGCAGAAGCCTTTTCGCTACCTTGCCTTTTTGCTCCAAGTTCTACTGATCTGATTCCTATGGAACTCTTTGTTCTTAATTTGTCTCTTGTCTGGCTAGCCATGTTTTTTCTTTGCTCAGGTTGTATAATGTAGTAGTGTTCTATTTTTCAGGTATTTACATTGGTAATGTGAAGGGGAGCTGTTCCCCTGCAGCTTTAGTTTACTCTGGAGCTGAGCAGAATGAGAATCTGAGTATGATGACTTACTCCAGTTCATATAAACTCCTCACGAATGGTGAAGTCCTTATATACCCAGCATGTTTGGCTGAATTGCAAGTAATCTCAAAGGAACTGTTGTTTAATAGGATTAGTTAGTTTTAATTTGTGTTGAACTGTAAGGTAGGTAGAGATATTCTGGGGGATAATGTACTCTAGGCAAATTTTCTTGAGGGAAGGGCCAAGTTAGGAAAATGAGCAGAAACATTTCTAAGCTACTCTGTCTCATGGTATTTTCTGGCCCTGTTTTTTACAGTGTTTGCTTTGAAATGATCTCACCAGTTATATTCAGAACAGTTTTACAGTTTATTGATAAGTGTCATGGTTTAACCCCAGCCGGTAACAAAGCACCATGCAGCTGCTTACTTGCTTCCTCCCTGCCCAGTGGGATGGGGGAGAGAATCAGGGGAAGAAAAGAAGTACAACTCATAGGTTGAGATAAGAACAGTTTAATACAACAAAAAGGAAGAAGCTAATAATGATAATAATAACAATAATACAATGATAATAATAGAAGAATTGGAATATACAAAACAAGTGATGCACAATGCAGTTGCTCACTACTCACCAACCGATGCCCAGTTAGTCCCCTTCTTGCTGGCTGGGCATGAGAAGCTGAAAAGCCTTGACATAGTGTAAACATGACTTAGCAACAACTGAAAACATCAGTGTGTTATCAACATTCTTCTCATACTAAACCCAAAACATAACATAATACCAGCTACTAGAAAGAAAATTAACTCTATCCCAGCTGAAACCAGGACAATAAGTTTTGATTGTCTCTCTTAGTTTTGAATTGCTGGGAGGTTTCTTCCTCTTAAGGCATAAGCCTAAGCCACCACTTTTTTCACAGCTTGGGCAACTATCATAGCCTTCTTGCTTTTGACACCTGGTTATTGCCTGAAGAGAGCTTCCTTAGCTTTGGCAATCTTGAGTTGTGCCTGAAATGTCATTTCGATGTATCTTGCTAGTTGCCACAGGAAACAACAGTGCTTTAGCAAGGAACTGTACAAAATGACGTCCTACTGTGTCATGTGCCAAAAAAGAAAACGGGAACAGTGAAATTGGACTTTTGCATGGCTCAAAGTTTTGAATTATTTGGTTAAAAACAAACCAAAACCAACGCCACATAATTTAACATGGAAATTCTAGGCTTATGTTTTGTAAGAATGGTGTGTTAAACTTAGCCAATTTTTTCACAGCCTGGCCTTGTGCCCAAGTCAGCTGAGTTGCATTAAGATTTAGCACAGATTTAATCCACTGAATTGTTTAGCAGATAAAATCCCATGAGTGCTTCATATGCATTTCATACAGTCTTGCTTAAAAAGAAAATACATGTCACTGGAGTCTTGACCATACAGCACAGAAGTCTCCTTTCACGCTGCAATACTTAAGACTTATTTAATACCAAAGAGTTAGAAAACAGACAATGATCTGGGGTGCAAACTTGCTAACCAGAGGGTTTTTTCAATAAAGCAACTAAAAAGTATATGAAGTGCAAAATTGTTTACCTTATTTAGTGTAAATTTAATTTATTCCAAAACTTGAAAATGTATTTTAAATCTTGTACTCTGAATTCTTTTTAACCGGGCATTATCATTCTGGATTTTTTTGCAGCCAGGTTACAAATCTCAGAAAAATAAGGTTTGCATGGAAAGTTCTTGGCAGATCTGTCTTGGAACAGCACAAACAAAACTGCTTAACAAGGAGGCATTCATTATTTCTCTCTTTTTACCCTCTGTTATTACAGTCACCAGCTGTAAGGTTACTGGCATCTTTGAATCTTTCTAATAAAAAGCATAGGGAGCAGTCATTTGAGGGTGGTTGTGAGAGATACATTGCATTTTTGAAGCTTGCTTTCTTTTTTAATAGCTATTGTGCTTTATCAAGCTGAGCTAATGTATTGTCTGCTTGTTCTCACAGCAAACAAAGTTTAGGAAACTAACTGAATTTCAGAAGGACAAATCTGTGGTCCTAAAGTGTGCAATTAAACCACAGATGGACAACTTACTGTCACCATCTCGTGACAAGTAGAGGTTTGTCTGCTTAGTATTTGTAACAACTCATTGATAAATACTGTAAATGATTCACAGAAGCAGAAGCTCAAGAGAGAGTTAAAGATGTATGTTTTTGGAACATTGTGACATATTCTCATCTCTTTTGGTTATCTCGAATACCATAGTCTCATATAATTGGTGTTTATTAGTATTTTCACTTATTCAGTGCTTTCAAGTCTTCAGTTTTATCACACCTTGACTGTATTGGCTGGTATGTCTAGCTTAAAAGAGAAAACAAAACATTCTCTCTTTTATGCAATAAAACCTAATTACACATACCAAGTTTTAGATGTATCCCTTAAGACAAAAGTACTTCAGTTTTGTATTTTCATATTTAATACTATACATCCTTGCAGAGCTTTATAAGAACAACATTTATGAGAAAAACCTATACACTACCCAGTGTTTGGTACAGTGCCATTCTTTGACTGATCAGAGGAGCCAAGCCGTGTTCTGAGAACGTCTACATCTCAATTTTAGGTAGGTGGGGGCTTGGCTGGACTTACATGAGGGGATGGAGTGGAAGATGTTTTCAGACGAGTCATTTCTATTTCTTAGGTTTGGATTTGGGGGGATATTTTTAACTGATGTGCTGGTACCCACAAGGGCTGATTTAGCTGGAATTGTACTAGGAGCTGAGACGTTTTGTCTGAACTGGGTTTCTCAGAAGAATATAAATAAGAGCTACCTGAGAAACCTGTAAGTAGAGCCAAGCTCTGACATGGTAAGTATTCAGAGGTGGACTGTTAAGGCCTAGGGTAAGGTCAGTTTTGGATTTACACAGACTTGGTCCCCTCCTTGTTTACCTCATCCGTATTTGGACTGACGCATAGGACTTTGGTATTCCCAGGTTGTGATATAAGCCTAAAGCCTTTTACTCCTTCACAGACTAGAGACTTTATGCCAGAAGACAGGTATAAACAATGCTGAGACTTGCTATTCAGTCCTGTTACTTTGTCATTCTTCAATCTGTGCTTTTTTGTGTCAGGATGACGGTTACGCATTTATGTATAGAGTAGCATTTGCCTGGGAGGGCAGTTAATTTTTGCCATGAGTGAATATTCAAGTGCGAGGATGAATTTAATTTAAAAATATGATCAGATTAATGCTAATTCTTTTCATTGATGAAGAAATAAAAATAAATAAGCAAATGGAATTACTGGAATTTTAAGGTATGTTTTAGCTTGCAGATTACATAGGTGTTTTAACCTTAAAATTTGAGTAGTATATTGGTTTGGTAATGACTTGATCATGGCATGTTTAACTATATTGAAATACATTTTTAGTAAAAAGTTCTAACACTTAGGAGGCTACTTTAGTTCATTTTTACATATAAATGTTTAGAAAATTATTTTCTAAAGAATTAAAGGGGTAGAACAGTACTTGAAATCATAAATTACACTGTGAATAATTTCTGAGGCTAACAGTATCATGTGATGCAAACCATTTGTCCAGTACATAATTGTTCTTCCATTTCAAGTTTCAACATGGTAGCTTTCTATTGATAAGCTTTACCCTGAGTTAGGTGTTGTCCGTACTAGTGCAGCCAGCATAAAAACTATATTGTGTATTATGACTAATGGGACAGAAATATAGTCATGGTAAGACCAGATTCAGATTGCTTCTTTACCACTATGTTATTTTCTAGAGCTAATGAAAACCATGGTCTCCCAGGTGATATGAAACAGCCCAAAGGGTGGTTTTTTCCTTATTCAGTAGGGAGGAACTGGCAGGAGACTTCAGCCCTGCTTTTCTAGCTTCCCAGGTTTATGGTTTTTGGAGTGTATGAAAAGGAAATTATGAAAAAAAAGAGCATCAATCATAGCAAATGTTAACCTTTTCACTCATTCTTTTCTATGAATGAGAAGTAAATAGGGAAGAAACACATCTAGGGAAGGAACAGTGAAATTGATGCACATATTTTGTAGATAAAAGAAAGTAAAAAGTGGTTTGCATTTTGAAATTAAAGCCATCTGGTATACTTTTCTGTTAAAAAAGTCATGGACAAATGGCCTACTTGATGACCAAGTATTTACATTGCATTATAATCCTTTTAGAAAGGATTTTAGCTGAAGGTGTAACTTTTTGTGGTAAACTTAAGTCGCAATTTTTTTGTCCTCTATTTTGCTTAGCAGTCATGTACAATGTCTTTTTTAGCATGTGACAAAGATCTGTGCTAGTGAAATTAATGCCAAGTACACCACAGGTCTGCAGAATTAATATTGGAGACCTGCAGTATGTCAGTGGAAAAAAATATCCACAAGGTGTTTTTTTTTTTTAATTAAACTATTAAGACTGTATTGAATAGTCTGTACACAAAGAGTGGTGTTTGAGAACTTTAAAAATCTGTAGGCTAGAGCCCAACAGTAACAGTCACTTAGAGCAGTGGTGAAGGCTGACATAAAGGAAGCTTTCGAGACCTGAATCCTGGAGCTGGGTAGCCACCAAGCCCACCCCTAGCAGAAGGTATGGGAGCTGGAAGGATCCTCTGTTTAGGAACAGCTGCCAATGGCTTCCAAAGGCAATAGTCACAGCTGGCAGTCACTCAGTAGTGGGGACATCCTGAATTTGGCTTCTACTCTGGCAGCAGTGAGTTGGCTTTTTTGGAGATGCAGTTATAGCCTTTCTGTGTCCTTTAATAATTGTTGTCTGAGGGATTCAACTAGGCCAATTTAAGACTTCATGCAGAGACAGAATAGGGACCAAATGTAATGTAGGGAAGCATGAAGGCTAAACCTAATGATTGACATAGATTTTAACAAGATGACTGGTAAAAAGTCTAGTTTCTAGCAGCTCTCCTGCATGTTTTCCAGACCGTTCTTAGTACAGTGGTTTCTGCTCTCAAAACTAGCAATGCTGGTAGGAGCTTTAGAAGTGGAAAGGGAAATTTATTATCCATTTACTCAAAAGGCTTATGGTGTAAACTTTTCCTTCAGTCTGTCACACTAATGGATTATAACACTGTGCTTCTTCCACCTGTCTCCCTGTAATACAAATGCAATACACCAGAGCATAAACTGTTATGTGTAGCATACTTGCTGATTAATTAGAAGGGTCTTCATCTCTTAAGAAGTGATATGATTGGAAAGAGAGTTTCTTGAGGGGCCACGTGTTAATAGACATTGAACACGGGTCATCTGGGAAGCTGGAATGTAATGATTCCTGTAGTTCCTTGTGAATTTTCTTTTCTTCCTTTCCCATCCTTCTGGGACCCTGGGTGGGGAAGGTGCAGAGAGTAGGAACAGTTTAATTTCAGTAAGTGCATGTTGTCGAGTGTTATCGTGTTTTTAGAATAGATGCCAATCTCGTATGCTTCCAAACAGCCTTATTAATTGGAACACAAATGTAAATTGCAAACTGGTAAGCAGCTTTCAAATATAATGCTTTATATCGTCTCAGAAAGAAAATGAGATTAACATGAAGGGAGAGAATTTTTAATTATGAATTCTGCACCTTTAATTAAGTTATATTTTAGGATTTATTCAGTCCTGTTAAATTCCACCTGAATTCTCCAAGAATCTCAGTTCCGGTTTACTGCTTACTGAAGTCCCTGGATATTTGTAATTGTCTTTGCAATATTTCAATCAAATCCTTGTTCTGTAAGTCTCAGAGACCTAAGAGAAATTTGTAAGTTGGTTTAAATGATTCTCATACCCTAAAATCATTCCTTTAATTGGAAAAAGCTACTCTGTATCTTCTACAAAGAAGCTGGTAATTGTATTTGCTGTAGTTTTTACAGTTGTGCCAAGGCTATGGTGATAGTACATTAGAGAGTCCATCGATTCTCGAGGTAAATTTTATATTTGACCATATAATCACATACATTAATTATGTTCATAATTTTTGCATGATTTGCCCTGTACAGTTATTTTCCTATGGACTAGTGGCATTTAATGCCAGAGCTTCAGGGAAGGACTGCTGTTTGTTTTTTCGGGTTTTGTTGTTGTTTTCTTTTTTTTAAACCCACCTCAGGAATATGCTTTAAGAATTCAGATTTAATTAGGTTATTTTTTTCAATTCCAATTTTACCACAGATTTCCGCAGAGACTAATATTGACCAATATTTCCTTAGAATGTGGCTCTTCAAACAAAGAGAATGCTCAGGAAGCCTGAAAATCTTAGTCCAAGACTCCTTTTACTGATTATTTACTTTGGAAAAGCTTATGAGTTGCCTGTTTGCACTAAGCAAAATTAGAAAAACTAGGCCTCAGAATAAGTATACTGCGTGCAATATCTGTACTAAATCAAGAGCTTTTGTATGAATATTAGCAGAGTTGACTAGTTAATGGTTAGCCACCATTATTTGTTTTTAGATTATCTGGATTTTTCCTGTGTGGTTCCTTTAAAGCTGTAATTCAGAAGCCAGTGGAGTGAATGACTCAGATTCCTTCAATCAAAGAACTATTCATTAAGTATGCTTTGGGTTAGAGCTGCTGTTGACTACCTACCTACAAATCTGCTGAGTGGCTTCAAAATCTCAAAACATTAAAGAAACAGAAAAATACTTAGTTTCATAGCATTAGGTGGAGCATAGACAGCCACCAAGTAAACATGCTTTGACTTCTGTGCCTTCTGAATGGAATGACATCCTCCCTCTCTTTCACACAAGCAGTGGATGTTTTGTTAACTCCAATTATACATATTGTGGCACACTTAAAAAATAATCAGGGAATCATTTTTATTCTTTAAGTGACATCTTCATAAACTTCATGCTCTTCATCCATTACAACATTAAAAAACATTAAGGCACTGTGGTTCCTTAGTTTAGAATCCTGATACATAGGACATATATATTGAGACATTTAAAATAATTAATACCATAAAGAAAACCCAAAACTCTTCCTCTTGATGAGACACATTCTTTTGAGGCATGTTTTAATTTTCAGATTTGTCAGTATTGACACTTGCCACTTGAGAGAGTGATGCATTAGGTGCTATTTGGACTCATGAGTTCATTCTTAGTAATTTGCAAACACTGGGAGCTCACTCTAAATCGAAAATTTGGACATCACAGGGGGGTATGGTATTTTGGCTACAAAGGAAACTTAAAATGCACTGTATTAAAATGTTTTGGTCACTTACCCCTTGGGATATATTTATCTGTTAATCATATCACTGTGTGGAACTTGAGAATGCCTTGCTTGCCAGATTCATGGACAGGTGCCTACAGATTGTGTTCTGGTATAGGTTTTAATTAACGGGGTCATGCTGGGAGGTATTGCTGTGGAGAGCCAAGGCATATGCTACAGTGAAGCAGCTCTTCGAAATACTTGTGATACAGTCTCTGAATGAGTATGTGGAATGCCTGTTTCTTACAGATTTAGTGTGCCTGGGAGTAGAGGGATTTCAGTCTCCTGCTTTAATCTAGTCTTGTTTTACTGAATTATTTATTATTTGCAAGTGATGGGAAAGGTTAGTTCACGCTTCTAAAGAATGGCTGTGAGATGTTATAGGGCAAAGTGCCTGTTTTCAAATTGAGGGCAGAAATGCAAGGTGCCACCCTTGCTTTCCATGTATTTGATACAGAAATGATGAGTGAATATGGAAAAATCTTCTTGATGTAATTTAAAATAGACCAAAAAGTGGGATACCTTAGTAGTAATAATTTGTGCTTGAATTATTGTTTTCATTATTTGACTTTTAATCAATAGTTACTATCTTTGTTATTCTAACAAAAATTTGCATAAAGTTGAAATAATCTGTTGCTGTATATCTATGTCGTAAATCTAGGTCAGTATGCATTAGTCCTTTTGTACATGTGGGTTTGTGTGTGCATTGTTACATTGCTGTAGCTCCGAATATTTATTTTAGAAGTTACTCTGAAGAGGTGTATTAATTATATAAGTATATTTGAACAGGGGTTTCTAATAACAATACGTGATACTTTCCTTGGCAGCTACTGTACTGGAACACATGCAGCATAGACAAGATGAGAAAATTGTCAATTCTTGGTGTTTTACCAACTATACTAAGTAACAACGTGACTATACAAAATACAGAAGCTACTTTTTTTTTTTTTTTTACACGACCTGGAAACCTTAAGATTTTCCATGATGACATCCCCAGGTGAATTGCCCAGAATGTGCAAAAATGTCTGTCCTAATTGTTCATGGTTTTCTAACAGGACTTAAACCCAACTTTATTCAGTCAGTGCTTAAACTAGTATTTAGAAGGAAGATCACCAAGACAAAACCCTTGTAGGATATCTGAGAGAATCTTGTCTGGGGATGTTTTGTACAATCTGGTGAACTCTAAAGGTACAAAACTTGAAGTTCAAAAATCTTATTAAAATGTAATTTGCCTCAGATTTGATTAGCAGCATCAAGAGCTGAGAGAATGGGAATTAAATCCACCAAGGCTATTTATTACATATTTCAGCATTCTAAAAAAAGCTTAGGAAAGTGACTCGACTAGAATGTTTATGCTTTATTTCAGGAAAAGTAGTATTTATTTAGTGAGCTTACAAAGCACAATATCTGTTCCAGAAGAGTTTTTGTTACATCTATCCTGATTAACTTCTCCATGTAAATAAAGACTAACATACTACATTATGTGGAAGCTTGCACTCCTTTTCAGTTGTGAGCACTTACTATAAAGCATATTACAATTTTTGTTGGAAAAAAGAATGAACTATCAATAGCTGTCCAGCCTTTAGGAGCCACTCAGGGTACAGTAGATATACTGTATCTGTTCCTCAGTCATCCCTTTTTCAGACTGACCAGTTTATGTAGTTGTGTCTTGCATGGAAGCCCTTTCCCACCTCTGAATATCCATAGATTCCTTTTCCAAAACTTAATTTCAAGATCTACTGTAGCCCTTCTCAGACAAGGGGAGCGAGTGATGGGGAAATTCCAATTGCAAGGAACATTCATATAGGTGAACTGTCAGTTTATACAGTAATGTTCTCTATACCTTTCCTAGTAGTTCCTACCACTTAAATTTGTTTTTTCTGACTGCTGTTACACACTGAACTGATCCTTTAACAAAGGTATTCCTCTTAATCCTCAGATCTTGCTTCTGAATAGTAATGGCCAATTCAGAGCCTATCATTCTGTACTCAACGTCAAGATATCTGTCTGTGTACCTAGGTTTGCATTTGTCTGTCTGAATTTTACCCGTCGTCATAACCAAATCTTCTAAGGCTCTTGTAAAGCTCTTCTGTTGGCCCTTGTGTTAAGTATCTGAGATGTCATTGCCAGCAAACTTTCTTGCTTTCTTGGTCTTTAGTTTGCCATATCAATCTGCAAAATGGTACCAAGTTTTGCAGAATTCACTGGTGACTTCCCTCTGTCTACCATGGGACCCCTTATTAGTAAGTCCCTAATCTTTCTTTCCTGTATTCTACTCAATGGTACGTCCATGCAAGACCATTTCCTCTTACCCTGCATTTTTTTCATGTCCTTAAAACTTTCCGCAAGGAACCTCTTAACAGCTTTTGGAAAGTTGAGTATTCTGTATCAGTAAAGTTTCCCATAATTAACAGAGGGGTCAGCCTTTTCTGGTAACACAGAAGTTTTTTATTAGGTATTAACAGTTGTCCTTATTGAACAACTCTCAAGGATTCCTAGATAATTGATGATGTAATGAGAGAGAGGGAGGCTGCTGGTTTTTATTAATAACATAATCCTGCAGACTTTTCAATACTTGGTTTCTTCTAGTCTTTAACCAGCTTGAATAATCTCTGTGACCTCCTTCATCTTTACTGCTGTGATGAAGTCTGAGTTCATCTTCTGAAAGACCATTATATGCTAAAGAAAAGACAGATATTAGTGTGTATTATAAACAACAGTAGAGGCAGGTTTTCTGTTTGGAGGATGTAAATTTGTGTTGCATTTATAATAATTTGTTATGTAATAATGATCTTATAAAATGCAACATATGTGTATCTTCAAAGTGATTATAAAAAAAATAAATCAGTACCTAATTCGAAAGTGTTCATTACTGACAGTGTTCTCATGAAACAAATACAGGGTAGAGCAAAAATTGAAAGTCATGCATCCATAAGTGAATCATGGAATACACCCACTCACTACATTATTCCTTCCACAGAAATGCATATGCTAGACTTCTACACTTTGCAGCTCAGAACAGCAGGATTATGTACTATGAACAAAAATGCTAAGTAGCTTTATTACAGCATGGACAGTATTATTTAATCGTAAGAGCTTGAATGTGTCTGTGTAATCAAAGTGTGCAAACTCTTCTCCTGTGGCAGGTGAGGGCAGAATGGTAGCTTTCAACAAAACAACAGTGCCCTTACCATTATAAAAAGGTACTTCAATTTTATTTAATTAGATTGTTTCCATTAGATTAATATTTCTGTCACAGAAACCTACTGTTAGCAAAAAATAGAAAAAGTTGATACATACAGGATGTTTGTGTGTTGGTATATGGACTTTATAGAGTATGAAGCATATCATATCGAATATTGTTGAAATACTGGTCTTTATTTAGCAAATGATGTTTTGAATTCCAGGAAGTAACCTTGTAAAAATGGAAGTAAGAAAAGGAAATTAGCCTATGTTAGAAACTCTCCAGGAGGGAAAATGAAGAAAAGAAAGTCAGTGCAAGCAAAGGTGAGTGATGGAGGTTGAATTAGAGAAAAGTTGGGATTTTCACAGAGAATGAGGCATGTATGGAGTGTGGGTGAAAGGTGCTTGACAGTTTTTCAGGTCTAGAAATGCCCACTTAATCTTTCCGGAAGCTCAGTAGTCTCTTCCAATTGTACCAGTTAATTAAAAATCCCCCACAGACCAAAACCCCCTATTTGCAGTACCTTTGTCTTGCTACTGTGGTAATCTACTACAGAGAAATCCAGCATACATTAAGATAGACCATGTTTCAAGTGTGACTGGACTTGAATGTTACAGAATGTTGCAGCCAGCTGCTGGAAAGCCCCCAGCTTTCTGGCTGGCAGTGTTTTAATGCCATTCCCACTGGCTCTTCTGGACTGCCATTAAATTGTGTTTCCAAAGGGGCTGCTAGTACTTAGATTTTCTCTTTTAGCAGGAAGTGGTGGTGGTCACCAACAAAAGTAATGAGCCAGAAAGAAAATGGATCTCCTTATCAACCTGGATGCTTTCAAGCTACTGGGATCAATGTTGGAGGAGGGATGTAAGGTACAATCCATTTTGGAGTATCTGGAGTGCCTGGGAGTACATCAATGCAGATAGCTCCCAGCAAGATACCTTTCCCATGCACCAAATGATTTATGGTCATAGGGTATACTTTTAATTTGGGAATAGTGCGGTCTTCCTGCTTATGTTCAAACCCAGGACCTCCTGCGAATGGTGCAGACATAGTGACACCACCTCATGGTCCTGGTGTTGCAAGGGAGTATCCTGGACAGGTTGGCATGAGTCCTTGGAAAGAAAGGGAGTAGCAGTGACCACCCTGTTGTTCACAATGGCCAAGCAGCTAAAACCATCAGCCTTCTTGGGAGACCTGTGTCCAAGCCTTAGTACTCTTTTCCATGAACTTGGTTTGCCTGGGGCAGTGGTCACACCCAGGCTGTCTTGCAGAGCACAGGTGGGAGGTAGGTCCAAAAGTCTCTTCTGCCCTGCAGTGAAATGTGATAAATTCTGGTGTTCTCATGCATTGTGCTGTAGTGTAAGTAAGGTATGTTTATTTATTATTGAAAATAATAAAAATAACTTACTCAGTTGGCAGTATATGAACAGCTCTCTCATCGTGCCCTTCCAGGTGTTTTAAGTGGGTCAGGGCTGGGCATATCTTAATCCTCCATCATGTGCTGTAATAACGGTTTTTTCTCATCTATGCAAATACTTGGGTGTTTGTACCATCCGGGAACTCAGGCTGTAAATACGGGAGTGGTGGGCTAGCCCATCCCGCAGACCTAAAGAGGGTAAACAGCCCCGCGTTTAATCCCCCACACCGAAACGGAGCTCAGCGGTGACATCTCCCGGCGATGCGGTTTTCTCCTCCCGGGCCGAGTACGCAGGCCCGGCCGCCAAGGGCCTGGCCACTCCCGGGAGCGGGGAGCCCGCCCGCGTTGCCCGCCCGCGTTGCTCGCCCCCGCCCCGCGTCTCTGCCCGTGTAAGGCTGCGGGGGGCCACGACGGTTTCGCCGACCGCCCTCGGCCCGGTCGTGCCGCGCCGCTCCTTCCCGTGCAGCCGGGAGCCTCTGCGCCTTCGCTCGCTTCCCCTCGGCTCGCCCCGTCCCCGGTGCGCTCTTCCGGCTGCTCTCCCAGCGCTCTCCGGCAGCGGAGGGGTGGCGGCGGCTCCTCGCTTCCGCCCCCGGCTCGCCCGTCGCTGCTGGCGTGGGACGCCGCCATTTTGTGAGGAGAGGCGGCGGCGCGCCCGACGGCCGGTCGGTAGCGGTACGTGGGGCGACGTCTCTCCGCCGCCAGCGAGGAGGAGGGGGGGGCCGGGCTCCGCCTCGCAGCAATGGGGCGCGGGCGCGGGCTGGGCGGCGGGGGAGGCTGTCGCATAGAAACGGCTCCGCGCCGTCTTGGTCTCCCGTGGGGTGGGTAGCTGTTGCCGGAGAGGAGGGCTGGGGCAGGCGGGGAAAGAGGCTGTCGTGCTGCCCGGGAGCCGCGCGGGCAGGGTCTTCCCAGCGGGCCACCGCTGGCGGCAGGACGGGACCCTCCCGAGGAACCCGTTAGGGCCGTAGTCTTTTTTCGTCAGCCTGGCACTTCGTGGGTTTGCTTCCCCCACCTGAAAGGCTACTGAGTTTGTGAAGAGATTTGTTGCGGTAAGTTTTCATTAGGTATGAGAAATGAGTGGCGAGATCTGGCTTCTGATCCAACAGCGAGGGGGAGCATCCTCCATCCAGGCACCTGGGGTCTGCCCGTGTTCTACCTGCAGGTTTCAGTCAGAGGAGCTCATCTGACCGGTGGACTTCCTGCTGATGCTTCATCGCTCCGAATTGCTTTGGGTTATGCAGAAAAAAAGCTGTTTGTAAACACAGAGATAGCTTTGTGTATTTTTAGAAAGCTGATGTAAAACGAAGTTGACAGAGGCTGGTATGCACACTACAATTAATTCAGAAGAAAATGATGATATTTTGTGTACTTTGTTTACCGATTGTACCATAGGAAACGATTGGTGAGAACATCTGATACTTTCAGAGTCAACTACTGAAAGTTTCAGAATATAAAAGTTATGGTTATTTATGGATGCTTAATTTGTCTTCCTTGTATTACAGTAGAGATTTGGCAAACTGATCATGTAGGTCTTTGCTCTTTCTTTGACACCCTGAACAAACAGAGCTAGACTCTAAACAGATCTCAAAAGTTTACAGCCTTTTTAAATTTGAGTGGACTTTGAAAAGGACAACAAAAGGAGTGGTCTTGGGTGGGTCCTGTAGTAAGTTTCACATCCTTTTCAAAATTAATAATTTTGTTTGGTTTTTTTATAGCTTAGAAGAATGCGTGTTTTGCTTCTGTATCTCATCTTAGAAACAACTAAACTTTCTGAGGATCTAAAATAACTGACTTCCAAAATGGATGAATTTCCAGACAGATAGTGAAAATCAAAGTTTTTATTCAACTGCAAATGTCTAATACTGAAACCTAACTATAGGTGGATCTCTCTGTATTGTTCCATGCTTCCACTGTTATTTTAAAGTATTGCTTTACATTGCATCAACGTTGTTAAGACCAAGATAATTTTTAAACGAGGCAGTTTCTAGATCTTTTTGGGGATTGAGAGCTGCTTTCTAGGTTTGCAAATATGTTTCCTAGGCTTTAATTTTTTTGTCGTAATGGTAAAATGTACCTTTCTCAATGATAGTAGTTTCTAACGATTAGCAATTTTCTTTCTAGTGTGCTGAAGCATGTTTTTACCAAGATCTGTTAAAGTCAAGAGGACTGCTGATGAGGACAAAAGTTGTACAGCTAAGAAAAATAGATTGTCTTCTGGAGTGTCTTTGCTAGAGGAGACCACCGAGTTCCAAGACTGTAAGTCAGATAGAACAGAAACTTCTGCTTCAAAATGCAATTTGAATGAAGTTGCACAAGAATGTGCAGAATGTATAGCTGGAGACCTTGGTGTTGCTAATACAACTTCGGGAAAGGACAACAAAAATACTGATGAAGATAGCTCTTTGGAAGAACCCATAAAATCCTTCAGCAAATCTCAGCGTCGGGCAGAACCTGGAGAACCTGTATGTGTTGTGTGTGGTCGCTATGGAGAGTATATCTGTGATAAAACAGATGAAGATGTTTGTAGCTTGGAATGTAAAGCCAAACACCTTCTACAAACTCAAGCAAAGGAAGAAAAGCTAAAATCTGATCAACTCACAAAAGCAGAATCTCAAGCAGAAACTCACCTGCTTAATACACCTTATTTCTACAAAGATCATTCCTTTATTTTAGGTTTGCGAGATGAGCAGATTGAGAACCTTAAACTGCAGCTAGGTATTGCTGTCCAGGGCCAGCAAGTTCCAAGACCTATTGTAGAGTTTGAACACTGTGGTTTTCCCGAAACTTTAAACCATAATTTAAAGAATTCTGGCTATGAAGTCCCAACTCCCATCCAAATGCAAATGATCCCTGTTGGACTGTTGGGGAGGGATATTGTGGCTAGCGCAGACACTGGCTCCGGAAAAACAGCAGCCTTCCTACTCCCTGTTATTATGAAGGTTTTGAAAGAGGTAATGAAACTTCATGTGTTTAGAGAAAGTGGTCTGCAACTTTATCTCTTGGATCCCAAGTGTAACTGAGAAATTAATTGCAGTGGTTTTATTGACATTCAATGATTTATTTTACTTTTGATTAATGGAGCATTGGTTCTTGGGGGGAGGGGAGTTGCTGATTATTTTTAATGACTTTGAATGTTTTTTCACTTTGATCAGGAGATAAAGCAACTCTGTTAATACTACCTAGTATACAGTTTCTCCTTGTTAAGAAAGGTAACTAAATTCTGTGGTAAACTTCCTAAATGACTTAAAATAGAAAGTTAAAATAATTCGAGGCCCTCTACAAGAAGTTATTACTGTATCTTGATATATCAGATGTCTGAAAGAGATTTTTTGGCTTTTGTGTAATTTTGTAGAGTAATTTCTGTTGGAATATGTTCAGCTGACCATCAAATAACTACAGGAATTTAGGGTAATACAATTTCTGAAATCCTGCAGTTACACAGTCTCCCTTCTGATACTGTGGGAAAAAGCAATTAAGAAAACTTTTACATCGTAAGGACATGAATGTATGATGAGAAGTAATGGCAAATAGTATTCTGTACCTTGTGTGTGGTTCAGTAGTGCTTTTTGCTTTAGTGGTTTTTTTCAAAAAGGGATGTATAAGAATATATTTGAAAATTCTGGACCTGATTCTAGTTACGTTTTGGACTGTTTAGATGCCTTTATAGATAGATATACACACAAACGTGTGTGTGTGTGTATAATTTTTTTCAAAAGAATAATTTAAAGATTATTTAAGTAACTTTTAATCTTTAAAGTACTATAGCATTAGTTTTAAGAATGGAAGCATTATATAGGAGCATTTTAAGAACAGGAGTATTACACTCCAGTACCTCCTCTGTCTGATTATCATTAAAGTCTGCAAGACAGTTTATATGCTTATTATAACATGCACAAAATTGGAACCTCAATGAATAATACTTAATTTCTCTACATGATCTTTCTCATTCTTCATCTTCAGGGTACTTTACAAGTTAATGTATATGCCAAGAAAGAATTTTATTTTGTTTAAAATAATTTTCATTTTTAATGTAGAAGAGAGATGAGATGTTAAGAGCATAAGGGTAATCTGGTTATGAGGTACTTGACAGTTCCTGGCTTCTCCACATCTACGTAGATACCTTTTCTTGTGGTGGTAAGTTGTTAAGTTAAACACTGTTGTGCACTTGAAAACAACTCAAGAAGCCCTTCTTGACACAAGTATTTAACTATGTAGTTCCTTTGATGATTCAGTGGGAAAGGAACAACCTCCTACTGTTGGTCACTTGGAAATATTCCAGTTGGAGACCAGAAAGAAACACATACTATCCAGAAAACTGTTAAGTGAATTCATGTTTGTGGTATCAATATATGAGAGCGCTTTATTTGCTGAAGAGGTGATCAGCATTACTGAAATAATGCTTCTTGGAGCTAGACCATTATTCTGCCTTTCCCCCCCTCCCCCTGTTTTACCTTATGTTCTTTTTACTTTGTTAGTATGTGTTAACTGGAGTTACTAATCTATATTAATCTGAGAGGAATTACTACCTTGTAATTTTGTGCTTTCTGGGTTGCAGAAGTTCAGTGAGGTGATAATTTGGTTGCAGATCCTTATATAAGGAATAAGAAATTAAGACTGTAGCACTTTAATGATTCATGTCTACCTGGCTGACTACTGGTGGGTCAGAGGGACTATTAATTTTGTTCTTAAATTTCAGGGATATATGTTTTTGCTGTATAAAGTTCCTATCACTGCTTATCTTCTCTGGTTAATACTTAATGTTTTTACTTAGTAGTGTGCAAGACAGTAAAGGGAAATAGTCTGTTCCTGTAATATCAAGACTTCTAAAAACTTTTTTTAATGATCTCTAGATTCAGCTAGCATCCTGTGTTTTGAGTTCAGATGGAGTTTATTCTGAATTTCTGTTACAGATTCAGTGCAATAACTAAAATAGAAAAAAGCAATCTTTAGAAATGACTGCTAGTTTTCTGGGCCTTTGTTTGTTGTCAGGAAGCTATTCTAACTGTGTGCTTACACATGCACTAATTTTTTGTTTTTAAAAATTGAGTAATTGAGGGATAGACTTCCTTGGCCTGCACCGTTAAAGGTATAATCCCTTTCTACCTTCTGTCTTCAAATAGAAAGGGTATTAGCAGTCTAACTGCATCCACAGTAGTTGAACTATATAATTTACATTTTAGTATTGGGAGATTTAATCTTGAAAGCTTTGTATCCAAATAATAAAGCAATTCCATGTTCAACAGATTTCTCCCCCTTTTTCTAGATAGAAACTCCGTCCGCCCTTATTTTGGCACCAACAAGGGAGTTAGCAATTCAGATAGAGAGACAAGCTAAAGAACTGATGGCTGGTTTACCAAACATGAGAACAGTTCTCCTGGTAGGAGGTTTACCACTGCCACCACAGCTTCACCGTCTCAAGCAAAGTGTGAAGGTAAGGACTATAGCATGGAAAGATCCTGTGGAGAGTTATGTTTTTCGTGATACTCACAGACAAGAAAAATGTTACTGTCGACGTGTATGGACACACAAAGATGTGTTTTTCCTAAGTCTAAACTACTAAAATAATTGTTAGCTCTTGAAAATTTTACAATAATACAGTTGTTTGTGTTTGTTTTTTTTAACATTTTTACTTCTGATTAAACATATAATAACTTCTTTGTTTTTTAGACAGTTTCATGCATGATACTGCTGCTTTCAAAGACTGAAATATGCCATTTCATGAGACAAGGAGTTGTAATTTGTAGCAAAAATAGTTCGTTTTTAATGCAGATTACATTGCTTGTATTCAGACACTTTAATTATGAGAGTTCCAAAAGGTCCATTTAATTTTGAGGCTTCATAATTTATTAAGTTATCTGTAAAAGTTTTACGACTTACATGAATGCAAGTAATTTCAATAATTATTGCCTTTCTCACCTATGTGCTGTAACTTCATAGTTCTTTTAGGACATTCATCTGTCTTTCATGTAATTTCTAACTTCTGGGTTGTTGTTTGTTTGTTTGTTTTTGGTTTTGTTTTTTGTGTGTTTTTTTGTGTTTGTTTTTTTTTTTTAGGTTATAATAGCAACACCTGGAAGACTTCTTGAGATCTTAAAGCAAAGTTCTGTTCAACTGCATGGCATAAAAATTGTAGTGGTGGACGAAGTAAGTTTTTAGTTACTGGTGCTGTATTGTGTATACAGAGGTCCTTGAAGAGCCAGTGTGAGTAGCTAGTCTAACTGATTAACCATACAGTGTTCCTTATAAAGATAAAATATATTTCTTAAGAGAAAAATTCATTTTTTAACATAATTTGAAATGTGTTTGAACAATGCATGTTCTGTTGGCTATAAAAGACTTGGATACCTGATGGGGTATTACTGCTAGACCAGTGTGAACCATTTGTGTTTTTAATTTTCTCACTTAGCTTTTCTTCTGACTGAAAATACTCCTGCATTTGGATTATTACATACCAATCATACACATTGTGGTTCTTCTGTCAATTCAAGTTCAGGATTCTCTTGTTTATGGAAAAATCTGGTACAAATCTAATATTTTTCCCTTAGGTAGATACCATGTTAAAAATGGGTTTCCAGCAGCAAGTGTTGGATATTTTGGAACACATCTCTCACGATCATCAAACCATACTGGTGTCAGCCACGATTCCAGTGGGCATTGAAAACTTAGCAAATCAGCTTCTGCACAATTTTGTAAGAATAACAATTGGAGAAAAGAATCTGCCATGTTCCAATGTTCGCCAAATTATCTTGTGGGTAGAAGAACCCTCTAAAAAGAAAAAGCTGTTTGAAATACTAAATGTAAGTGTAATATTTTTCTCATAAGAACAACTTATAAAATTATTCATATATTTACACATCTCTGTCAGGTTCTCGTCTTCAATTCTAATCTGTATATAGTGAAGAGGTGGAGTGAGGTCAAGCATATAACTGCACTAACTAGTTCAGTAGTTCTGCAATGTAGGAGCTTTAATGGCAATTTCAGGGATTACTCCACCCCTGTCACTCACACCTCCTTCTGTGCAGCAGCAAACCAGACTCCTGTGCTGGGATCCAAGTTAAAAATTGTAATTTTGATAATATTTTTGTGATTCGCAGTATGGCATCTGAATGATTTGTACTGGTTGTCTGTGAGTGGTAGAGGAACAGGACTTTCTTAAACCGTCATAGCTGCTTTATGGCTTGGGAGTGGTTTATAATTTTAAAAGTCATTAAAGAAACCAGTGAGAAAGCTACTTTAGTTCTTTCTAGAATTATATGAATAATGAATGATGAATTCATGAATAATATGTATCTTCTATGAGTACTTTGGTGGGGAATTTTGGAGTCTTGGCTGAGGTTATCCAAGAAGTAAACAGGAATCTTTAACTAAGCCTCAGAACTTATATTATGTAACATTTAAAGAAACATGAAAGCAAGCTTCTGACTTCTAAAAAATGCATGTATTGATATCAACTTGGGTTCTGAGTCTACAAATCATTATATGTTTATGATGTACAGATTTGTATAGTTTCATGACTGGTATCTTGTTCCTTCTTGTCTAGAGTCTAAAAACATTTATTCATCTGAAAGTCTTGTTAATATTAGAGATAATGAGCAGAAGAAATTGAATCCCAAGTTGCTGCTGATGAGCAGCAAACTGTTGTAGTACCTTCTTACATGAACTGTTTAATTTTACAGGATAAGAAACTCTTCAAGCCTCCAGTGTTGGTATTTGTGGATTGTAAGTTAGGAGCAGATCTGTTGAGTGATGCTGTTCATAAGATTACAGGATTGCAGTGTACAGCTATGCATTCTGAAAAGTCTCAGGTGGAAAGAACAGATATATTACAGGTTTGTGTCTCCTAAAGTTATGGCTTTTTTGATAGATTTAAAATGGCCAATTTTTTTTAAAGGTGGCTTAATTTGAATGTGTTAAGTCATAATTTACTGCTGTTCTGCAGTAAAACCTGGAGTATTGCTGGGGGAGAGGAGAGACAGATGAGACCAAGGAAAACTGTAGATAATAATGCCATTTTAAATGCAGATGAATGCTGGAGACTATTTCCTAGGTTATTTGCTTTGAAATGGGAATTCAAATATGTATTTAACTTTAATTGATGATTATTAAAATTGTGATTTTGATCTCTCTTTAGTTAGCTCTGTGAATTATATTCCTATTCAAATGAAGAATACAGGAGGGGCCATTCCCTCTTCTGCAATAGAATAATCCCACTAGGTGTGTTCTTATGCTGTGTAACTAACCCTAGCCTATGCTTGGAGAGGTTCAAAATACAAATAAGGAAAAAAGAATTAATTTTTTGGTTATTCCTCCCTTGCCAGGGATTACTTCAAGAGAAGTATGAAGTTATAGTAAGCACTGGAGTCCTTGGACGAGGGCTTGACCTTGTCAATGTCAAACTGGTAGTAAATTTTGATATGCCTTCAAGTATGGATGAATACGTACATCAGGTAAATAAATGAATTACTAAAGAATTATTTGAAAAGTATACTGAAATATGACATCCACCTATGGAAAGTTAAATTAAACATAAACATAAAGATTATTTTCCTCTTCAGAACATTGTTTTTATAGGAAAGGAAAGAAAGGTGCTGAATATCTCTTCCGTAAGTCTCTTATGTAAATTACTATAATCTAGAACACTGTTCTTGTGTCTCCTATATAAGTTACTAAAATCTAGAATAGTGTTCTTACATCAGTTATGTTTGCAATATTATTCTTCCTGTTTCATACTCCCTTGTATCATTTTGTGTCTATGGAAAGCAAAGTTTACCATGTTTTTGCTATCTGTGTGAAGAAAGGCCAAATACCCCTCTTTCTGCTGCAGTTCATCTCCAGTGTGGGATGTGCATGTAATACAATCAGGAAACCAGTCGTGAACTTTATTTTCATTCTCTCTTCATACTCCAGTATCTCCTCTGATTTTTTTTTTTTTCCTGAGGATTTTCTGCTTTAAAAAAGATGGTGTGTGGGGGGTGTGTGCATGTATTTATGTGTATGTACACAGACCCCAACCCTAGTTTGGCTAGCATATCAAGAGAACTAATTATTGTCCTCTTTTTGGCACTTATGAAGCCACAGTAGTCTACTACTGTGTCCAGTTTTGAGACTGTCAACTACAAGAAAAGCCAATAAACTGGAGAGAGTCCAGGCAAAGTCAGGGGGCTGGCCCACATAACACGTGAAGAGAGGCAGAGGGAACTAGGCTTGTTCGGGCTGGAGTAGAGATTTAATTGGTGTCTTGTATTTGGTAATGGGCTGTTACAGAGGCAACAGAGGCAGACTCTTCTTGGAGATGCACAGTGAGAGGATGAGAGCTAACAGTCACAACTTGCTGCAAGGGAAATTCTGTCCTCATAACAGGGAAAAATGTTTTTCACAGTGAGTGTAGTCAGGCAGTGGAACAGACTGCCCTGA
Source organism: Buteo buteo (assembly GCF_964188355.1). Lineage (NCBI taxonomy): Eukaryota > Metazoa > Chordata > Aves > Accipitriformes > Accipitridae > Buteo > Buteo buteo. The sequence continues at coordinate 18,853,945 of NC_134180.1, forward strand.
GAGGTGGTGGGACCTTTGTGCTTGGAGGCACTTGCAACTCCATAGGACAAGGCCCTGAGCAAACTGATCTAACTTTGAATTTAGCCCGGTTCTGAATAGGTGGGAAGGACCTCTGGAAGTCATCCAGTCTCATGAACTCCTGAAGTATTCTGTGTTACTAACTGCAGTACACCTCTCTGGTTTTTAATTATCTTTCTGCTAAAGTTTCAAGTAGTAAATAAATAAAAATGGTCTTTCCTAGCATCAAAACTATACCAATATTAGCATACTATTTCTTCCTAAATAGAGAGTCTTTGTAGATTCTTTTCTAATTTGTTCAAGCACTTTGGCGAACATTGATAAATAATTTTAAGTTACTGGAATATTGAAAGTAAAGGGAATTTTTATGGTCATGCTTGTATATATAGTGCTTGATACAAGATATATGTATGTGGCATTGCTATAATAAAAAAATCTTAAAACATTTTGTTTGGACCAGATTCACTGTAAGCCTTTGCCCATAGGCTATATGATATATCTCAGTATCAATATTGGACTTATGGTATGTCCTGTAAGCAAGTTGTAATTTTAGATGCATTTAAGCTAAAGCTTCAGATCTGCATATCTTGAATTCAGGAAGTTTATTAAAACTTTGTGCTGAGAGGATGACATAAAGAGATTTGGCCTTGTCACTTAGGTTAGTTGCTGGTTTATAACAGAAAATAACCTGTAAGGATATTTGAAGGACTTCCATTTAATATTGATAACTTAAAATGAGTTTTTGCTTTTTCAGGTTGGAAGAGCAGGGAGGTTGGGTCACAGTGGAACTGCAATTACTTTTATCAATAACAACAGCAAGAAGCTCTTTTGGGATGTTGTGAAGAGAGTAAAACCAACGGGCACCATTCTTCCCCCACAGCTGCTGAATTCCCCGTATCTTCATGACCAAAAGAGAAGGGAACAACAGAGACTTAAACAATTACAGAATAGCCTTGTAACAGGAGATAATATTATGGACATTATTAGAAAACACGACAAAAATAATTCTCAGAGGTAATAAAGATATATTTATAGTTATGTGATTATAATGAAAGTGTGATTAAAAATAAACATGGAATTATGATGCCTTGTATATTGCCTTTTTAAAAGAAGTTTATATATTCAGTTTTTTAAGAAGTCTCATTTTTATCTCATCTTTATTTTGAAATACAGACTATTGGAATGCCTAGTAAAAATATTACATGTAACCCTCTTCTGGTAATTTTTGTGTCATATTGAAGTAAGATCTTTGCAAAGGACCTACCCTTGCCCCCCCCCCCCCAAAAAAAAAAAAAAAAAAGAAATTGGTGACAGATTAGTTTCTGAAAACAAGCCTCAGTCTCTTCCTCTTAGTTAACCTAAAAGCTTTCACTGGGAACATTTCTCTGAATCCTCAGTATGCTCTCTGGGAGCTTCTTGTGAACATATATGCAAGTTTTGTTTGTAAACTACTGAAAGTTTAGTTTGTCCTTCATTGCCTGTGGACCAGTTAAGAGTCCTGCTCAAGCACTCTGCAACAGCAGAAATACTGGGTTATTAGTGTAACTTCATTGTAGAGAGGTAAACCACGTAAGTAAGAAATTTGTGTTCTTACTTAATGAAACATTATAGTTAATGTATAACTGATCATATTTACTTATTTACTACTCAAGCGTAACTTGCCATGCTCTGACACCAGGTGCCATTTCATTTTTTTCAGGAAATGAGACCAAAACCATATTAAGATAGTGCCAAAAAACATATTAAGACAGTACAACTTGCTATCCAAAGTCTGAGGTCATAATCAAAACTTCCCCCTTTTTCTTCTTTTCTTTTAGACTGAGGCTTGAGAAACTAGTTTCATCAGACCTTTCATGTTGCTGTGATGCATCATCCCTTTTTGGCAGACTGAGGTGTCCCAGGTAGTTAGATGTTAGCCCTGTGTATTGTATGTCTACTCTTTGGCCAAAGGACAGCAATGTGATAGACTGACTTTGGTAGCAAATGAGTTTTTAAAAGCTTAGTAGCTGATTTCCCCCAGCTAGAAACAAAAGGAGTAGGGCTTACCTGCTGCCAAGACAGATGACGCAAGCGTGGCGCTGGTGCCAGGGGTTCTTTACCAGTAACAGATTTATGTAATTGTTAATGAGAAACTCCTACTATGGATTCTAATAATCTGAAATATGGTATTTGTTAGTATTTCTACTATTTTCTCTGCACCGTTGCTACTACTTTAACAGTCTGATAGGGGGAAAACCTCAAATTTTTAACTTGCCACCCCCTCCCTGGCCCCTGCTTTGTCTTCTGTCTCCCTCAGCTGTTTTTTTTTAAAACTTTTCCATATTGCCTCAGTTGTACAGTATTTGCCAAATATTTTAGAAAACGTGCATATCCTTCAGCAAGAGACCAACCTTTATTACTTGTGGAGATTTCATGAAGTGGTACTGCATAATGTTCCTCATCCTGCGATCCTCAAACTTTTTGTCAGTCCCTTTTTTTCTGCGGGGTAATCGGTGCCTGTGCCGTGCGCTGCTCCCGGCAGACGGCCGGCTCCAAGAACGGACCGGCGGGGAGAGCGGGGCCGTGCCTGGCACTTGAGGGGTCCCCGGCTGCGCCAGGCTTCCTGGTCATCGGCCGCAGGTTGGCGGCGGCGGCGGGGTCACCCTGGAGGGAAGGAGGCGCCTCCGACAGGAACGGCGCGGGGCCCCGCCGGCCCGCGGGGTGCGCCTGGCAAGGGGGCGCGGCTGCCAGCGGGCGCCCCGGCGCTCGGGGCCGCCCCCTTCTGACGGAGGTCCTCGCGGGAGCCAATCCCCGTGGGCCCGGCGCATTCAAACGGGGCAGGGAGAGGGCGCGGGCCGCGGCCGGTGCCGTGCGGAGCGGAGCGAGGCCAGGCCAGGCCAGGCCGGCGGGTGAGGTGAGGAGGGGGAAGGGACGGGACGGGACGGCTCTCCGTCCTGGGGGGTTGGGTTTCCTTGGGACGTCCCGTGGCCGGCCGCGGCACGGTGGGACGCTGTGTCGGGAGCCGCAGAGCTGGGTCGGCAGCGCGGGGTGGCGGGCTCCGGAGGCGTTGCCCCGCAAAGTCCCCCCCGGCTCGGTCAGTCAGCCGCTGCTTTCTCCCCGCCTTCACCCTGAGGGCGCGGGCGGGCTGGGCGACCCGGCGAGGCTGAGGGGTGCCTGTAGTCGAGAGTCCTACGGGGGCTCGCCTGAAGAGGGTAGGGCTGCTGAGCGATAGTGAAGCCATCGCTTCCTCCTAAGTTTTCACCCAGCTTTGAACGCTCGGATTTCATCTCTAATTAGTATTTGTAATCAATTAAAAATGAGGAACGAGCGTGCTTTCAACAAGACTCGAACCTTATTCCACATTTTAGAATGAAGGAGCTTTTAGCGGGGCGATTAAGTTTTCCACAGAAAAGCTTTGTGAATAAGCGCAAGGCACAGCTGTAGCAACAAGAGGGGAGAGCTTCTGTTCTTATACTAGTTATTTTAAAGCTGAATGGAAAAGATGGACTTTTCAGAAAACACTAAAGCAATTCATGGCTTACGACCATGTTTCTTTGTTTACCGACTACTAGAGGGAACCACAAAACGTCTATTTTACAACTCATGTAACATAAGTAGTTTCCTGTATCAAACTGGATTGAGCAATAAATACACTCTGGCTTGAAATTCTTGAAATTTTCCTTCCAGCTTTTGAGCTATGGAAACTTTGTGCAGTCATGGCGTGTATAAAAGTGGATGTAATTGCATAAATTCTGAGAGTACTCCAAAAGCTGTAACTTGCAAGTGTAGCATTAAAAGAAACTTCTATTGGAGCAATGGTTAAATGGTTGCTTCTACATCACCTGCTCTCATCTTGCTCCTGCCCCCATCTGCTGCTTTTGTTAATGATATATGCAATTTTTGAAGGATCTAAGGCAGGTGACTTACTGTTGACTTATAGCAAATTAATTGCAGCTGGCAAGTCTGGAGTGGGTAGTGATGTCAAACCTGTAACAAACCAATAACTATGATGCATATGCAACAGTGAAAGCATACTTTTCTATACAGATTGGATATATACAGATTTCTAAATATTTACCTGTAGAAAGAATGTGGAACACCTTTTACAGTTTTTCTTCTGTCCCCTAGGCTAGGGATCTTTTTGTTTTGCTATGTATGTACTATAGTGAACTAAAACAATGTCCAAACATATTGTAATAGTCGTCTTTAACTGTCTTATTCTGATAGTGGGTTTTATATTATATATCAAGATCCTGAAAAAAAATCTGCTTTCTGTATTCATAGACTTCCTTTTTTTGTTGTTCTGTTTGAGTCTGTTAGTTGTGAAACACTAAGAGCATAAATAGTTGTGAGTGGAGGCACAAACTTTAATTCCTTTTCTTTGAGGATCATGGTAGATCATTTGGAAGAAATGTCCACGGTGATCTTTGTTGCTAAATAGATTGTTCTTTGTACCAACTGGTGCTTTTTCGTGATGTTTGGTTTACTTTCTGAAACAAATCATAGAACTCAATAAATGGAATCAAATAGCCTATTATTGGTGGAAGCAGTCATTCAAATATAGAAGTTACTTTTTTTTTTAAGTGTGGGAGGTGAAACAGGATACTAATTGTAATTAATGTTTGGGAACATGTATTTACTGCAGTAAACGTCAAGAGCTCCTCATGCATCGAAACATAACTTGCACTGGATGTGAGCATCATAAAAATTTTTGCTTTGTTTCCCCAGATTCCTTAAGAAGATGCAACTAGAAATGATGTTTTAGGAAACGTGTAGTACTTACTAAAAACCTAATGTTAACTTGCTGGAAGACAAAATGCCTATTTATACAGTTCCTGCGAGAAGCCCCTCTGAGGCACAATGTATTACCACTTTGCAGAAGACTTCTTCGCAGAATACCTTTACCAGCAGCAAGGTGTCTGGGCAGCAACTGAAATCACAGGTGTCAGGAGAGGAAAAGGATATTCTACTTTCACATTCTCAGAATAAGACTGAGGAAGTTAATAGGACCTATGTGATTTCAGCCTGTAAAAAAGTGGGTGACACATCAACTACATTTAAACCTGAAGGCAGGTTAACACTCCGGAGGAGAACTGGAGCCAGCAAAAAATTAGTGTCCACTAGTGAACGATTGCATGCACACACAATACAGGGCATGGAAAATATACAAATGGAGAAAAGACTTGCTCTGCAGAGGCGTGTGAGGACTGGCTCCATAGAGAACAGTAAAATTAATCAGAATACTGTGCCTGGAATAGAAAATACTGACTCTGCTGCACAAAGAAATTACAAGATTGCGCTTCCACCAAATACAAATAATAATGATACCTGCGATATTAAACCAAGCTTTAAGTTAGCTGAGGGTCAGTCAAGTACAGAGTTGCAGTGTCACCCTAACAGCAAGGATTCCCTTTGCTTTCTTGATGGTCTGTGTGAAAATGATAGCTGCACCCATTTAAAATATAGGACAAGCACTGCTGACACAAAACTTCAAAATAAAGTTCCTAAATCAGAACAATTAGTTACCTCAAAATATATTAATAGGATATCAGGAGAACAAGTGAATGAAAAAGGCAATATAAATAAGCTAGCTGGAAGGCAAAGGTTACAACACTTCGTTATAAAACATAACAGTGTGGAAAGACCAAGGACACCAATGAAAGGTTCAACAGAAGGATTTAAGCTTAAACCAAAGAACAGCACTTCTCGGGATCAGCCATCTCCGTCCACTTCAAATAAACGAACACCTCATCTTCAAATTTTAGCCAAAAAGAAAACTGGTGTCTCCAGCTCTCCTTCTCTGAGTAGAAGTTCAGAAACAAAAGACAACGCTGAAACTCTAGCTGAGAGCAATAGCACTGAGAAAGATGTTTTCAAAGTGGAAAACAGCAAAGTGATTGTAGCTGTGCGTGTACGGCCTTTCAGTAACAGGTTTGTATCCTGGACTTATTTCTGATGCTAATAGTAGCTTTTATAGTGTATGTTGATTCCCACTTTGTATTTTTTGAATTGTTTAATCATTGACCCAATAAGGATATAATACATATTTTGAAATTAGTTGATATTTCATGCAACATCAAGACAAATATTTTATTAAAAGTTTGAATTCACTTTATAGGTGTTTGGGGCTATTTTTTACATATTCATTAGCTGAAGTATTTTGAGCTTGAATACTTTGTATGTTCATCAAACAGGTTTTTTTAACAATGATTACCAACCTTTTTATTTTCCATAAGGTCATTGAAATGATGTAACTTAAAGCATGTAGCTTATGCTTTTTAATTTTTTAACTTTTTTTTTCCTTTCCCATTCAGAGAGAAAAAAGAAAATTTACTCCCTGTAATCTCCATGAGTGGTTCAGAGACAGCTGTACAAAATCCAGCCACAAACCAAGTTTACAGCTTCAGTTATGACTTCTCTTTCTGGTCTTTTGACAAGTGTCATCCTAATTTTGCAAGCCAAGCAATGATTTATAAAACTTTGGCAGTGCCGCTCCTAGAAAGAGCTTTTGAGGGATATAACACTTGTCTTTTTGCTTATGGGCAGACTGGTTCTGGAAAATCGTACACGTAAGTTCCTAATAATAATTGTTAAAATTCTGTAGGAGCCAATTGTTATGCATTGTAAAGTCATGAAAAGAGTTTGTGTGGACTAGATTTCACAGTTATTGAATTGTGTTAAAACGGTCTTGCTATTTTAAAAGAAAAATAATTAAAACAATATCTATAATAATTAAGACAAAGTTAGCTGTAGAATATTTTTATTTATCTGACACTGACCTCTTTCTACTTCTAGTGAAGAAAATAAAAGCTCTCTCCAGACATTTTAGTGAAGAAAAACCTTTATTAATGCTGAGAGCTTCTCGGACTATCCCAGTGCCATTGTTCACCACTGTTGGTCATTTTTTGCGTAAAGTGACATGTTCTAAAGTATATTATGTTTTTTGGACAAGACCTTTAAGAGATCATTCTAATTATGGTCCTGACTGTTTCAGAACTTAAATAAAAAATCCAGATGTTTGTGGCACTGCTTATTTGAAATCTAATTTTTACTTGTCTAGGATTATTTGTAACATTTGTCTAGGATATATTGTAACATTATGAGAGTTTATAGCCAATTTTATACACCTTGTGTGTATTTTTCAATAGAATGCCTAGTGAACTGTTTTGTTTCCAAGCATGCATCTATTAAAATCAGTTCTATGAGCTTTATAATTCCCATGACGTGCTATAGACTTTGGTATACGTAGTTGAGGACCAGAAATGTTTCTATTGAATTTAACATAATTTTAATGTTTCTATTCAATTTATAATCAATATAGAACTTATACAGAGGTAGGATTTTCCTTTTTAAGTAGGAACTAATTTTTACGTATAATGTCTATTTACCTTGGCCTAAAAGAAAGATATGCTCAGTATTGCAATTGTTATCCTATTTGTAGGTTTGTTGGTTGTTCATTGCTTTTTGGTTTTTTTTCTTTTCCTCCACTTTCTAGTAAACAATTACTTACCTTCACCCCTTTGTATTTTAAGCAAGGCTGAAGTTAATATCAGTAATAACTGTGTCTTCAGGTCAAGTGTACACAACAAATTTCTGCTGACAACTATGTTGTGCAGCTGTGTGCGTCTCTGGGCTGTAGCTGAATTAGTCCAGTACACCGGTGTTTTGCAGTGGCAGAACTAGACAGGAAAAAACTACACCAGGGGCGGAGAGGGTCTTAGGTTACTACACTGTCAGTGTGCAGAGAATAAAATGCATGCATGTTAGGATATTAAATGTCTATAAGTTTACTGTTTATAGTATAGCTTACTCTTCAGTTGCTGTAGGGTTTTAGTTTTACTTACATTTTCAACCTATTTTTCAATGGATGGATTAGAAAAGGCCTCTGGACATTATCCTGTCCAACTCTCCGCTCAAGCAAGTGCCAACTTAGATCAGGTTTATTTCTGTCGCTTATTACTTTTTTAACCTAGAAGCATGTGGCACTTCAACTTTAGAACTATACAATTATTATTAAAACTAGCTATAGACAGTTACAAAACTGAACTAGCAGTTTTTTTGTAAATACAGGATGATGGGATTTGATGAAGACCGTGGAATAATTCCAAGACTTTGTGAAGATCTTTTCACTCAAATAGCACAAATGGACAAACAACAGGTGGTATGCTTATGCTATTGACCTTATATTGAGTTATGAGGAAACTGATGCATTTCAGTATTTTGATATCTGTTTCATTCTTTCATTTTATACCTTAGTGCTGATCCATTTGTTAATGTCTGTATTCTTTTGTTGATTTGAATCTTACTTCTGTTCTGATTAACAGGGTTCCCTAAATAGTTAAAATCAACGTTGTTTTGCTTCCTTAATGACAACTATGTAAAAAAGAAATATGGGCATGATTTTCTTGATGTGTCACCAGACTAGGATCTTTCCTCTATATAGCATGACTTACAAGATAATATTTATGTAAGGAAAGGTAAAAAGAAATCCTAGTGGGTTCCATACTTTCAGTGGAGGCATACAAAATAGAACCTAAAAAATATGAATTTATCTAAACATTGTCACGTATCAAAGCAAAATACATTTTAATAGTATTCTAATTCTAGTATTCTAGCTCAGTATTCTTGCTAAAATTGTAAAAAAAAATAATCAACTACTCCCACCTGGATTTTTTTTTTTTTTAAGACTTTAAAATTTTCATTGTAAATAATGTTTTGTTTCCTTCTCTGTTTTGAGAATAGATCTTTATTCGTCCATAACTCTATATGAAACAGTGGTCTTCTGAGAGTGGGTAGGAATGTTTCACCTGATCACAATGTATTTTGATTTGAATTCCTGTCCTACACCTATGGTATATGGATTTAAAAACAACGAAGTAGTAGTCCTTTACAGAGTATTTTAATGAAGGGTTACATTCTGTTTCTGCCCCAACTAATTGGTGTAGTAACAGTAAATTTACAGAATCATAACTGGAGATGCAATTACCTTAAAGTCTTAAAAAATTTTTTTGAACTACTCATTTCATATCTTAAGAAGAAAAGCCTGAAACGGAGAATGCAGGTATGCAGGGGGTTGGGTTGTGGGAATTCTTCAGATACATTTAGTTTTCTGTCTGACTGTTAAGGCTTTTCTAAGACTGAATTTCTGGAACGGAATCACTTTTGAGGAACCAGCTTGATTACAGTACAGTGCCTGAGATTTGAATTGTGCATCTAAAGCTTTCTGTGGTAATAACACAAATCATAATTTGTGGTTAGAAACTCTGAATGCCTCTTAAAATTGTGAAAAGGATTAGAAACTTATATTTCAGCTCTTTCTTGGGTAAGGAGTATCTGATGCAAAACATGCTGGTGACAAAGGCTGTTCTTTGCATTCTTTTTCTCTGTGTGTTTGTCCATGTCTGTAAGGATTGACTCGCAGGTCAGTAGATGTTAACATTCAATTAAGCTTATGCAGGCAAACTTTTCCATTTTTAACTATTCCAAATTTCTTTATTGCTTTATGTTTGCATTCTTGACTTTGAATCCTAATACCAGTGAACACATAATATTCTGATCCTGTGGTAGATTTGATAGGCACTGAGAAATCTAAGAAGCTTATTTATTACCGGAATTGGCTAGAGAGTATAACTTCGAAAAATACACAGAGATGCTAGATATGTTTGTTGTTCCTTTGCCTATGCATTGTGAATGAGTGATTCTGCTGCTGCAAATTGTCTCAAATCTTATATTTTTTACTTCAATGTTTAAGGTTTTTTGCTACAATCTTCCTTGTCTCTTAAAGAAAATTCCATTCTATTTAAGAAGGAAAAAAAAATAAAAAAATTACCTGGATGCCTTCAGAGGAAGGAGATGTGTTTTTGTGAAAGTTTGTTAGGTTTGTTTGTTTGTTTGTTTTGTTTTGTTTTTAAATTGCTCTAGGTAGAATCAAGGTTTATTTTTCTGTTCTGTTCCATGTCAGGATGTTGACAATGTGTCATGCTGTAGAAGCACAATCCCGAAGGGAATGAAACTAGTGCAGGTGCAAACAAAACTATGTTTTCATGTTCTAAAAACCCAACACTGAAGTTTCTGAGATGGATGTATATACATTTTTTTAAGCTTGATAGCTGTCATCTGGGAACGGCTGTGGAGGGAATTCCAATAAATTGTGTTCTTGGCAATAGCATATCCCGGGTTTAGGATATTGTTTTCTTGGAAAGTCCCTTCAGTACAAATGCTTGTAACATTGAATAGCAGGATCTGGTAATCTAGGTTAATTTGTGAAACAAAGGATGCTGAAAATGTTTTGTGGACTATATTAATAACTCTTCTTATTAATTTTATTAGATTTTGTATCATCTTGAAATGAGCTTTTTTGAAGTATACAATGAGAAAATTCATGATTTGCTTGTCTTTAAAGCTGAAAGTGGACAGAAGAAACAACCAGTAAGTTGCTCACAGAAAGAAGTATATGCATAATCTCAAAGTAGTGGCATTTATTCTGTAAACACAAATGACAAGTGATCATTGTTTTGTTATCTATGTACCTTAGATTGTTGTGAATAATGGGTTTCAAGTAAAAAAAAAAAATAATCTCACTATATGACTTTAAGCAAAATGCTTGGCAATTCAGAAATGCTAAGCAAAACCAAAATCTCACTGAAATAGAAACAAAGCAATTCAGTAGAACCTCAAAATTGTTAACATATCTATCTGCAAAATGAAGATGATCTTATCAGCCTTTATAAAAAAAACTTTTAGAATATTATTAACTAAATCTCCAGATTATATTAAGTCTTTTGTGCAATATAATTTGAGTTATAATCTTATAATTTAGATTGAGTTCTAAAGTAGACGGGTGACAGTGTCAGGAGGCTTCCAATGGTGTTTGGGGGGGGGACGGGGGACAAAAGTATTTGCCTAATTGTATTTGATCCAACAGTCTCCTCAGTTCTCAACACTACTGAAATGTCCATTCACTTTCTGAAAATATCTATTTATTGTTTATCTACTGGGGTGCCTGTTTGCCACTGCCTCTACATATCTAACTGCAGTCCATAGTATATTAATGAAAAAATGTTAATACTTGCAAAGGCAGAATTTTTCCCTACTTTGTTTCCTCTGTGTATTTACATTGCCCAGCTACAGAAAACTACTATCATGTAAGAGCTTAATACTGAAGTGGATAATATCTTCCCAATTCTTTCCCCTGGATTATTTACTACTTAGTGCTATGGGGCTGTCAGGAAGTTCCTTTTTTTTTTTCAGTTGGTTGGTTGGTTGTTTCCCAAGAAGGTGTGGGGGGGAACTCAGTTGTCTGATTAATTAGTTAAGGATCACTAGTTAAACTAGTTCAGCTAGTTTTTAATGCTTGTATGTTAGAATATGTAAAACCATAAATTAAAGAAATTTGTGTTAAGTAGGGGATGTAGGGAAGGAATTTATTACGTTTGATTTATTAAAAAAAAAAACTACTTTCTGTACTTTGACATATTGAACACTATACTGGCCACTTGTGTATAAACTATGAGTATTAGTTTATGATAAAGAAGATACACTGCTTTCAACTTGCTGTTGAAATAAGTCCTTTATCCTAAGCTTGGGACTTGTGTGGACTACTTATACAGAAGTAAAGAGTATACTGTCTTGTTTATAGCAGGAGTGCTTTCATCTGAGTTTTGTCAATGATTTTGAGCTAAGCTATTTAATTTGGAAACATAATAGATTTCTGTTGCAGAAAAGGTTTGTTTTTTTTTTTTTTCTGATGTAAATGCCTTCTATAAGATACATGTTCTTGCAGTTAGCTCTGTGAGCAGTGGCCTGGTACAGTCTGCTGTGATTTCTCAGGCAGCTGGAGAAATTCAGTTGTAGGTATTTTCCTGAAAAATATCATTCTAGATGATTCATACTAGGTTTTGTTTGACAAATGTCATACTAGATAGACTTTCTCTTAATTTTAAGATATTCCTGAGTGCTAGGTCTAGCTAATGCACTCCTAATAATTTTTATTTTAATTAATTTATTTATTTTTATTCTCAACAGCTTCGTGTAAGAGAACATCCAGTGTTAGGTCCATATGTGGAAGGCCTGACAGTGTAAGTGTTAACTGTTCACATTTTAATAGGTATATGGTGTAATCCTGAAAGAGTGTGCCAATTATTATCTTGAGGCTCTGTGAAAGCTTGTGTACTCACCAGTAAATTAGGCAAGATCTTAGTGTCATGTAGTTTTATGAAAATGCGTACCCATGTCTAGCTTGATTTGACACATTTCCTTTAGCGTATTGCTTTAGTGAAATAAGTGTGTGGGAGTCTCAAGACAACTGGAGCTTTCATGGTATGTTTGTATTTTGTCTGTAACTGAGGAAATGTTTCAGAATGCAGGCAGCAGGGGAAAATGTAGAAAGAAAACCATCTGAACCCAAGCTTTTCTTTTTCTCTCACCTTAGGAATGTTGTCAGTTCTTACTCTGATATCCAGGTAAGAGTTTTTTCTTTACTAAAAGGGAATGTAAATATTTCTACTTGTTCCTTTCTTCACTGCTGAAAACTAAATTCCGTGGATGGGAAGAAAATGCTTTACAGACTGTCCAGTAGTCTATGATATTTCAGTTGATTTTGTAAAAGGCTAATGAAGACTAGCCCTATATAAGGGAGCTAAGTAGATGCATACAGGCAAGCGTCACTCTCTTCACATGGTTATCTCTTAAGTTTTAATTTGTCCCTTATAGAGTCATGATTTGTGTTAATCACTCTATTTGCAAATGTTTTAATCTTCAGTTAACTACCCAAAGTAGGTTTTGGTTTCACATCCTGACTTTTATCTTTTACAGAGTTGGCTTGAACTAGGAAATAAGCAGAGAGCAACAGCTGCTACAGTAATGAATGACAAGAGCTCTAGATCTCATTCTGTCTTCACCCTTGTCATGACACAAACCAAGGTATTGCTGGGTTTTTTATATCTGTTCAAACCAGGTAGTAAAAATTTATTTTGTGTGCTGCCTAGAAAACTGTTGTGAGAATATACTTGAAGAAGATGAATAAAGCACAGGGCATTTTAACATGTCTTTCTTCACAGCAAAACTTGTTTTATTTTACATGCTTTGAGTAGTTTCTGATGTGTCTGTGCTACATATATTTATAGCAGTAATATAAATATGTCTAGACTGGCAGATCTGGGAGTAGTTCCAAGCATCTGAGTGTGAGTTTTGAGATGTAACTGGAATCCTAATTGAGACCAGACCTATTTTCACACTGCTGCCAATACATCTTAGCTTCTAAGAAGGTTAAGCTATGCAAAGTGGATAGCTGTGCTGAGTTCCTGCAGGCGATGAGCTGGGACAATAGTAGGAGATGCAGTTTCTGCTCAGTTGCAACACAGTTCACAGAGTAAATGTTTCCTTACTTCAGGATGTCTCTCACCCATGTGTCTCCAGCATATAGGGACTACAACTCCTCACCTGATTTACAGATGTGTAACAGACAAAACATGACTAAGTGAGATGAGCTTGAAAACAGAAGTGAAATAGGTAGAGCTCCTCAGAAGTCTACAGACTGTCAGTTTTCTCCATGCACAAATAACTTGTTGCTTTGGGTTTTTTGTTGTTCTTGATGGGTTTAATTTTTTTGGCCCAGTTTCCTAATCTCCTTCCTTCTTCCGCTCATGGTTCTCACCACTAGATTATTTCTTTTCTCTATCAGAACTAGTCCCGAGACTTTTCCACTTATTACTTAGCTGATCTTCATTGGTCTAAGTCAGTAACAGCTAAAGATTTCCATGGTTATTGGATAGCCACAGTAGTCAAACTTCAGATCCAAACCCCTAGTTTGCTAATCTGTTATGGTTGCAGTTTATGCTTATACGGTTATTCAGTGGCAAACAATTGATACTATGTTTAAAAGTCTGAATTTAGTCTCCTTCAAGGGATGTACATGAAGGTACCTTGTCAAAAAGTAAATGGAAGTGTAGATTTTTTTAATGTATTTAAAGTGAACAGCTTGTTAGATTTCTGCTTGTCCTTGGCCTTTTTGTTTTGGTTTGAATGCAAACATCTCCCTTTTTTCCAGGTAAAACTTGTGGATGAAGAACAATGTGATCATAGGCTTACCAGTCACATAAATCTAATTGATCTAGCTGGCAGTGAATGCTGCTCAACAGCTCAGACCACTGGAGAAAGGCTGAAGGTAAACCAAGACTGGAAATCTGTGGAAAAGGACAGACTCCAAAGAATACCCCTAAACCCCAAAGCATCCTCATCTATCAGGACTCTTGGGCAGGAACTGTAGTTATAAAAGGATATGTAGACCTTCTGCTTTTAAGTATTGCATAGCATATTGCTAATGAGGTTGGGTGGCCCTAAGAAGCTGTTTTGACTGTGCAGTATGGCAGGCCAGATCTTGCTTAGGACAGCACTCCCCACACTATGCAGGCCTAATGATCCTTTAGAAGGAATGAGGAAAAACTGTCCACATGACTTTCCAAATCATGAATTGGATATTGCATGGAGTTGGGGCTTGCCCCTTTTTTGGGGGGTTTAAGTAAATAGAGTTTCTTATAAGAGACTTTCTTTCAGGCTGCCCTCATAAGTTTGATGGTTCTTAACACTTCTTACTTTAAAGCCAGGGTCTCTGTTCTTTTGAAATGAAGATCTTCTAGGATACTCTGGCAGCTTATTGTTGTTTTTTAACATCAGTGGTGACATTTACTATGTTACAGCTGTACCATACATTGAATAAGCACAATTAAATCAACAGTACAGTCAATAACATCACAGAAGAAAATACAACTGTATTTATAATTATTTTTATTTTCGTTTTATGTAGGAGGGTGTGAGTATCAATAAATCACTGTTAACCCTTGGAAAGGTTATTTCTGCACTGTCTAAACAATCTCAAAATGGAAAGAAAACTTTCATTCCTTACCGGGAATCTGTCCTTACTTGGTATGTATACTTCAGGATTTTTTATATAGAAGTAAAATCTTTCTCATCCTCTTCTATTCAGGAGGCATCACTTCCCCTCCTTCCCTCCCTCTCTCTCAAATGTCCTATGGAGGGAAGAAATTAGAGTGTTGTATCAGGTAAAGGACAAACAGGACTTTGGTTTGTATTTTAGGTAGCTAACAATCGCTCTCAAACAAGTAGCAAGACCCTAGGTGTTTTGTATTTAATCTGTTCAGATTGAGAAGTTTTAATTTTTTTTAAATGTGGTGGCCAGGGATTGACTTCTACTCTCCTGTCAAATGAAGGTTGTTAAAGGAAAGTCTTGGTGGAAATTCACAAACTGCTATGATTGCTACAGTAAGTCCAGCTGCCAGCAGTACTGAAGAAACACTCAGCACTCTTCGCTATGCAAAACAAGCTTGTTCAATTATCAACATTGCTAAAGTAAATGAAGATGTGAATGCCAAGCTAATCACAGGTGGGGTTGACTTCTGCAGTCTTTGAGGGTTTTTCATCTGCATGTGTGTTTAACTTACTGCTCTGTAAGAGTTGTTGTTACTGGTAGTCTATTGTGTTGACTGACTACTTGTCAACTAGGCTAATACAACCTAGGATATCTTCCTTTTAATATTATTCTTTTGTGAGCTGCTTTTTTTGGCCAAAGTTCAGATGATATCTTACGCTACACTTGAGAACATGGAATGGGGGAAGGTGTTTTATTTTTAATTAAATGACAGGATGAATTTTCTAGTATTGTACTGAAATGTCTAAACCCTATTTTGTCTTTGTTTTTTGTGCATACTGTGTGTCTGGTTTATCTAATGTAGAATTGAAAGCTGAAATTGAAAAACTGAAGGCAGCTCAGAAAAGCGCTCTGAACACTGATCCTGAAAAATACAGATGTTATTTGCAGGAAATAACGTCTTTGAGGGTAAAATTGCACCAGCAGGAGAGGGACACAGCAGAAATGCAAAGGTTGGGCAGTCATTAATGTTTTACTTCAAAATAGAAATGGTAAAATTTACATGCTGTAATTTTTCTCCTTTTCTCCTAATCTGTTGTGTTATTTTCTTCTCGATATATTAAGGGCCTGGAAAGAAAAATTTGAACAAGCAGAAAAAAGGAAATTAGAAGATATAAAAGAATTGCAGGTACGTTTTCTTTCTCCGCTTCACTTTCCTATAGGAGATAGTACAGAAAATATAACATCAGCAAGCCTTGCAGCAGAATTAGTAGTTGTAAGATTGGGTTTTCTTAATTCTATTCTTTTAACAGACCACTGTGATGACTTAGAAAAATTTAATACAGATACTTGAACACACAAAGTAAATTGTTAATTTATACAGAGCTATCTTTTATCTAGAAAGCAGGAATAGCATTCAAAATGGACAATCATTTACCAAACCTTGTCAATCTCAATGAAGATCCTCAGCTTTCTGAGGTCCTGTTGTATATGATCAAAGAAGGAGAAACTACAGTTGGAAGGTATACACCAAACTCGAAACATGATATCCAGCTTTCCGGAGTGCTAATTGCTGATGACCATTGGTATGTAGTGTTTTTATACTTTAAGCGAGAGCAGGAAATATTTCTTCTCACCCTTCCCTTTCTTTTGGAGTCACTCTTCCTTCTGGCAGTAACAAAATTTGGTTTTCTATCCAGGAAAATACTATTTAGGCATAATATTTGTACTGCTCAATGATTAAAGTAACGTCCTTCTGTTCCCTCCAGAAATCTGTTAACCAAGGTGTTTTAATTTCTTTGTTAATTTGATTCATGTAGCAAAGTTTTCTATTTGTGCAGAAGTGCTGGATAAGGACCTGATGAAATGATAATGTGTGATAACTATTACATTAAGTTCAATGGAAAAGCGAAATGCCTTGACAGTTCTTACTTAAAACTAAAAATAGAGAGCAACTTGGCCATATTGCAGAAATATTATTTAAAGTGTATTCTATGCAACTGATCCCAGACAAATTGCTATAAGAAACTTAACTAATCAGTTACTGAAAACATGAAAGATGTGGGTTTGTTGGGAAATCAAGCATTATCAAAGAAATGCTCAGATGACAGGGTATTGTAGTAATTGTTTGGCAGCAGATTCTTCTTAGATTTAAATATTGATTCTCTTCCAAAATATAGATTGTCACTCATTAATTATGTATGTTGTAACCAAATAGTATGAAGACAATCCGCATCTGGAAAAACAATAACAGGACACTATCTAAAGCATGAGTTTTAGTCTATAACAAACATCATTTGCAATTAACATGAGCTACTGATATTGCAAATGTTTCTTGTTTTCAGTGTTATAAAAAATACTGTTGGTGAAGTGAGTATTATTCCACTGAGAGAAGCAAAGACATACGTAAATGGGAAATGCATTTTAGACCCAACAGTTCTGCATCATGTAAGTAACTGTTTTGGTAATAGTAATATGTGTATGTGTGGATTTCTTTGCTTTGTTAATATTACAACTTCAGACTGAAGGTTTTCTTAGAAGGCTCTGAAACTGTAAATATTTATCTCTTCCTCTTTGATTTCTAGCCCCACCTATTATGTTATAAGCACTGTAAATTTGCCTATGAGCCTGAAAGTTATAGAACAAACTTTTTTCCCCCTCCACCTTTCCAAATAGGGTGATCGAGTGATCCTTGGGGGAGACCATTATTTCAGGTTTAATCATCCAGTAGAAGTTCAGAAAATTAAAAGGTCATCTTGTGGGACTATGTTTTTGCATGATAGTCCAAAAGATTTTGAATTTGCGAAGAATGAGCTTCTTATTGCACAGAGAACACAGTAAGTATTATATCTTGTTCTAAAAACAAATTCAGTTGTTAATGCAACCGTGCAATAAGTTTAAGAAATAAGAAACTGAAGATCATTAATTATTTCACAATAAGGAAAGTTGGAAAATAGCAAGGTTATTGTTAACTCAATTTATACTGGAAATGAAGTCCCAGACTTAGCTGAAATGAATGTATACCTGTAAGAGGTGATCACCACAATCTAGTCTGGTTGTCAAGAACGTAGACCACTATTAAAGAATCACTGAGCTCCGGAGACCCTCAAGATAGTGTATCTCTTCAGATTCATTTCTCTCCAAGCACATAATGAGTCTGAAACTGACTTTTGATGTTTTAGAGATATTTAAACCCTGAAAAGCAACTGTCTTAGGAAAATCGAGAAGAACCCAAAGTTACAAACTTGGTCTTCTGTGGTGGTGGAGAATTGGAGAGACAGTGAAGCGTTACTTGTGCTTGCTTTATTCCTGGGAGTTATTAAACCACAAGACTCATTGACTTCAAATTTACTTTTCTGCATCTTGACATGATTTACTGAGTTTCTATTATGGTTCTTAATTTTTGTGAAAGGTACATAATAAAATAAAAATGGAAATCAAGTGGACTTTAAAAATTTGGAATGTCTTCCATCTTTACCAGTGTCTACATTTTCCCTATGAAATCAAAAAGATCTAGATAAAGTATAAAAGTTTTTCTGAAAAAAGCCCCCAAAAACCAACCAAAACAAAAAAAAAAAACCCAAACCAACTGAAAGAACCCCTCATCTTTTTACTGTTAAAATTGGAGGGTTCTGTCATGATAGAAGAAACAATTATAATCTCTACGCAGTCTGTAAGATTAAAGACAGCGTTCTAAACATATGATACTTCCACTTGTAGGCTTGAATCAGAAATTGAAGAGGCACGACTCAAAGCCAAGGAAGAAATGATGCAAAGTGTCCAAATTGCGAAAGAGATGGTTCAGCAAGAACTGACCTCACAAAAAGAAGCTTATGAAAGCAAAATAAAATCACTGGAAGCAGAGGTGGTAAGCTGTTGTTGCATGATTCGTAAAACCTATCAATAAAATAAAGCAGAAGCTGTTGTATTGCGTTTCTATTTGTTTGTTTTTTGTTTGAGGTTTTCCTATTTTTTGTCTTGTATACTATAACAGTGTCTTAGGGAACACTAAGCTCATTCTTCTTTAAAAAAAAAAAAAGTCACCCTTACTAACACAAGAAGCTGTAAAGCAGGTATCCCCTTCAGAATTATTCTAGGGATTTTGGTTTGTAGAATTAGTCAGGAACTAAAATGTTAATCCAGTGTGAATTTGATGAGAGCGTAACTTATATGTGAAGAAAAATCCCTACCAAATCTAACTTGTTCTATGAGACTTTTAAATTACTACAGTGTTTTAGTTAATAATGGCTTTTTTTTCTTCCAAGTTTGCATGCTACTTTGTTAGTCTTTTCAATACTTTTACAATATGCAGAAGTTGACATAGACTAGTACATCATGGTAAAACAATAATCATGATGGAGTATCTTATTTCTTAAATGTGCTATAGATCACATAACATGATGCTTGTCAACTAGGATGTAACCTTTCACTGCTGACACTGGGCTGAGTAGTCCACGGGGGCTGCATTGTTTTAAATGTATTGAAGAGACAATAAACCTGAATATCTGCCTATGGGATGGGTCAGAAATGCTGTAGAAGTGGCATACCTCCTCTCATCTGTCCTTTTTATATATTAGAGAGAAGAATCTCGTAAGAAGCAAATCCAAGAACTGAATAACCAAAAAGCTGCAACTAAAATACAGGAGCTAGAGAAGGCAAAGCAAAACCTTGAGCTAGAACTACACTTCAGTAAGAAGCGTTTAGAAATGGAGACCTTAGCTACCAAGCAGGTAATTTTTTATTTTTTTTTTTTTTAAAAGTTTTTTAGGTGATAAACTGTGTTTTGTTTGAGGGTTTTTTTTACATGCATCATTGTAAATGAAATATTTTTGAAGATTTTTTTTAGTTCTGCATGATTTTATGCAAAAGAACAGATGTTTTGTTTACACTCTGGGTATGATACTGTATTAAATTTGGGGATAAACTAATGCTGACCTTATTTCTTATGGCTTCAGGGATTAATATAAGTAATGACTGCTTTTTGTCTGGTGTTCATATATATCTGACTGCTGCAACAAATATGACTTAATTTTTTTAAGTTTTATTTTTAATTCCAGTGCTTTTTTAAGCATAACAATATCTAAGCAAAACCAGAAAACTCTGAGTTTGAAGATGAAGGTTTTCATATTCATATAGCAGATGTCCAATATAAATTTTATCCTGCTCTGAGAGTCTTTAAAATGACAGCAACAAGAAATTGTGCTTCAATAAACAGCATTAAGAGGGTTTTTTTTCTTTTTTTGTTTTTTTTCTTTTTTTTTAATCCCCCCTCCAAGGCTCTAGAAGATCATACAATTCATCATGCAAAGATACTTGAAGCTCTGGAAGCTGAGAAGCAGAAGATTGCCGAAGAAATACGCATGCTTCAGAAGAATCGTGGAAGTGGGAATAAAACTATGACTAGTATGTATATATATAACGTTGCAAAGGTAATGCTGACTTCTCTTTTGCTCGGTGGGCTTGGATTTAGTGGATGTGGATCCAGGAGCTTTTCCTCTAATGCTTCTCTAATGATCCTAAATGAGAAGAGCCCTTTGGCTGCTGCGAACCTTTCTGTTCGTAAGCTGTACATATCAGACCATGCTAAAAGGTGTTTTAATCACACTGGGGGTGGTTCGGTGGATATGCATGCAGTCTGTATTTACCCTGATTACTTAAATAGTCCATCCCCCTTCTAGCTGAACTGGTTAGGCATTAATTGGGGAAACTGGAGTAACAGAAACGATTCTGTTTAACTTCCTTTCTCAGATTAATATATAGTGTCTGGTGTTATGCCTCTATTTCTGAAATACCCTTTACCTGACCTTTTATAAAGGGTTATCTTGGCTGGGAGGGTCATTTTTTCCCAATGTATTGGGAATTCACAGAACTGTTGTTAGCTAAATTCCATTCCACATTTGGTTGTCACTTCTTTTTTGCATTTTTTTCTAACCCTACAGTTGTTGCCTGACATTGTTCAATCCACTTAATCATTATGTGCTATATTCTTTATTAGTTCCACTTAGCTGGAATTCTCTGAAGCTATCTGTGATGATCAAAGAGGCCAACACCATTAGTAATGAATTAGGGAAAAACACTGTTTTCTGCAGGTGAGTATCTGAGTTAGTTAATTGTAAGGGGTTATATATATAATTGGGGGGTGGATTCTGGATGTGCAGGGAGCTGTTTGTTTTTCTTTTGACAGTTTTGTTAAATTGAAGATGATAAATCACTTTTGCAAACTAGGTTTAGTTAAGTGTGTAGTTTAGCTTTGTTAGTTTGAAATGTGAATTTCAAATTTGAATTTTAGATCAGGACTTTAAAGGTATGTCTACAGACAATTAATTGTGTATTGAGTGTGCTTTGGAGGTGAATCTGCTGATGCCCATGTCCATCCTGCTTTGGTTCATATATTAAAGTGGTCCTAAAACACATTAACTGCATTCCTTTTGGACAGAACTAAACCGGGGAATGTGTGCCAGCCACTAGAGGGTGTTCAGTTCACAGGACCACAGCAGAGGTAGTTCAAAGTAAAAACCTCAGAACATAGTTATAGTGGGTATCGAGTGTTTGGGACCAGTTGTTTCACTCCACAGGTCTCTTGCTATGCCATGCTACTTGTTAGTCGGAGATTAAGAGTGTTCTAGAAGTTAACCCGTATATTGGTCAGGTGTTCTTTGTGTAAGCACAGATACATTAGTGCAGAGAAAACTCTGTATCATTTTTTTTAAAAAAAAAAGCTACAGTAAATGCAGGTAAGCTAGGACTTCCTAGTAGGTGTATGTATTACTGTGTTGTTCAGATGTTGCCTTTTCATATCCTTCACCAAGAACTGTGCCAGTAGAATTCTGTAACATGTATTTGGTTCTGAGTGTCTGGAGAGCCAGGAACTTGTATGCTAGTAACTACTTCTATCTCTGAATGCAGAGATTCCTTTTTTTCCTTTACATAAAAATTTCAATGGCTACACTAATGTTTGTTTTGAGATACATGATGTCTCAAGCAATTTCTGTTTGTAATCACATTTTTATTCTCTGTATAATCCTATCTACAAGTACCTTGTTTATTTTTGCAATATGAATAGTATTTTTTGTCTTTAATTTTTTTAAAACTTTCTCAAATTCTTAGGCACGACAAAATTGATGATAAAACAGGAACAGTGTCTTCTGTTCAGGTGCAGGTTCGTAACATCAAACTGGGAATAGCAACTTTCTGGAGCCTAGAGAAATTTGAATGCAAACTAGCAGCAATGAAAGAACTCTATGAGGTCAGTAACAACTGAAGAAAAACTACTAATAATCAGTAATATTTTGTCCAAGATAAGATTCTGGTAATCCATACAGGAGGAAAATATTGGGGGCTTCTTCTGGTTTTTATGTGATCTTAAACACCAAGACACATGGTTATTTTTTTATTCAACACATGTATATGTACTTGTACATCACACAGAAAGAGGACGGTAGAAATTAGTTATTTTATTCAGGTCATTTTGTGTACAGAGTGGGAAGTAGTAAAACAAGGACTGCTTTGTCATTTTTTTGGTTGTTCAGTTGTTTATCTGTTCTAGAAGAAAACTTGACTTTTTAAGGTATCACTTAAATTTTCATTACTATATTTTATTTTTCTTCGGTTCTGCTAAGTTAATTTGCTACTGCTTGCTTTTGTCTATATGTGCTTTAGGTTCTTCAATGGGAGTTTTTAAAGGCATTTTTCATCTTTTTTTCTTTAATCTGACAATTAGGGTGCATATTAATTCCTTTTTTGAATTCCATTGCTTCTAATCAGATAAACTGTATTTTTGTACTGTATCTCTCTAAATGTGCAGTACTTTGTTTCATATCATACTATCTTTTGTATCAAAAAGGAAGATAGAAGAAAGGGAGAAGTGGGAACAGTGCCTACATTTGACTCTGTATCCACAAAACCCCCTATAACCATCAGGTAAAATCTTTGTAATTATGTAAAGGTAGACATTGGTTCCAAATTATTGAATACACATAAGATTACAGTATCAGCTCTTATTTGCTGGGAAAATGGTACATTTTTTTTATCTCCTAAAGAGAGAAATATTGTAAGAAATAAGTTTATCTTTATTGACTCCATATGAACAGAGAGTGTTTTCATTGCATTTTTTTTCTGTGTTTTAGAGCCAAACACTTGAGAGGCTTAAGAACTACTTGGAAAACAACCAACCAACCCCCCCCAAATAAGCAAACAAACAAAATCTCTCAGATCTCTTAGTTGGCCTTTAAAAGTACTTTCATTTTTTTTAGTGGTAATAGAGTATTTTGGGATTTTCCAATCTTCAGGGCTGATCATAGCATGTTGTTTGTTTTTTGGGTTCTGCCATATGAATTCAAAGTTGTTTTATTAGACTGTGGTGAAATAACGAAGGATAAAGGAAGGAAAGTTATTGGAGATGAGAAAAAGCTAGTTAACATGAGGGAAAGATAATGATCTTGTATTTCATGCTATACTAGTCTGGAGTTTTTTTGATTAATGCACAAAAGAAAAATATATATTTAGGACCAGGTTTTAGATTGAGAGCAGCTTGTCTAAATTTGTTCTGTGCTTCAATTTGTGATTCTCCTGATCATATAAGTTCTTTTCATTCCAATATTTGTATTATGTTTAGTCTGGAACAGTATTGAAAAATGAGTAGAAATTGTTTCAAATAACTTATAAATAAATATTTGTATGCTTGCTATTTCCAAATGTGAATCATATTCTGGCATAAGTAGCATATGTGAAGTTTGCAGAGGAAGATATCTCAACTGTTGGAGCACTGAAGGTGCTGGTAGGGAAAAATACAAAGGCTTTCTCACTTCAGAATGCTCTTTTTTTCTACCTTAGAAATAATTGCATCTCACTAAATAATTATGTTTTATTTGAAAGAATAAGTTCTTCATATATGAGTATATATCTGAATTAAAAATCTTTCAATATGAAGTCCAAAAAGGAAAAAAGCCATTAAAGAAAAGCCAGATAAAAACCTGAGGAAACTCTCCTTTATGATATAAGTCTGTAATATGCAAGTATTTCCAGTGACAGAAGAATATTGCCATGTTTATTGCTAAAAACTGTTTGGATCTTAACAATATCAGAGACCGGATTATACTTCCTGCAGAAAACTATTGCTAAAACTGTACACTAATCCAGATATAAAAATAAAAAAGTAAATTATACGTCCAGAGTTTTAATATATCTGGGACTTAGAGAGAGATGTGAAAAAGTTTTGTATTTGGTGTTCCTGTATCTCAGATGTTGGGTAGCTAGGTGTCTTCACTAAATGTTTACCTTGTTTTAGTTTGTTTTCAAACACTTAAACCTCAAGTTGGCTGGCAATCAGTTATCTTCTAGATTATACATATCTTAATGTTTTTTCTTTTGTTAAAATTACTGTACTACTGTTAATAGAACATGTTGTATTCATCCATAGGTTGAATGCTTTATTATCACTCTTCTTCTGTTTAACCCTTCTTCTCCCTTGTGTTTATTTTTTCAGAGTAATGATAGCAATAAAGCTGCTGATGTGTTTTATGACCCTGCTGATGAGTGGGAACCTGACCTTTCAGATGCTTCAGTTTCCTCCCTTTCCAGAAGAAGGTGGTAATAATTTTAGTTCTTTTATCTATGCTTAAAGCAAAAAATAATTTGTGTAATTATCTAAGCATGCTTCTGTGCCACTAACATAGTCTTTTATTTATTATTTTTTCTTTTACCTTATTATAATGTCAAACTTAACAAATTGAATGAGAATTTATTTATATATTTGAGGAGAGGGGGGGAAGTTTAAATTAAATGTTACCTTACTACGCTTTACTGGCTTCACTTATGAAATGTGTGTTAGTATGCAATATGTTGCTAATAAGAATTGCGCACCTGCTCAAGCAGTTTGGCAAATTAAACAGCAATGTTTCTGAGGTCTGGCATAGCTTATATGCAATGTATGTCTGATCAGTGCCAGAGGGTTTTATGTACGACCATTGACAACTTCCTGGAGGTAATTAAAGGCTGTTACCAATTACTTCAGAAAGCTATCAGAAATTGATACATTTGTCTGTAGCACAGGACTTTTAATTAACCTGCAGAGGACCCACAGGTTAAGACTGTAGATACCCATGTATTTAGTTAGTAACACAAGTGATTTGAAATAGGCATTTGGACATCTGTTCCCATCCTTGCTTACACCATACACTGTGCCAAACTGATGAGTTCTTCTGTTCGTTCATTCTCTTATCTTTCCTCATGGACAAGAAATAGGAATAAAAGTTCCTCCATACCCAGAAGTATATTTTCTCAAAACATGTAAGGCTTTCTAAACTCTGTATCTAGATATCATCAGTGCAGAGTGAAATGTGTAGTTTTAAATTTTTTCTTCACAGTTCTATAATATGAAAGCATTGTTTTTAAGGAGTAAATTGCAGCTGGTTTGGGACCCTGTATTTGAAGTTTTGGCCTTGTAACAATATTTATAACTGACTTGTAAACTTCTGCAAATTGTAGCTTATAACAGAAATGCTAACAGGTCCTTAACTATAGCTTTGCTAGTGGGTAGCAGCCCATATGATTGTTGTTATTCTGCTGTAAAGCAGGTGAGTTTATCTGACTGTAAATTTTGGAAGGCATTCCTGACTATTCCAAGTAAACAAAAATTACCCTTAAAGAATGCAATGGGTAAACAGTTTCTGTATTTTTAGTCCAAATGCTGTTTTAATGATAGAATAATGTTGGAATACTTTTCTTTGTGTGATGCTGCATTCTGTACAGTATTATAATGTGTGTTCTTGAATCTCAGAAGTGTCTTTGGTTTTTGTTCTCCATATTGTAAAAATGCAACAATATAAGCTGAACTGAACAAGAAAAGGTACTGGAAAAGGGAAACTGGCATTGTATGCTGCATTGACAGCAGTTAACTGATGTCAGTCACAAAGACTGGTGAAATAAATTTAATTCCATGTGCTACTCTAAGAGTTGGTGCTTCTGATGTGTAGTGTCATGGAGCACAAAGGACAGGCTGTTCCAAAAGCAAAGGTCAGTTTGGGGCTGAATGTGACAAGAAGATAGACAGGGCACTGCCCTTGCCAAAAAGAGCCTAGCCGCACAGTGCCTGAGTGAGGTGAGCAGAGTAGGTCTGGTAATGGTAACCAGGGTCAGCCAACAGTCTAGATCCACAGGTAAGTATGTAATGACAAGGCAGGGCTGAGGTTAAGTCAGGAAATGGGCTCAGTGAGTCAGGATTAGGTCCAGGGACTGTTGGCAGGGTCAGCCTGCAGTCCAGTGATTGCCTGGCATGGCCATTGTGACAAGGTCCCAGGTCAAACTGGGAAGTCAAATCTGCAGGTGCAGATCAATGGCATACATGGCCAGGCACAGGCATGGTTACAACACAACAGCAGTCTAAGTCAGGCAGGACCAAGGGCAGGACATTCATCTTAAATGCAGCTCCAAGAAAAGTTGGGGAGCCCCTCCTATGTCTCCTTCCAGCTGTTTCTTTAACAGCTTCAAGGCTGGCAGAGTCTTCTCAAACAGCTGTCTTACCAAGAGCTGACCTTGGGCACTGGCAGATAAGCACCCAGAGCCAGGCCAGAGAAGCTAAGTTAGCTTGTCTCACTGACAATGGAGAACTTTACAGAACATCTGCTTTCTACCAAGAAAAAAAGCCCTCCTGTCTGGCTTTCCAAAAGCAATTCATTCTGTCCAGCAAACAACATTAAAAAAAGCCAACGTCTGCTTTCTATGGTCCAAGTAGGTATGAAAGAAATGTGTTTTGTCTCAAGTTTTAAATAATAATAATCCAGTAATAAACTAGTAGCTTAAAAATGGGAATGTGGAATGAAGATCCTGCTATAGTAGCAAGAACCTGAAGAAAGTAAATAGGATCTGTCCTATGGTCTGTATTGTCTTGCTTTCACTCTTGTTTAGATTCTGTGTTAACAAGTTCCATTAATTAAAAGTAGATGTTGTTTTGTTTGCCTGATGTCTGTTAATATTCATTGAGCTTTCAGTGGGTCACTCTATCATCCTTTCCTAGGAGTAGAAGTTTTATGAAAAGCAAGAGAATTTCTGGATGTTTATCTGAGATAAAATTGCAACCAATTCAGAATATGCAGACTTCCTGTATATCAGGTACTTACTATATGGCAGAACACCTTTAATTTCATACTGAAAGCTTGAAACTACTACGTGTATAACACATATGCACTTTTAATAGTTGTTTATAAAAAAATAGTGTGGGTTGGAAAACAGAATGAAAAATGTCCTATTTATAGTATCTTCAAGTTTATAGTGTCAAGCTGTTAACAGTAGGGGTTTTTTGTATTTTTGAATATGCTTTTTTAGGGCAAAACTTCCTGACCAGCACTTACGACTCTTATTTAAGAAATTTACCTAAAATATTTTTCTGCTTAACTGTGTGGGTTAACTGGAGGAAGATGATAGTTCATGTAACAAATTGCCAGAGGCTGAATCCTGATACAATAATTTGGAGACTTTGTTTGCTTGAGTTGTTGCTATTCATTCAACTGCTGGGGTTCCCCCAAGTTTTCTGTCAGGTTTTATAAAGTTTCTTCTGAAATACTAGATGCTTCAGTCTTCCAAATATTTTAATGCATTCAGTTATTTTAGAGCGGCTGGGTTTTGTTATTTTCTGTCTCTCTGTATGTTCAATTGTTGAAACAGATGGATTCATTTTGAAGAATTTCACTATGGAATTTGTCTTTGTGCTAACTGAATCTAGAAACTACTTAGAACATTGTATATGCATTTTTTTCTGACTTGCTATCGTAAGTAGTTGAACATCGCTGAAGAAGTAATATAAAATAGTCATTACAAAGACGTGCTGACTGCTCAATCCTATGAAAAGTTTCTTGTGTGTATGTTTTGTTTTTACATCATACAGGTTCACAGAGTAAGTCCAGCATATGTCCAAGCTTTTCTGAACCATTTCTTCCTGGAATTTGCAAAGAATCTATAAGTTCAGCTTTAGGTTTACTGGAACAGAATCATGAAGGAGGAAAGAGCATAGCAGATAGTCTCCTAACTAATTTGTTTATAATTTTCTCTGGAGTGTCTGCCATTTCAAAAGCTTATGAACAGCAAGATGAAGAATGTCAAGAAAACTGTAAGTCTCATTTTCATACCACTTTTAAGTAAATATTACTAATGACTCGTCTTTCAGATGCACAAGCATTCATATGTTTACCTATTGGAAAAATTAACATTCCTTACCTTCATTTGCAAAGGAGACCTTCTGATAGATCTTTCTCTTGTAGTTTTCTCTCTTGATCATGCTGCTCAGTCCTACAGCATCAGAATTATCTCTGCTTTTGACCGGCTTGTGGTTCTAACCAAGCTCTGGCTTAACAATGTCCAAAAGTGCCCTGGATCTATAAAAGTTGATGAAGAAATAAAACAGGAAGTAAAGAACTTGGGAGGTTATTTACAGTTACTTTTGCAGGTAAAGTATATTAAAGAATTCATCTGTGTGGGGAGAAGTTCTACGTATTAATGCAAAACTTAGTACAGACTTGCCAAAACCACTTAAATGACCGATGTATGCATGACAGATGGGCACACCTAGGAAAGATGAACAGCAAATGGTGCATTTTTGCTGGCTGAACTGGTACTCACATGTGCTAGTTCAGAGTAATGCAGACCTTTCTGTGCCCAGGCCCTGACAATAGCAGAGATTCTTAAACATGAAAGGAGAAAATAAAGCATGCAGTGACAAGAGCAAATGCTAGTTTAGATTGTGAAGTGCTACTGTTTATAAATTTATAAACTCATGGCCAGTAAATATTTCTCTTATTCATGCTACAGCCTTGTGAAGAGTAATTTTTTTTAACTGTGTAGTATAATGATACCATTATTCTCTGTGGTTCCAAGGTATGTTTTTTTTAGCTGTGGTAGATAAGCCATTGAAAGTAGGTAGATGTAAAGTTATTGTGTGCTATGAACTCTTGTGTTATAGAAAGTTTGTGCTCTTTGACCAGAGATGCTTTCTACCTTCGGTGAATGATATGCCTTTGTTTTTTCTTAGGGATGTTCTTCAGATATATCCTCAATGGTAACAGAAGCATGGAGCAAAGTAAACCAAACAGTAAAACAAACAATGAAATACATAGGACACTTGGCAGTAGTCACAAGAGCTGATATTTCATTTTCTGAAGAGAACAACATTCCTGCAGCTAGTCTACAGGTGAAAAAATGTTTATTAGAAACAGTAATTAGAAATAGTAATTTTAATGTTGACATCACATTTGTTTTCAGTAACTGCTCAGAAACAAATCATTACATATAACAATTTGATCAACTGAATTAAGTATTTTCAGAGTTTATCTAATACTTCATTTTTATGGTGAAAATGGATATGTGTTAATACCCTTGAATTTTTTTTTTCCTTAAAAAACCCTGCACTTTAAATCTGTATAACTTCCACCCATAAAGAGAAAGCAATGCTGTGCTTTTAGGATTGTATCTGCACTGAGATTGTACAAGTCTACCTATTTCACTAAAATGCAGTCATTATTTCAGTAATCTGTGCTTAAGTACCACATAGAATTTTCAGAAATCTGAAGAAAGTTAGGAAAAGAAGGTTGAAGTGCTGAGCCCCTGTGGTCCAAGAATGACATGTCACTGAATAGACCAGCACTGAACAACTTGCTCAAAACAAAATAGTGTTTCCAGCCCACTACAGAAAAACTTTTTCAATTTAAGGGCACATCAGTTCCTTTAATCATTATGTTTTGAACCTTTATTTTAAAAGGAATTTGCACTTGCCATTTATGATGGAGTAGGCTCAGGGCTGGAGTTTCTTGTTGATACTGTACAGGAAAAAGCAAGAGTGGTGCACAAAGAACTTGTGAAACAATATCCACAAAATGAGGTGAGATGAAAGTAAGATTAAAAACTACTACTATATCTTAGAAGCACTTGATCATGTCCTGTTATTTTTTTAGCAATTCTGTCTAGAAATTTTACAGTAGGAATACAGTTATGATTAGTAATGGAGGTTTGAGATGGCTGGTAAGTGGGAATATTGACTACAATCTTGCAGAAATTTTTACAGTGTTTAGCTTTTCACCCATATGTAGACTCTACATTTAAGTGTGTTTTGTTTAGAATGATTTCTCTGCATTGGAGGGCGTTCTGTGTAAAACTTCACCGTGTAACCATGAAAGAGGCAGAAGATGAAAACTGGCTCAAAGGAGCAAGTGGACCTTTTATTCTGTATACTACTGTTAAGTTTGATTTTTAACAAGATTTAATATTTAATATGTAGTAACACTTTATGATCCTGGAAGTTAATTTTTATTTTATATTGATAATGGTAATCATCTCTGCTATTACTACACTCATTGGTATTGTCAGGAAGATTATTAGAAAGTTTGAAGACTTCAGTTTGTCATACATTGTTACAATCCTTGTCCCAAACAGCATGCTATCTAAATATTAAAATAGTTCAGTGTTATCTTTTAAGAGCTAGTGTTCTCATGTGCTTAACGCTTGGGGTACGCTGAAGCACTTCTATGAATTGGGCACTTCAGAGGGAAATTGGTTGACTACAGTATCTATTTAATAGCACAGGAGCCAGAAATGTCCTGCCTGATTTCATGTTATTCACTGAAATCACAGCTGGCCTTCAAATACTTTCCAGATTGATAAGCAGCAGTGGTATTTTAATTTGAGCATCTCCTTTATAATGCTTTACAGGAAAGGGACAGCAAATTATCTATATTCTATTATTGAGTTGTTTCTGTCACCATCCAAATTTATTGTAATATGAAAAGGAATTACATCAATGGGAAGCTTTTATCCCTTATAGAAAGATCTCATTTTAATTATTCTTGTAATTTTAAGAAGAGCTATTCCTACTATCTCATAATAAACAGATGTGTGCATACTTTTGGTCCCTGTCCCCCCCCCCCCCCCCCCCAGCTAGCAGTTTAGAAGTTATATATTATCAAATTGAATAGGTTTGGGTTTGGGCTTTTTCAGTATGCTGAAGTCAGAATCTTCTGGGGAGGAGTTGTTATTCCATGAAACAAACATACTATTATTAGTGTGTGTCTGGTGTATTTTGACACTTAAAGAGGAACAGACCTCATTACATGCTGCATTCAGTAGTGGGTTGTTTGTTTTTTTGCCTGGAGGGGCTTTTTTTAAGATACAGCCTGTTATTTTGTGCTTTTATTTTGCTTAAGTGACAAATTGTGAGGAAGATGATACTATAGGGAGTTACACAAAGTAGAGGAAAAAAAGTATAAGGAATAAGCACCATAGTTAAAAATATTTCTGTGACTGTATGAAAATTCTAGTAGGCAAGTTTAGAGTACCCCTTGGAAATATGTCACTTTTTTAGTGGGTGAGCCATTTTGACAGAAAACCTGGCTGAATTTCTAGGAAATACTTTGGAAAGATTGAAATGTTCTTCAGCAAGGTACTAGGTGTATATAGTATATACGCTTCCTTTCAGTGTTGGGATATATATAGGCTTGTTCTGCCACTTTTCTTCTGAATAAATGTTTTGTACAGACAGCACTCAAGGTCAAAGGGGACAGTTTACCTGTGCCCCAGCAATCTTGTGTTTTGTCTTGTGTTTTTATTTTTGTTCTTTTTCTTTAAAGTTGAGAAATTTGCCGAACTGTGGCCAATAAGAAAATCTCCTTAATGAGTTGGGATATATAAAATACTTATTTCCAAAGAATTTGTTACTATTCAAAAATCTGTATTATGTGACCTAGGATAAAAGGTTCAAATCAGTTGGAGAGCAGTGATAAATAAGGAGAGCAAAAATTTCTTCCTACTCTGGTTTTCACTGTTGTCAATCCTACAGATAATAGTGAAACTGTCCAAAACCTTTTATGTTCCTATCTGCTTGCTTAACTCCCAAATGCTTAATGTTTCCAGCAAAAGGAATTGAGCTGTCTGCTTTCCAGATAATGCTGTTCACTTGCAGCAGATCCCTATGTATCTGCATGATTCCTGTATATGCTTGTTGCTGGTGGAACCAATGTGAAGTTGAGGAGAGAATACCAGAGTATTAAGTAAGAGGTTACCCCTGCCACTTAGAATGACAGTGATACAAAAATTACAGGAAAACCTTTCTCTAGTGAATACTTAAATTTAATATTCTGTATTAAGGGTTTATTTAAAACCTTGTGGATATAGTTAACAATGTCTTCTACTAGTTAACTTTTTTTTTGAAAAATTGCATGTTATGTTGCATAAAATGTTACTTCTGCTTTTAAGTATTTTTTCTCGTTAGTATGCCAGTGTTCATTTTTATCCTTCTAAAATATTAAAGTACTTGTACACTTGATTCAAGACAAAGTAAAATATAATTAGAAGTTTCTTTGTAGATTCAAAATCGAATAAAGGACAACGTTGTGGCACTAGCCAGATTACTTGAAAATAACATCTCTTATTGCAGAAAGGTAAGAGAAGTGTTCCACAAAATATGTGCATTGAGCCTGGGGTTTAAATATAAAAGGATGTATTTACAAAGAAGAGGAGTTGAAACTACCTTCAGTATATTTACAATTTGCATGGTAATACTTCCTGTCTCAGTGGCATTCTTGTGATTGGAACACTAAATTTTCTGGCTACTGCACTTCCACTCAAAACTATTTGATTTTAATTTTACTTAAAGTATTTCTGGAGGTACTTGTATCTGATCATCCTTCTTTTTGTGCTCATCATGAACAGCCTAACCACCTGGGTTTTTTTCTTTTAAGTTGAAGGTCTCAAGTTCAGTAATGCTAGTGTAATTGTGTTACAAGTACTGCAATAGTTTTCTGGCCATAGTTATTGGTATTTTGAATTAAAAGTCTGGATAGATTATTTAATCTATTTTCTAAGAGCCAAATATTTTCTGGATTTTACACTTCCATTTGTCTTTTCTCCCCTCCTGCCCCCCCCCCCCCCCCAACAATCTGCACTTCTTTTTGGAGCTATCTTACGTTTTGTGAGTTGGCATCGCTTTCATTTTGTGTTTCAGCATTGGCCTGTTCTGTGTGACTGAATCCATAGTAGGCGTGTTTAATAGTTAATATACTGTCCTGTGTTTGGTTCTTTAAAAATTGCTCTTTATTAATACAGAAAGAAATACAATCTCATTTACTGGAACAAGAATCTCTATATCAGGAAATAAAGCAAAGCACTAACATTGCTGCAAAATATTTGGAATTGGAGCAGTGCCTAGCTGAAGTCTGTCAAATTGTTTCTTCTATGTTACAAGGTATTTAGTTGGCTTATTACCCGTCTTGATAGTAACTTGCAGACTACGGGGAGACCTGTAAAGCAAGAGGGAGGAAGGGCTACTTGGTCTTTTTGCAAAATGCTGCATTTGATTCTTCTTGGTTTTTTATAGGGTCATACAGAAACACAAGCCCTCTCAGGACCTTTGCAGAAAAGATTTGTGTCATAGCTGGATATTTTAACAACTATTTCAGTTTATTTGCCTTGTCTTCTATTTCTGCAAACAAACCTATCCAGAAAATACCCATGCCTTTTATGAACTTGGATGAATTGGACTCTCTGGTTGATTCCCTTATCATGAATTTTGAACTTGAACAAGGACAGCCATCACTGAAATCTCAAACTCTTTGTAATGAAGCTACTGAGACTCAAGGAGGACAGGTTGAAACGGGTGAAGTTGAATTTGCTTGGAAACAGAAGGGTATTCCAAAACAAACACACAAACTCCAGTCTTCACCTCCATTTCCTGGAGAGCTTTCACCTGGTAGGATACAGTGGGTATAAAATGCTATTATCAAGAAAGTCAGGGAATATCTTTCCCTTTACATGAAGAGAAAGCAACATATCACAAAAAGCTGAAATTTATTGCTAATATTATTAGTAAGTGTTACGAAAGTAAATGACGTGACTGTATGAGGATAAGTACCCTAAATTTCACAAGAAAAAAAAGGAAATTCTTAAGGGCCTGTTAGACTTTAAAATATATAGTGCCTTTTGTTTTAATAAAAGTCTATTATTACCTAAGCCTATAAGAAGTAATTGAATGCGGTAAGTAAAAAAATCTATTGGAGATAATATGAATGGAGAAAATAAAAACTGTTAGGGAATAACTGGGAAACACAGTAAACACTTTGTAGGACAGTCACATCTCTTCATCTTAAACTTTTGACTTGGGACTCTTGTGTAACAGTGGAAGGAGATTGCTTTTAAGGAGATCTGTAACATACATTTATGTTGCATACAGTTAGATAAGACAACTGCCTTCCTATCTTAGACACTTGAAAGGTAGGTGATGTGGGTTCCAATTTTTTTTCTTAACATTGTTGCTCCACCTCTGCTGCATTATGATCTAGGAGTGCTACTGCAACTTTAAAGTGTTTGTTATGCCTTTTATTTTTTTTAAAACAAAGCAAAAACTTCATATTTATTTCTGTAGGGGAAAACTATGAGAGATGGTAAAAGTACTTTACAACCTCATTTAATGAATGCTTTAAGTGGTTTTGTAGTCCATTGAAAAATCTGGGATTAAAGTATCAATGATGGTGCTCTTCAGCTTGATTTGAAGTAAGTTCATGTTGAGTGTTGTTGCTAGTGAATTATCATTTGATTGGTCAAATCAATTCCAGTACTATTCATAATGGATTAGAAGCATAGCTTTCCCTAAATAATATGTAAGTCATCCCATGAGGTTGTAGAGACCTTTCCCAATTAACTACTTTCCTGCGCTTTTTATTGTAGTTGTCATTTAACCTCTT
This sequence comes from Buteo buteo, assembly GCF_964188355.1. Classification (NCBI taxonomy): domain Eukaryota; kingdom Metazoa; phylum Chordata; class Aves; order Accipitriformes; family Accipitridae; genus Buteo; species Buteo buteo. Next base: position 18,888,541 of record NC_134180.1, read on the forward strand.
ACCTTTAGTCTGCTCGCTGAAGCCAGTAAAAATTAACAGCAAAGATGAAAATGAATTCGAATTTTTATTCTTTAATACTGGGTTCTAGGAGGCCTGGACCTAGCACGTTTTACTCACAACAGTGCTGAGAAATTCATAAGCTAAAACCTAAGTTTTTCCTGTATATCAAAGCTTCCAGGTCAGATATTCATAGCTATCATCTTTCCTTCTGAGGGAAGATGGTCAACATTTTGAGAATTTCAGTCTTTGAGAACACATCACGCTCTTAGAAAGACAAAGTGTAAAGAGAGTCAATCATCTTTTTTCTTTGAAAACTTTCACACTGTAGTTATAATTGATGGTGTTATTCTGTGATTTTGTGCTTTTCTGATTTATAGGAAATGGGGACAGGTAATTATGCTGAACCAGTAACCCACATACGTTTTTCTTAAGACTAGTATACCTTAACACTTTGTCAAAAAATGTCTTGCAGTGCAGTCCTGCCATCAAAAATATTCAGTGATTTTTATTGCAGCTAATAATTTCCTTCTCACGTGAGGTGTGATGTTGCTTAATCACTTTCCTACTGTAGAGGCCTTTAGAAGACTGCTCAAGGGTTAACAAAGTATATTCAGTTGTTCAGCTTTTTATGCTTTAAAAGTGAAGAGAAACCTGGTATTTTTTTACATTTGTAAATGTATTATTTTGTGTTTGGCTGAAAGTTTAAAAAAGATAACTGGTTCTTCTGAAACATGTATCTAAGCATTAGCGTTATAAAGAGTAACACTAGATAGATCATGTAACCGATCACCAATTTTTACAACTTTAAGTGTAAATTCCTTGTCAGTCGTCTTCTGTATACAGTTGTTTTTGAGACCTTCCTTTGTCACTGAGAGTACTGCTTCCTTGCTGAAGTACTGTAGTATAAAAATCTGAAATATTAGTAAGACGTGTTTTCTGTAGCTTACAAGTGAAACAAAACAAAAAAAAGACTACCTAAATTTCTTTCCTCTATTAAGACACTTATTCAGCCCCTAAATGTGTGCTGTTACTCATGAACTAATCTATACCAATTAATGTCAGAATACTCAATCCCTTCCAATTTCTGCCAATAAATATAGTGGTGTCATGTCAAGTCCCCATTGCAAAATTACATTCAAGTGTGTTACTGATGTTCCACCAGCCCAGATGATTAATCATGTTTGCTTTTGTTCTTGTATTTAATGAGAAGCATTGCTCAGAAAACATCTTTGTTTCCTGTTTCTGTAGTTCTGTGCATTATAAGGATTTTTTTTGTCTTGTCTTTAAGTTTTAGGAAGAAAAAAAAAAAAGTTCTTCACAAACTTGGAGTTCAAACTGACTTTCAGTTTTTAGCCTTTCTGAAACTCAGGAGCAAGAGACCATGCAAACAAATGGGTTTTGGATAGAGTTTTAACTGATGTATCGGATGGGCAACCTTAATCATATCAAATTTAGCTTTTGCAGGATGAGTAAAAATGTTTCCAACAGCTTCCTGCTGCTTGGTTGGTGGTTCCCCCCCCCGTCTCCATGCTAACCAACTATGTCTAGTCAGTCAACTAATCAGTCTCTCTCTTATTCACATTTGTTAATACTATATTCACATTTTAGATTAATATGTTAACAAAACCTACTTCTGGTAGTGTTTTCTTCAGCTTGGTGCCCTTGTTACAGTTATACATCATTGAAGTACTTCATTCTTACGATATATATGGTGACCATACATCATCAGAGTGAGCTAGTGCTCTCATAACATACTGCATTAATACATCAACAAGCCTAGCTGAGCCTCCAGTAATCTATTGGTGTAATATACCGTAAGGTGAGGTATATTTATAACTATAGGCTAGTCTGTCTATAAATTATGGATGTCAAGGAATTGGGATCATAGCAGGCAGATTTTGGGATGGATTGATTTGAATGATATGTTATTTTACTAGTCTTTCCAAGGAGGTGGAGGTACATGTGGGTTAAGCCCAGGTCAGCAGAGTAATTGATGTGGCTGACCACCATATCTGCATCACCTGCCAGGCATAGTGATGGAACAAAGTAGACCCTAATATTGCTGAGATAAAGGGCTGTGCAGTACGGTCCAGATATTTTCACCATCTGGCATTTTTGCAGTTCTGACTAAAGTCAGGGTCTGGATAGCTTCTGGAAGATAGTGGTAATACACAGAAGAATCTTCTTGTGAATAGTACCTTTGGAATTTCTTCTAAATCATAAACTAAAGTAGACACCAAAACAGTGCAATTTAAGTAGAGTTTTTACTTTAGTATGTCACGGAGTTAATTACTTTTGCAGGAATATATATTGGTGGTGTAAATTTCTCTGTTGGGGGAATAAAGATGGGAGTGGGATCACAATCAGTATTTATTAAAACATCTTTTACTAATTAACTGTTGTTAATAGAATTAAGATGTTTGCTTCCAGCAGATAACTGTTCACACAGTACATTAATTTATTCCTTCACACTTAACTTGCACCCACACAAAAACCACTTATAGCTACAAGGCTGGAGCAACAACTGTGAGCTTCTGACTCTGAAGTGGAGGCTCATGTTGGCTTACCTGTGAGACTTCAATGTGCTATACCCCTCAGTATGTATGCTTCCTCTCTTTGGCTAATGCTTTCTCATTACTATTTCTCCATCTGCAGCCATAGGTACCAATAGAGCCCATTCACACACACTTGCACAGACAGGGCTTTTTTGTCTTTGGCTGAAGTTTAGTTGCTGTAGTAGCTGATGTCATGCTTCTGCTGTGAGCACTAAACTTAGGTTTCTCTGAAAGGCTTTTTCTCCTTTGGAAGGCTTTCTCTCCTTTGGAAGGCTTTCTCTGGGGTTCTCAAACCTACAGTCTCCAGCTCTGTTGCTGAAAGAAATGTTCAGTGAACAGTCAGGAACATGCACAGGGTGGGATTGGGAAGTGTTATGAAGAAATGTTTAGACCTGAATGGGATGTATTATTTACTGAAGTTATGATAGTTTTATTTTGTTATATGTATTGATGTAATCTGTAGTTTGTGGGTTGTTTGTTGTGTTGTGTTTGTGTTTTGGGGTTGGTTGGTTTTGTTTGTTTGTATCCTTTAATGTCCTCTCTTATTCCCTCAGGAAAATATTCTGTGGTGGTAATAATAAACTGTACCAGATTTCAGGTGAAAAGTAATTAGAACTTTATGTACTTGACCCATGGATTTTATTTACTAACATAAAAGAAAACAAGGTGGCTTTGTTTTAAATATAAACTGGGGAGGTGGGGTATTCAGACTTCTGCGCCCTAGTCTCATTTGAAAATATAAAACTAAGAAAAATCTAATGAACTAAATTCTCTTCATAATAGAAGTCACCTAAAGAAGTTAAGAAATAAGTATTTCTTTAGTTCATTATTTTATTTGAAAAATAGTACTACATTAATAAAAATACATAATGATTCTGAGAGTACTGATATGCGAGTTTACTGCTTTTTACAACTCAGCCTCTACTTTTATTTGTTTAATAGTAGGAAAATAAGATTAAAATTACACACTTTAACAACATCCAGCATGAATATATGAGGTAAACTACCACACAAAAATATAATGTAAATTGATTTTTGTTGTAGAAATTGGTAAAACCATGGGAGTCTAACTGTGATTAGGCATTCAACTGTTCTATTTTATCTCTAATCAGGAATAAGAAACCTCTTTATTTCAGGTAAAGATAACAGTCCTGGGAGGAAGTATATCTTAAGAATATGAACGCTGGATTACTTGAGAATCCTTCAAACAATGTTAGCCCATCTTTATTGAGACATGTTGTATGTAAATGCACTTTTAGAAAAAAGTGCATTCTAGCTATGCTTTTTAAAGAACATGTACTAATGTTAGAAATTAAGGATAAGTAAAGTCCTCTAGCACTCATTGACTCATGAGAATACTCTAGATGAAGGAAAGAAACAAGCTGCAGTTTAGGTTTAATTTGATCCAGTAATGGCATCTGCAGGCAGAAGAGAAGACTACATCTGATTCACCTCTGCAAATGCAAGCTATAATTTTTGGACAGGAAATTTCTTCTCATTCTTTATATACTTTGACATACTGTAATTAGATGATTCCTGTTGCTTCTGTATGTTTTGTGGCTTTTCTGATTTCATGGTAAGGTGAGTTTTTTGTTTGTTTGGGATTTTTTATATTATTATTTTAGGACAGCTTTTTAATTCTTTTCTTAGCTTTTGGTAGGATCTGAGACTATTTATGCATTTTCCCAAGGGAGGGCTGTTTGCTTTTTTTTTTGAAGTCCTAATATTTTACTTTTCTATATTAAAAAGATCTTTGCCATCTTTTCTTTGTTTTCTGCTCTTTTTAGGACTATGAATCAGTATATGTAACAAGATTTGGTTACTCTTGATGTTTTTTTTTTTCCTGCCCTCTTTTTTGTTTGTTTGTTCCTGTCTTTAATATGTTTATGTTCATGATAGTATTGCTTTCTAGAATAGGAGATGGTGTATATAATTTAATTGACATTCATATAATTTGATTGTTGCAGTGAAAACAGGACTAAACTGAGAAAGAGGTCTCCTGAGCTAACATTTCATCAACAGTGAGCACCATAGACAACATAAAAAAGGTTATTTCAGGTATTTTTCAATCTGAGGTAATTTTGAATATTCTATTTAAGTCCAAGTAAATTGTAATCAGAAAGATTTATGAAGAGTTGAGGGAAAGGAAGGGAAGTACCAGAAATGATCGTAGTAGTCATCTAATTAAAAAAATAAAACTAAGAGCCACAAACAAACAAAAAACCTCAAACCACACCCCCATATTCATATGGAGTTAAACTATACTCAATGTCTTTCGTGCAGATCCCTTAAGCCTATTGCAAGTATTACTTGATTTAATCTTTACACAACTCTGGTAGCTTAAGAAATACTTCACTTAAACTGGTATATACTATTTTTCTTATATAGCTATATATAGCATAGAGACAAACTTCAAAGGTTAAAAAAAAACCTCAAACAAATTAACCATGGTTGCTTTATGTTATTTAAAATATTTAAGTCTTTGGATTTTTTCCAAATGTTAATTGTGGTGATTTAAATAAATGTTAAACTACAAGTTTAAGTGCATTTTAACTGCTACAACACTGTTTTTGGTCTCACAGCCTACCTATTTGTATTATATATGGGTACAAAACTCTCTTTTACTGAATTATGTTAAGATGATATATGTGTTAATTATCTATTGTCAAAAATTACATTGCACTAATGCATTTCTACCTCTCCCCCTAGTGTGCAAATGACAGTATTGATAAAGAGATTGTTTATTTTGGAAAAATGAGAAGCTATATTACATACTGACATATTTGTACAAAATCTTGCACTCAAACACTAAGGTATATATGTATCTAGCTAGACATGCATATACATGTATAAGCATAGAAGGCACATCTGCAAAATAGTAGTGGTGCAAGAACCAGTCAGATATGGAGTAAAAGTTATTTCCCAAAAGCTGAAGAATAATTCTTACTACTTTGAGCTCCCAAAAAAGAAACAGGATGGCTAATGTTCTGTACATCTTTGCTGTGGTGATACTTTTCTTATCCCTTTGTATCAGCTAGTTGTGTCAATCAATTTGGCTTGCTTCTAAGGATTTATTCAGGCCTTGGTATTGAGTTTTTAGAGAATCTTTTGAATTTTTACTTTGAACATGTGCATTCATTCACATGAACACTTTTCCAGTTTTCTATTTAAGTCTACTGCTTTTTATTTTAACTCTATGTTTCCTCCTCACCCCTAGTTCTGGGAACCTGTTGTGCCCTATTTAAGACTGTAAACTACCTGTACTAGAACAACCTGGTTTAGTAACTACTGCCATGGAAGCCTGATCCTGTGCTAAGACTGTGCCACTGCAGTAGCTCTTATCATAGTGCATTCCATCAAGTTTATTGGTGGCTAGGGGGAATTTAAGTATGTTTTTCTATATAGCAAAATATTCATGCTGGCATTCTTCAGGCATTTAACATCACAAAAGGCAGTTCTGGGATGGAATTCAGAATTGTGTTCATGAAATATAAAATATGAAAGTAATAATACAAGATTTCTAAGATTCAGAATTTTTCATAGAAACAGAATAGTTTGAGTTGGAAGGTCATCTAGTCTAACCCCCCCTGCAATAAGCAGGGACATTTTCAACTGGCTCAGGTTGCTCAGAGCTGTGTCCAACCTGACCTTGAATGTTTCCAGGCATAGGGCATCTACCACTTCTCTGGGCAACTCATTCCAGTGTTTCACCACCCTCACTGTAGGAAAATTTTCCCTATATCTAATCTGAATCTATCCTTTTTTAGTTTAAAACAGTTACCCCTTGTCCTATCACAACAGGCCCTGCTAAAATGTTTGTCCCCGTCTTTCTTATAAGCCCCATTTAAGTATTGAAAGGTTGCAATAAGGTGTCCCTGTGAGACTTCTCTTCTCCAGGCTGAACAACCCCAACTCTCAGCCTTTTCTCACAGGAGAGGTGCTCCATCCCTCTGATCATTTTTGTGGCCCTCCTCTGGACCTGCTCCAACAGGTCCATGTCTTTCCTATACTGAGGCCTCCAGAGCTGGACATAGTACTCCAGGTGGGGTCTCACTAGAGCAGAGGGGCAGAATCACCTCCCTTGAGCTGCTGGCCATGCTTCTTTTGATTATTTTTTTTAATTATTATTTTTGTTTGCTTTAATTGCAGAACTTTTAAATGTACTATTGCATTTTCTATAAATGTAAAATGAAAATCTTATTGCTTAAAAAATGAATGCATAATGAGAATGAAGTATGTTTTTTATGAAGCATCAACTATTGAAGATGATTGACATACATAGGAGAGGGAAAGATTATGTAAATCGACTTTCGAAGCACCAAACTGAATATTAAATTCTCTCTTGGTAGTTTGTATGATAGCTTTAATATCTATACACAGTCATGTAGACAGGGAGACAAAAAAAACCTAAGGTGAATCGATAAAATGTGAAGTTGAAACATGTAAGTTAAATGATATTTAATGTCAGATACTTTTGCTTTAAAAGTAAATTGTCCTGTAGTTTAATTCTGGAGTATGCTGAAAGTAAGTGTCTTAAATGCTTTTTAAAAGAATGCTTGACCACAAGGGACTTGATGAAGTCAGATGAGTAAATGTGGAATGAAACAAATGCTGGTTTTGAACTCCTGAGCCATCTTCAACAGTAGATAGCAAAGTTGATAAACAGGACTTGGTTTTGTTGGTCTGTTTTGCCCCTCCCCTCTTCCCTTACAAGGAAATTCTTTCAGTTTTGCTTCTTACCCCTAAAATACCAAACTCTATTTTTAAAAGCATTTGTTTAAATATTTGATTAAAGAAGATAAAATCAGAAAAGCTTACATCAGTGTTAACTTAGCTGGTCTTCAGTTCTTGTTTGGTTATGACCAGTAATATGCAAGTTTCATCTCACAAACTTGGATCTCTCTACAAGATGATTAATCAAGTTGTAAAGTGTGTATATAGTATACATAAACTTTTTATACTATGATTACCCCACCCAAAGCATGTAACATGCAGTCCAAAGGGAAGTATGCAAAGGTGTTTCTTTATACTTCTCATCCTGCTGTGCAAGTGTATTCTAATGCTGCTGGATATCATGAGAGGGAATCCAGACTGCTATGTAAAAATGCTTATAAAGTGCTATTAGGTAGCGTTGTGAGGTTTGTTGCATATAGCAGAAGAGTGATAAGCAATGGATTAATGCGATGATGGTGTCGATAATTATTTTTGTTTGCATAAAACTTCTCTAAGTGTGTCTCTAAATAGTCACCTTAGCCAGCTGTGGCTACCACTACAGTGTTGAACCCATGCTGCTCCCTCGACTGCTGCTATCATTAGAGGGTCGCTGACTTCTGGGATTAACCCAGAGAGACTGCAGGGAGTTGGCTCTAGCTTCATGTGGTCTGGGGGATCCATATAGAGTGCTCTAGACATAGCTTTTGTTAGATTGTGGACCCCTAAAACACTCCAGCAGCAAGAGCCCTTGCTGGTGTTCTGTGTTGGTGTGCTGCTGTGTCACATGACTATTTCAGGAGATAACGGGGATACTTCCTGGATTGGTTCTACTGTAAAATTAAATAAAATCTCCCACTGCCATGGCTGATTGAGTAAGTCTCTATCCAGAATAATTTGTCATTTTTTAACACTTTCATGATTCTCTTAACTGGTTTAATTCTGCCTGAACAGCAGTCTCAGAAGAAGATAGAAGGTAACAAAAATTTCTAGACTTTTTATAGTTTCAGGTTTTTTTTCTTATTTTAGAAAAGTTCTGCTGGCTGTAGTGTTTCCTGAAAAGAGTAGTTTCAAGAAGATGGATATTTCATGTGGTGTTCTCCCCCTCCCCCGGTAAGGTGGTGGAAAAGCTTGGTTAAATATTAAGCCATTTATTAGAGGACCGTTTACTAGAAGATTGTGTCAGCTGTTTGTATTCCATGTCGCAATTTACTTCAGCAGTTCGTAGTATTCCTATAGCAGCCACTAGATGGAAGTGTTTCACAAGGGTGTACCAGTTAAGAGCCCTTAGGCAGCACCTCCTAACTAGGCATTGAAGGAATCTCATTGCCACCTAAAAGTTAGCACTCCTACCATATTCGTAAAAAATTAGTTTCTATAGAAAAATCTGTTTGGGGGTTTGTACAGTTTATAGAATAGTTTTCCTGTTATATATTCCCTTAAGTCATTATATGATAGCTATAGTATAGCTGTAACGATGAAGATAGCTGTTGTTACATGCAGAAATACGTACTATCCTATTTTTCACATTGTTAGTTTAGCTTTTTCAGTGTATTGAAGTGCATTTTCAGTGTATTAAAGTTACTATTAAGGAAAAAAGCGTGTAATTTTGCTTGTGCAAAAATATGTTTCTAAATGTATTTCACAAATATATTTCTAAAATAGTGGGCCTAACTATATCAACAATCTCAACAAATAACTTTTCCTGTGATGTTCACGTGAATAGCACAGAAAAAATAATTTTATTAGCTCAGATTTAATATTGGAAAATGTAAAGCTAGGGGAAGTGATAGCCCAGTGAAGCAAATCTTATGTCTGTTTAACTTTGAGTTCATTCTTTAGCCATTTTTAATCACCAAAATGCTTACAAATAAACTAATGTTTTGCTGCACAGGGGCTTGGATGGCTCCTTATTCCTTCTTGTCTTTCCTACAAGTCATGTAGTGGGTCGAGGATGAAATTCAGAATGGAACTTGGAAATTCTGGTGTTTCCTGTTGTAACTGGTAGGTAAGAAATAGTTTACAATCTTTTGTTTTTTAACAGGTTAACTTTGTAAATAGAAGTTGTTGTAAATGTGTTCCAATGGTGAAACTGAGGTTTATTAAGGTTTATGTTTGCACTGAATGAGAGAAGTATTATTAGAAAAACCTGTCAATGTCTTCAGAGAAGCTCAATACTCAAGAATTTTTTATTTAGTAACTTTTTTGTTCTCTGTTTAAAATAATCCATGGTGTTTGTTAGCATGCCTTACATCATAATTTCAATCTATATCCAAATGTCTGAGAAGATCTGAGATAAACTATACTTGTCTTTCTCCAGCCCTGGCTATTCTTCTGAAAGTGAGGTTGTAAATCAGATGGGGGGCAGGGGGAGGTGGATTTTTTTTTTTTTTTTTTTGAGAGAGAGATAGATTCCTTGTTTAATGAGCAATTTGCATTTACTCACAACCCCACCCCTCCAATAAAAGCATAAAAATGGGCATGAAGTGACCCAACTTGTCAATTATCGTGCTTACAAAAACTCAGATCACAGGTTTAGAAACTGTGTCTTGGTAGCATGGGATTCTTCCAGAATTGTGTTGTCTTCATTTTAGTAGCATTGCAGTGGAATAAAGGGGTTAACAAAACATGAAAACCTGTAAGTAGATGTGAACTGAAAGCAGCAGTAGGAAAGCAGTCTCATCTCAAAAAAAACACCCAAACAAAAAAAAAAAATTTAAAAATCCTCTTTTCAACAAATGAGCAATATTAAGTATTATGCATTTTGCAGACAGATGAGTAAGATCAGTATTGGATATACCTCCTGATTTATATTTCAAGTCTTGCACTTAATGTTGGGGCTTGCTTGTTTTTGTTTGTTTTTAGAAAGCCAGAAGTAGGTACATTTCTCGACAGATATAATTTAAAGAGAGGATTTCTCTTTGCAGAGTATTAATGTACTTGGATCATAATAGCTGTGGCTTGACCTTTCCAACTTCTGATGCTATTGAGTAATCATAAAACTATCTCCTGTTCTGCTGTGGCTGGAATTGCATGAAAATCTACAGTGTTTCTCATCTAGTAGATCTCAAAGTGCTTTGCAAAGGTGAGAAACTATTTCTCATTCAGCAGATGGGGAGAAAGTACTCAAATAGATTAGATGGTTCCTGTCTCTCAGTTGCAAAGCAAATCAGTGGTCTAACTGTATCTTTATGAACAGCTCTTATTGAAGAAATAGATTCTTAAATTCAGGAAGATCTGCTTAGCTGAGGTGGTATTTTTTAACCTTGAGGGAATAGCCTATATATAAGTTTTCTTAAGAATTTAACTATTAACTTAGTGCATACTTTGCATAGATACAGTTATAACACTGTAAAGGAACTTACAGTTAACTACAAACCAGCTGTAGACATCCTTGTATATAGTAATAGGTGAAGTAGGCTTATTACTTGAACTTAAGAACACTGCATGTAGGTGAGCCCTGCAGTTTTGCTTGCCTGTGTTTTTTAATATTTATGTTAGATGAACATGTGTGGTGATACCTACAGTACCTAGAACCCCAGTGGAACCTGCTTTTTAATCTGTCAGTTGAATGGCGCCTTTTCACTGTGCTTGAGACTAGACTTCTATGCTATTAGTTTACAGGAGTCATCTAGGAAAGATGAGACTTCAGTAAGATATACAATACATAAAACACATTTATGACATGTTGCACTGGCAACACTGTATTGGTACACTATGATGTCCAGAGAATAAAGATTGTTCTCAGCTATGTACTTTAACTAAGCGATGCTGTGTACTAAGAGGGCATTTACCAGCATTCTCTGCACAGAGAACTAAAGACATCAGTGACCTGTTCTTCACAAATGCCAAATGGAATAGTTGGATTTTCTCCTGATTTCTCAGATAATTGGAGCTTTCAGAGAAAAACAAAATTCTAAACATGGAAGAAGAAATCCTTGGAAGAACTTGTTGTTCACGGTATCTAAAGATCTGTTTTGTACATAGTATTGAAAATCATCACAGTATTTTGGGAATGTTGAATATTGCATACAAGTAGTTAAACCTAAAACTAGGTTCTTGTGGCTGGTACATTTAAGTTGAATTGGGAAGTTTCTTTGAAGCTAAAGGCATAATGTAACTCTGAAATATTTCTCTGCCTTGTTTAGGTGTTAGAATGTGGAAGCCATGTATTTAGCAGGCTGCTGATACTTTTTACAGTTACACAGTGTTAGGGTGATTACTGCTTAACAGAAATTCCCATGTCATAAAATGTCTTCATTTCCTATGTCTTTTGTAAGGAAGGAGTCATCTTTCAGGCATTTTCAATAGGACCTTAATAATTCAGTAGGCAGTGCAGTGCACCAGCTCCTTTTCCCATTTCCGTTTGGGCTGTATAGTCACGATAAGATGTACTAGTAAGACTTCTGTTACTATAGAATGGAAAATATAACTCTGAATGCACAAAGTTGGCTTTTGTTTTGAATAAGATTATTTTATTTTTGCAGTCACTCTTTCTGATTGTGACATTTGAGTATTTGTTTGCATAAATTGGGAGCCATGTATATTTCTTCTGACAGCTTATCAATGCTCTTTTTATGATCAAAAGAGGTCAATAAAAGCCATATTCATGTAGAATAGTGGTTTATGACTGAGTTACTAGATTCCTGTTAAATTTCTTCTAAACCTGGTATGTAATGGATCTCCGTGCAAGTATGTTTTCTTTATCAATAAAGAGTAAGCACATTCTTATGTGTGCGCACATCTGATCTGTTTTCTATTACTTCTATACTTTTAAATGTCACAATATTCAGAACACATTGGTATATTCCATCTTCATGAGATGCAGACCTCTAGGTTGATACTGTCTGTAATTTCTTAGCCTGTGCCTTGTCTGCTGGAAGCAATTTTTTCCCTTCAGTTTTTCTTATATATTTTCACATGAGAAATATATACATATTTCTGTTTTAGTTGAAATGCAAAATCAGATTGTAAAAGTTTTTTTTAGTTTGCCACTACAGAGGCCGTATGAGGAATTTTCTTAGGTAATGATATTTGTTATTATTTAGATTGTATAAATGCTCACTATTGGGTAGGCATTTTCAAAACTTAGAGGAAATCTCTGTGTCAAAGAATTTAGAGCTGAAAACAAGTGGGGGAAAAAATTCATCTGGAAATTATAGCAGGGCCTGAGAATCAAAATTCCTTTATATTATACAGGTAGTACTTTTACATTACACTATTGTTCTTAGAAATGCCATCTAGAAGGAGAGTGAGTTGTACCTGTTTTGAAGGGAAGTCAAAAAAGGAAAAAAATTAATTAAAAAAAAATCCTTAAATCTCCAATATGATGAAGGTAACAAAAGGTAGGAAGGTAATGCATGTTAAAATGAATAGCAGTTGTGTTGTACTCAAGTGTTTCACAGGGTTAGAAAAGTAGTTAAAAATACAGTATCACTTACATGATTTGATTCTAAATTCGAAATTCCCCCAGCATGTTTACTGTGTCCATTTTGCAATGCCAGTGTATATAACATAGTCATCTATTTGTCAAAATAATTTTAATAATAAGCATAAAAGTAGGCCATGTGATATTATATGAACAGCATATAGGATCTCTCAGAATTTTGTCCTGGTAATAGAAGAGATTCAAGATTAGCATGAAACACCTCTCTTGACACTTAGATGGTTGACACCATCGTATTAAATAAAGGAAGAATTCAAAAGTTAAGCAAATTACTTTTCAGTGGTAATTGTGGACTACTGCTTCCTTGAATGAGTAGTATAAATTTTGCTGGTTTGATGTTCTGTCCTATTGTACAGTAATTATGCCAGGCTCTTCCTTTTGCTTGTTTATCCACTAGAAAAGTGTTGATGCTGTGTAAATGATGGCAACTCTCAGCAAATATGCATGTTTTGCAGTCCTATAAATTGCATGCATTTGAGTGTGGTCTTTGGAAAATACCTGCGCCATTCTCTGGTAATTATAATTTCACAAATGTCACAACAGGCATCTAGTTCTTGTAAACCCATACCACTGTTAAAATACACAGCTTTTTATAAAAAGATTGAATACAATTTTTCAATGACATGACAGCTGCATAAATAAGGAAGTTCTCGAGTGGTGTATTTTATCTGGATATTTTCCAAAACCTGCCATGTTCTTTGGGTGCACAGATACCACTAGATAGTAAACGGATTCCAGCTTCTAAATCTATTTGGTTATTCTGAAAACCTCCTTCCGAGCTTTAAACTGATATTGCAAAGAGATAGACAAAGTGCACTTAATCCTTCCCAGTGGTAGATTTAAGTAGCCAGGTTTCTGATTAAGTGCTTTCTTTGATGCCTTGTCGAGCTTAAAGCTTCTGGCCCGTCAACACTGGACTGAATTCTATGTAATAGAGAGCACTGGGGGCCAGAAATTCAGGTATCTCCACTCCTTTTTCCAAGAGATCTCGCTCGCTCAGGTTTATCTTGCAGATCTACGGAAAGGTGTTCCTATGTCATCCTTAACATCTTGTGGAACTTGCAATGGGTAGAAATATTTTTCTTCTTTTTGCTTTTAATTCATTGATGTTATATTCTCTGAAACGGCAACTTTGTTTTGGTGTGAACAGACCTGGGGTCAGGAAAAGCCTAAATGTGTATTTTAATAGTGGTATGGATTTACAAGAGCTAGATGCCTGTTGTGACATTTGTGAAATTATAATTGCCAATGTAAAATGCATTAATGACTAGAAAATTAGTAAACAAGCAAACAAATTACAGAACTGTCTACTCAGTTGTTCTAGTGAACAAATGTTACTGCAACTTATGTACTGAACAAATTAGACTACTCCTTCAAAACCTGCAGAATTTGCACATCCAGATGAGCTGGTGATGTATACAAATAGTGGTCCCTTCAGCCCTTTGCTCAGAATAAAATTTGAATTCATGGTGGCTTTAATGTCAATGGGAAGTACACTTACTAAAACAAATTTTAAAAATAATAGAAAATCTACCATCAACTGGAACATATCTAATTATGTTTCAGTTAGTGCAATTTGGTGCATTCTCTGTATTTGTGTATTCTGTCACTTTTAATGTAATTCCTAGTTTTAATTTTTTCACATTGAGAACTATATTTAAAGAGACTCTTTTTAAATAGAATCATAGAATCATTTAGGTTGGAAAAGACCTTCAAGATCATCAAGTCCAACCATCATCCATGCCCACTAAACCATGTTATGAAGTACATGATAGGGTAAAAACTATTTATGTTCTTGGCTGTCTTGAAAATACAGACCTATAGGTCTACTGTTGACCTTAAATTCACTAAAATTAGCATCTATGGTACAACTTTGAGAAAGCAGAAGGGCAATGCTTTCTTTTCATTTAAAATTACACACAAAAAAAATCAAGTGAGTGAAATTCTGAACAGTTTCAGGAAGAAAGGCCTGTGGATATTTTAACTGTTGCTTGATTTATTATTATTATAAATATAATAGAGTTGGTTTTTTAATGAAGTAAATAATACACTGTTCTTCTGACATTTTTTCAGATGAACAATTTTTCAGGAGGATTACAAGGCTGAGTAGTCGGTTTTTGAGAGGTGGAGTATAGTTTAGTTGGTGGGCCTGCTGTGATTGGAATTGATTAATGGGTGTTGTGATAAGCATAGAAACAGATCAGTGGCAGCTTATCCTGCTTTCAGCTGTCACAGCTGTGCCTCTTCACTCTTCTTCTAGCCCTATCGCACTCCCTGGCAGCCTTTAAAGTACCTCTTTCCCTGTGGAATTTCTGCAAATCATTTACTCAAATGCCAAGATAACATAGAAACAGCTGTTTCTGAGAAATTTGTTCAGGCTTACATATTTTTTGTGATGAAGACTATTACGTTAGAGAATCCTTTCCTACTGCGCTAGGAAGCATGCTGTGCTATACCCTGAAGAGAGGGTTAAACGATGGTTCTGATGGGCAGGTGTGCTCCTTAGTCAAGAACTTTCAACCCTGGCTGGCAGTGTGACACAGTTTGCAAACCTGCTGGCTAAGTGATATCACTGTTTCTGCTTCACAGTTGCAATAAATAATCACTTATTATTTGTTAATTTTATTATTAATGGCTTGATAGAAGCTACACTACTATGTGTTTAAAATTCTGGTAGCTGTCATTTTTTGTTGCAATGTTCAGTAGACTTTTATAGACATTTATAAATGCAAGTTTTAGAAGTTCTGAATATGTTTTGAAAATGTTTTCCTGGTTTCCTTATTGGGAACTGTGATCTCCAGCATGATCGTATAAGCAGCTAGGTAGCTTGATAGGAATCATGCAGTTTTAACAGAAGACTAGAGATATGTGGATTGTATATAAAATAAGGGCTGGATCTTGGCTTTTGCCAATAAAGGTTGAATCAGATGATCCTTGAGGTCCCTTCCAACCTGGTATTCTATGATCCAAACTTTATATGTAATTCATGGATTTGAGGAGGATTGCCTAGTAATGAAATGGTTTGCAGGATATGAGACTTAATGTTCTGTAAGATCTCTCCTGTTTGTTACAAAAATATCTTGTTCATTCTATTGGAAACTGAATAAGCCTAGAGCATGAAAATAATTGTACTATTCTTTCTGGACATCTTGTAGATTATAATACTTAGGTGGCCAATAAATCTTTGGGTGTGATGTAAATAATTGTTGGCTTCTCTGCTTTAAATGCCTGAGGTAGCTGTACCACCATTATCAATAAATATTTTAAAAAAATAAATTTGTGCAAACTCAGGCAAATTAAAGCTAGACTTAAAAGCAAATGACTCACACAGAAGGTCTCATGTCTGACTAAATCTTCAGGATGTCTGATTGATCCACTAAGATAGTATACGGTTTATCTGCTGTGGCAGTCTGTGAACAAGAGTAACTTTAGACAATTTGGGAAAATAAATACTTACAACCAAAAAGAAGATTTGTTAAGTTTCTATTATATGTGCATGTACAGTTCCTGTGATGATTATTTAGAGTCAACTAAGTCATATTAGTGGAAAATTACTTCTCAAAGAGATTTTAAAAAAATAATCTTTTTTCTTTCCATTTTAAAATATATATTAGAGAAAAACATATCTAAAAACCTTTTTTGTTTTAAAATTATGCTATTTATTTATTCTACAATTATATTGCATGTCAGCTATATCTTGTAATATCTTCTGTCATACAAAAGCAAACAGTCATGTTACATTAATGACTTGTCTGAGATCACATGACTGCCTGCCTATAATTCCATGCGCCTTTGCTATAGAAAAAACATGACCCTGAATCTTAAACAGCTCTTGAATAAAGGCGCTTACAATTATGATATGGTAAAAAAAGTTCATTGGTTTATGACTTAGTTATTTCAGTTTTCTTCATTTAGTGGTTTTAGCTTCAATTTTAATTTGCATGCTATGCAACTAAAAAAATAAAAATTAGCCATACTGAAAGCACTATTTTTTTCAGAATGTTAAAATAATATTAAAATAGTTGACGAATAACATCTATGAAGTTGTACCTGTCTTTTCTCAAGTTAGAATTAAGCTTTCTTTTTTTGTATGGTATTTTAGATATTTGAAGTCAGTACAATTTAAAAATGTCCTGTTTGTATATTATTTAGTGCTGTGTAAAATTAGGATTTTAAGTGAGAACTGATGAAAAGGAAAGAGAAAATGTGATTACGTATTGTTCACATGAAGTGTGGTGGTTGAGTTTTCCACATCTTGATCTGCTACAGGGGGCTTGTTCTTTGGGGATCCAGCCTGCACTTTTGTCCTTCCTATGATTTCTTATTTCAAGCTTGACAGAGAAAGCATCTACTGTTGTATCATTTCCTTCAGTGTTAAGAGCTTTTATTCTCTTCAACAAGTGTTTAGAGAAAAGTGTTGATGCTTATTAATCTGTTTCTTGTCTTACAAATGTGCTTATGCATGATTTGTGGTAAAACTGGCATTTCTGACAGCTCTCAATGTAATCTGCATAGCACAAGAAGATTGTTACGTTGAACAGATGTGGTCTGGAGCTGTTATTCTTTGTAATTACCATCATTAAGTGAAAGCATGTGTCAATCAACTTTGTACTTTAAACACACCAATCATTTGTGAGACATGCATCTGCATTCAGATATAGATATAAAATATTTTGTTTTGCAATTTATTTCTGTTGTTTCTGTTTAATACAGTAGTCTGTGAAACACATGATGACCAAAGATGACAAAGCAACAGATCATCAAGTTAAGAAAGGCTTTACTGGGGGATCATTTAGATTTTTTTTTTATTATTTTTTTTTTGGTAAAAATAGACTCATGCTACCTTTCTGATGTAAAAGGAAGGAACTTTAGGTTTCATTTTATAATTTTCCAAAGTTACTATGCTGCCTTGATCTTGGACTACAACTTCCTTATTTGAGGGAAGGAGGGTCTGTGGGTGAGTCCCTGATTTCTCTTTTAGGGGGATTTTTAGTATGATTACTTGCAGGCAAAAAGGAATCTGCATCAGTAAATTGACATACCGCCTTTTTAGGTATTAATGTTTGGGTCATTAGTGTTGTTTAGGATACCTTTTGGGGTCAAAAATGTTCACACTGGTGATACACAGGGTTAGATCATGAAGTTAGATTTTGAGTGGAGTTGAAAACAGGCATTTTAGCCTGATTGCACAAGTGACAGTAGAAGTCTGACTGAAGCATACAAAAGCAAGGACATTTGGAGCTGACATTTGTTTTCTTCTTGTTTTCTTGTCTATAGACTTCAGTTATTTGTGTTAGAGACAGTAGAGTTGATGGCACCTATGTATTGGGGGTTTTGTGGGGGTTTTTTTCACCCTGTGCTGTGACGTTTCTTCTCAGTGCCAAGTAAGAGAAACTTGTATATAAGCCACTAAGTGTAGTTCATCATGGTGAGGTGAAATGCCCCTCAATCTTTGAGGGTATTTTAGCCTATACCTTTACAATTAAAGTGGTTGTTCTGTGATTTTTTTTTTTTTTTAAACACACCCACACCCTAATTTTTTTTGCCCTTCGGTTTCCCCAGAACACATTCTTTTACAACTTTGCCTGCTGTGTTAAAGATGATTTTGGTGTCCTGTATGTGGTGTGTGACTTATCTGCCTTACTAATCAATAAAGCATTGCATAACTATCCTTTGGTATCTTTCATGAAAGTAAATTGTTTAGACCCTGCCAGAGGCACTTAGGATTTCATATGGATGTTGATTATTTGTTAGACCCTACTCATCTGATTCTTGCTGAGTCTTCTGCTAGAAATACTAGAATAGAAATTGAGAAAGCCTAGCTGAAATTTAGAAGCCAGATAAGCTAAACCGAAACACTAAATGATAGAAAACTAGGAAATAACTTTTCAAGGAACTGTGAAGAAAAAATTATATTTGCAGCCCAAGTGTAGTGCCATATATAGAACCAGGAAAAACATGGAAATTACATAGGGAGCATAGTAGTACAGTCTGACAGCTACTGAAAATTCTGTTATAATCTCAGCCCTTTCAGTTAAAGAAGAAACTTTGTGAAAGTAACTTGCAAGTTATCTGATAGCTGTGTAAAACCAATCACTGGGAAACATGAAAACCAGGTTTACGCATTGATTAGGACTTAAGTGGTCCCAGACAATTTTGAGGTCCTTTTGTGGAGGAATGGTGTTTGGTAATTCTCTTTGCCTTTAGTTTCTCCACCTGTTAATGGGGATAATACTTGGCCACTTGGAGTTTATAACCATGTTTGCAAAGCAGTTTAGAAGTGTTAAAATTCACACAAATGCATATCTCAATCTGGTGGCAGAGGAAACCTTAGCAGCCTTAGTAATGACTTTGGATAATTGTCCATTATGCTTGCAGACTTCCAGCTGTGCTATGTGGAAGCAAAGTGCTGGGAAGAGGATTCCCTTATATGTTTTTATTTTAATATAATTTTATTCAAAATAAGGCACTGAACTGTTGTGTAGGTTGGACTTGAAAGTCCTTTCATCACTAGAAGAGGTGGTTGTTTTATTAATGCTAGTAACACAAGTGTTGATATATGATGTAAAAGATATCACAGCAGTTCATAGAAAGTAGGCTGCAGAACAAATAAAGCATCTTGGTGTGACCCAGATGTATGAATTCTAAGCCTTTCCTGTGGGGTGCCAAAAACTGCTTCTAGTAGACCCAACTATAAACAGACATTTGAGGTGGTAAGGCAGCTAAAAATGATGGCATGCTAACCATTTCACTCCCTTGCATATGATGGTTGTAGAAACAAGTATCTTTTGATTTTATTTATCCCTGCCTCTGATCCTCTGCGCTAGCAAAATTCAGAGTAGATATTTTGATTATTTTGATATTTCTTACCTGAGTGCATTGTCTTTCAGCTTCTTCAAGTATAAGGTATGAATAATGACTACTTCCCATTTTCATCAGCATAAAGAATCTTACATGAAGTACCATATGAATGGCTATTATCGGTTTACTACATTTTCACGTATTATCCTGCTAAAAGAAAACTTGATTTCAATTGGGAAGTGTTCATTTCTGGTGCTTTTTTGCTAATCAGTAGTTTTCTTGCTCTCAGAGGTCCTCATAGCACATCTTTGTTGAAGATAGTAATACATATGATTTTATGTTTTGCTGAATGTTTTATTTTAAATACTTTAGAATATTTGTTTAGTATTCAGTAAAGGAATGTAGGACTGAACCCTGCAATTCATAGTACACAACAGACATAGTCTGCTTCTGTGGTGAAACCCTAACATCTATCTAGCTTTCCTGCAGGCACATCTATTCTTTATCGTGTTGTAATTTTAACAGTTCGACTTTCCGAGAAACTTGGCATTTGGCATCTTTGCTGTCAGTTACCAGCTTTACTTTAGTTGTTCTAGCATGCAATACTTTCCATTACTTGAACTGTAAGGAAATACTACATAGAGGTAATGAAAATTATACTTAGCTTTAAAAAGTGGCATATACATTTTTACAGATTTGATTTTATTTTGGCAGTTTACTTAGTTTTTTGTACACTGCTTTAGAACACGATGTTTTGTTTCTTGAAGTTTGGTACCTTCTAGTTATTTACGTGTATAAAATGGACAAGAGTTTGAACAAAACCTTTGCTCATGATGATAAGATTTTCAAGGGGATGGTGGCAGAAACAAGAGAATAGAATTAACTGGATTGCATACTACATGGAAGTGGAGCAGATATTTTATTTGGTACAGGTTTTAACACATAATTTAAAAAAAAAAAATTATTTTAGGGAAGCTGTACTATTGTTCAGCTGGGAGAAGCTTGTAGCTTCTTGAAGTGGCCGAAACAAAATATTTAAATATATGTGAAAAGAGAGGTAGATTCCTGGCTTTTTGATCATGGAGTTCCTCTGAAGTAGAAGCTACATTATGAAGAAACTTTTTTTTCCAGATGTTCCCACAATTATTGTTATTTAAAACAAGTTGTAGGCATATTTTTTAAAGGTTTTGCTTTGGGTTCATAAGAAACACTGTACTGCAAGGCTATATTTAACAAAAATTTCTATATCTTTATGTCAAACCTAAGTGCTTATAATTTGGAAAAAACAGCTATCATTAACATCCAATTTTTGAGAATTTAGAACTCAGAAGAATCAAGAATGAAGAAATGTTTCATACCTTCCTGTGGAGTTTATATATCATTCTAAGTTAATATGGTTTTGGTTAGATAGTGAAGTTTTTAATTTTGTGTACTAATCCCACTTTTTTTCCCTGCTATGATATTACTTGAATAAAGGCAACTGAAAATATCTTTGGTTTTGTTTTAAGTTAAATACCAGAGTAATTTATCATACTCTACCTTTAATAGAAGTGATGAAAAAAAATCTTTAGCCAGGGCCTTATTATCTTATTATTATTATCTTGGAAATTACTGAGATTATTTGCTTTGGAAATAGCAGCAAAAGAGAATATAAAGTCGTATCACTTTAACTTATTTTCAATACATAAAATTAAAAGGTTGAAAGAGTACTTTAATTTACTCCTATCCCCTGAAGCTGTAGAGGCTTAGAAGTTAAGAAAGACATCATAGTAAAAAGTTGGTTGTAAAGATATTTCACTGTTCCTCATGTGTTCAGAAATAGGCTTTTGCAATTAGAGTCAATGGTATTAGTTTCTCTTATACATATTTTATTTATTTTACTTTTTAATGTAGAACCATAAACAAATTTAGCAGTAATTATTTAGGGATGTTGTGCACGTCCTAAAATGGGATATGTTTGAAATCTGGAACAGGCATATGTTGTGTTGAGAATAGTAAATTTCTTAAGAAAATCAGCATAGCAGGGCATTTTCTTTTCTTGAGGTGCATATATAGTTTTCATGAATGTTAATAAGATTTATAGAACTGCAAAGGAAAATGTAGACCAAAAATATATATTGTATATATGATATTAACATTCTGTAAGACTTTTGTAGTCTCCTTTATATGTTATGGAACCCAGAGATGCACAAAAGTCTAGCTTAAGACTTTGACATTTTGTTTGTTGTATTTGGCATAATTGCCTTTGAGTGTAATTAGCTCCTTTTGACAAACCTGTTCCTGTCCCATTTTGGCAGTGGTCTAGATATTT
Source organism: Buteo buteo (assembly GCF_964188355.1). Taxonomy (NCBI): domain Eukaryota; kingdom Metazoa; phylum Chordata; class Aves; order Accipitriformes; family Accipitridae; genus Buteo; species Buteo buteo. The sequence goes on from NC_134180.1 coordinate 18,910,364, forward strand.
ATTGATAGAAGTACATGTAATCCATATTAGTTGCTAAATATGAGTTGACAGCTAAAAGAAAACTAGCTTTCCTGATGGTGTATGCTGGGTTAAATGGGTGTTAGTAATCACATTAACTCTGTGTTGAAATTTAACTTTTTCTATTCCCATGAGTTTAGCCTTGTTTTGCTTGAATACTAATATTATCTTCAGAATATCAATGCAGTGCCTTGAATACTTCATTCAGTACCTATCACTCAAACAGTTCTGCTTGGATTTAAGATCTATTCCAAAATGTGAAGGAAGCACTTTAGCTGTGGATAATGAGATCTGACAGTACCTGAGCTGCAGGAGGAGATGAAATCACCATCTATAGAAAATAATATTTTTCTACATATTCAGGTTAAATGTGCGCAGATCTTGGTAGCTGGAACATCTGTTTCTAGCTTGTTGTTCCTCATGGCTGCTTCTCAATTGGATTTCCTCAAGCAGGTCCAAAGCTTGTCACCTTAGCCAGGGTCTGTTAACTATCACCACTGGCCCCACATTAAGTAGGAGGTTCAGGGCTAAGCTAATAACTCTCCTGCCTTTCTGACTGATCACAGTGATTCTCCCTGTGGCTACTTATCATTCTGTGCTCCTATGGGAGAGTTATCTTCTTTGTCTGTACTTCAGCTAGGAATTGTTTCTGTTTTCTTTATTCCTAAGTTTTCAGGTGGTAATGCTGAAAGCATTGTTGCTTTCTGAAGCAGCTGTTTGATTACTGTCCATTATTTCTCCCTTACCAGTTTAAATAATGTGTTCTCACATATCTAAATTTTGCTTCTTTCCTTTTCTCTGGCTGTAAATGTAACTGCTGGTTTTCAAAGCAGGGATTGTAACTAGATGCGTGTGGCAGAATGGGTGTAAAATGAACAACAAATGTAATATTGTAATGCTAGTTTGTGTGAATCTTGACTCAAATCTTATGTTGTCACAGGTGAAGTGATTTTCATGATTTTGGCTTCAGTCTACAGTCATGTGTAATATTTTAACATTTTTTATCTAGCATGTACCTACCCTGCGCTTTTTAAGAGAGCTCAAAAGAGCTGGGTGAAAGAGAAGAATTTACAAAACTTATCTGCTTATCTGATTTATGGTCATTTGCTACCTTTGAGCATCATGTAAAACATTACCAAAGCCTATGAAATTGTTTTGATTGGCTTTAGTGGGCACTGAGTAAGGCCCAGAATGAATATTAGCGTATTCAGTGGGGGTTTGTTGCTTGTTGGGAATTTTGAGAAAAGACGGTGACAGGGTGGCAGCACAGGCAAATCCACGTGTCTCACCTGGAAATCCTTCTGTGGAATTTAGACTGTTGTCCTTAGAGTAAAGCTAAGATGATTGAAAAAAGAAAAAAAAAAAATTTTAATCAGATTTGAAAAGTGCATCAGGCTTGATATAACATGTTAACACTTTGAGAACATGGACAGTTAAACCTAAGTTCTGTTAGTTCTCACATTGTAGTCTGTGCTGCTTGGCTTTTTAAATTCTTCCTTTCCTTTTCCTAAGTATTCCTGTATTAACGGGTCAGTCAATAAATGGAAAAGACATTGGTGTGAAGTGTTTGAGGGGAGTTTGAGTTTCAGTATGGTAGGGAAAAAAATGTAGGAAAGAGAAACAAGGTTGTTATCTTCTGGATTTGGGTCTGGAACAAGAGTATCCCAGGTCACAAATAATACTGTGGAGAATTGAAATGTTTTACTGAGTGAAACTAGTCTTGTCGTACAGTGTTCAGCTTTGGCTGTTGTCTGCATGTGAAGAGATCAGCACAGAACTACAGTGTGTCATGAGAATGGTAGCTTTTTGAATTGAAAACAAGGCTAAACACTGACTAACCCTCACACAATTGTGTCTCTCGCCTTTTCTTTTATCTTTACTGTACTATGTTTAGCTTGGGACCACTCAGTGAATAATCACAAAACTTGGTATAATCAAGGACATGGAAATACAGCAGCTCAGTGGACAGCTAGTACTTGGTCCTACCAGGATCAGCTTGCTTTTGTTTTCTCATGCCAATAGTTGTGAAGTCTGAACTGAGTTATTAGGTGCTCTTGAAAGACTTTAATCATTTAAAATAAAATAAAATCTTTCCAAATCTATTAAGCAGCAACTATATTTTCAGTTCACGATGAAGTACTCGATATTCTTAGATCTCTCTTAAGAGCCATGAAATGAAGGAGAATTGGTGATGGCACCAGCTTTCCCCAAGACATAGGAAGCAGCAGATTAAAAAGGATTCTGAATTGAGATGGAGCCTAAATAGGAGTGATCCCCAAATTGATCATAAGTCTTGCAAGGTATCATAGCTTATGTCAGAAATAGTCTGAAGTGAACTCAAGAGAACAGCAATGAGAAAGATGGCACTGGAGACTGAAATGTGAAGAAAGTAATGGCCAAAATGAATAAGGAGAGATGACTGCAAGCAGATGACAGGAACAGGTAGGGTTGCCTGGGAAATGTGAGAAAATATATAAACAGTCTGAAAACAAATGGGCACCGAAACCTCTGTGTGATAGTGCACTCCAGACAGACAAGGCAGATGCTAGAAGAAGAGAGTAAGGAATGCTATTGTAAGAATTCTCTTGCCAGTTAACAAACTCATTTTTAATTTCATCCTCTAATTTCCTCCTCACCTAAGGGTAATCATTTCATTGTTTCTTTCTGTCCTTTAGTCATAGGGTCCTTTTGAATCTCATCCTTCCTGACCCATCCTCCTCCTTCCATTTTTAATTTTTTGTTCTATTTTTCCTCAAATATCTGATGCTCTCTTCTTTAAACACCTTATTTGGGTCATAAATGTTGTGGCAATATTGAGTTGAAAGGAGTAGTAGAGGAAAATTCTTACCAGAATTTTTTTCTCCTTTTATATTAATCTTTAAATATTTATAATTTTATGTAAATATAAAACATTACTAGCCAAGTTCTTGTTATAACTTATTGTAAGTAAATCTGATTCCTAGCTGATTAAATTAGGACAGTGATCTACATGGTCAGCTCAGTTGAGCACTGGCAGACATGAGATTTGTTATTTCAATCACTAAAACTTGCTGGAGAATTTAGTGAAACTCCTATAATGTAATGGCCATATTCGGTTTAAGTTGCATGTAGTGTATTCTCTTAACAGGAAGTCTGAATTAGGCCACTTAAAATGAACAAAACTGAAGCTGAGAAGCCCCTATTTCTTTGCATTTTTTATCTGCAACATCAAAATAAATTTAATAGGGATAGATGCAGCATTAAAAACTAATAATGAAAAGTAAATAATATTCTTTGGCTTTCTGTGGTAGCAGTCTGTATTGTCACTTAAGCAAATGAAATACTTAAAAATATTGTCCAGAATAAAATAAAATATTGTTTTTTAAAACATATTTTAATTCATCCTACAACTATCAAAAATTTTACTCTGTGACCATGTAGATGAAAGCAAAGAAGGGAATAAGGATAAGAAGAAGAAGAAAAAAAGACAGAAAAGTTATTAATAGTTCTGTAATGATAGGAAGTTTATTCTAGGGTTGAGGTAAAACTTAATGGTTCATAAATAGCACATTCATTATGTTTTTAATACTCAGGTTATATTAACACTATATAAAATCTTTATGGTACCATTAGTACCACTTAAACTCAGTTTAGAAATAAACATTTCCAAACCTTTTTTCATGGAACAATTGGCCAAATAAATTATTTTTTAAAAAAATATTATCTGATTAGTGCATAGCTTGCTCAATCATAAACAGACTTATAAATGTTTTATGTCAACTCTTACACAGAGTTCTTAAACGTTAACAAATTAATTTATTTTAAAGGCCATATCAAGGTGAAACCACCAGGGCCCTAGGCAGCAGGACAATACATCACAGAGCCATTTCTCATTCAGTCACAGTAATGGCAAAGGATATGTTAACACATAAAACGTGATATGGTTTGTTAAATATTCATTTATAATTTGCATTCATTATTAAATCATGTGTTAGAACTAATCTTTAATCTCAAAAATACATAATGTGTCAGAAAGTCTATTTGAAAACATAACAATAAATATTTTATGCTTTTCATGTTGCTTTTTAAAGGTTGACTAGAATACACCAAAATGCTTGTCATTTATGTAATTTAATTATTCCAAAGAGATTTGGACTACACTGATGTTGATTTCAATAATTTATTTCAACCTTTAGGTCAATATAAAATAAATACCTGTTTGGGAGATGGTCTGTTCTATGATTAATGACAATTTAGCTCCCCCCAGTACTCCATGGCAACACTGTAGTTTATTGTCTGAAATGTTTGCGGCGCAATGCGGTAGCTCCAAGAGGCTTATTTTATAGTGGTCCGTAATGCTTTGCTTGGTGGTAACAGGGAAGCTTGCTTTTCTACGTGTTCTATTTCATTGCTTGGAATTAGAGTTTTTCTCTATATGGCACAATAGCCTGAACATTTTTACTATTGGGAGGTATACTGACTAGAATGTAATATTTGCTGAATTTCCATAGAACTGCTATTCAATTTGCATTTTGTACACTGAGAAGAAAGGCCTGTATGAGAGGGCCAAGTGTGACGGAGAAGTGATTTGTATTATAGGAGACTAGGAGCTACTCAATGAACCATGTAAAAACAGTTCATTAAAATGTTTATGTGCTTGGCTGGTTAATGCAAAGAAAGCTTTATTGCAGTCTTATAAAATCTCAGTAACTTCAGGTTGAAGTCAGATCAATGCATCTGTAATAATTTAGACAAATGCCCAATTCAGTTAAGAACCACCAAAAAACATGGCAAAAACCAATATTCTCAAAGTCTTTCTTCCAAACTAAAATACGTTTTAGTATTTAACTTGTACAACTACAGAACTTCCTTACTTAGTGAAAGATTTTTGGACAGAGCTACCATCTATCTAGATTTCGCTGGACCTTTTAAATCCTGAAATATCCGTTAGGTGGAATCTGAGGTGTTTGGAAATTTGCTAACTCTGCAGCCCTTGTGCTGAGGCACTGTGAGTATGTGGGATGCACTTAAAGTATGTATTGTGTCCTGTACATGCACTCTACACCTTGCTTTATATACAGATCTGGAAGAATTCTGGTTATCCTGTTTTTGAAGACTACAGTTAAGAAAGAAGTCAAGCCTCTAAATTATATTTCCCATTTAGCTGTTGACTTGTCCTATGAGTAAGCACTTAACTGAAAGTAAGGATGTCAGTGAAATGGCTTTTTGTTTGTTTGTTTTATCTAGGCACAATGAGTGTGATTGGCCTAGTTATATGCTATGGGATTCATATTAGCAAAAGTAAAACCCTTGTAAAATGAGGTTTCCTGCTCCCTGTCAGAGGGAGGGGCAGTAAAAGCTACAAAGCTACAATTCTTCCCGCTTAGCTTATCAGGCAACTAGCAGAGCCTCTGCAAGGAATGTGACATCATGGAGATTCTCCAAAAGCTAAAATGTTGGCCTGTGTATGAACCGCAAGAAGAGGAGGTGGAGCTGTCTGAGAAACCATGCTGGGTTGCCTAAGAACTTAGAATGAGTTGGATGGTGGTTTTGATTAATAAAATAATGAAGCAGACCTCCTTCCCCTAAAAGCAATACCTTAGTTGAACAGTGGGGATTCTACTCTTATTAGTCACATTGTTCTGAAAATAGTGGTAAGAGGGGAAAGAAATCTCTTTAAAAGATGCACAGTCAGAGCAAACCCCTGATTCCTAATCAGCCACATCCTCTCCCTATCCTTCTGGAGAATATGGACCATCAATTTCCCCACAAGATGAAGGGGAGGTAAAGCAATAGTTTAGCATCCTATGCATTATCTTTCTTTTTATGATTACAAATAGAGCACTTATGTTCACTGACCCATATCTCATACCAGACATCAGTAGCCAGGTCCAGATTTAGGTTATTGTTCCAGCACTGGATTAGGCCATGCGATCAGATTCAGATTTATCTAATATGATCACTTGATTGTGACATTTCTTATTGGCACTGTATGTATGCACAGCCGAAGCTTGAAGACATAAAGCAAATGCTCTTGAGGCCCAAAAGAACAATTGTCAGTGCTTTTACCATGAGCTTCAGAAAGGTTGAGGAGATGCTCTCTATTGGGTTAATTAAGCTGTCCTTTTGTGTGCAAGTTTAAAAGGGAAAAGCTAGTTTGCTCCCCATGTGGCTTTCCCAAACTCTTTCAGCTGTAGCTGTAAGCTTAAATGACCCTCAGTCCTGCAGCTATCAACTTGATGTGTATAATTGATTGCTAAACATTTTTTACAGCTTGTTAAATGGTAAGGCTAAAAAAAAAGGTAATATATGAATGTTGATTAAAGTGCTTTTGTACAGAGGGGTCAGAGACGTTAACAAGTTAAAAAGAAAGTGTGAGCTCTGCTGTGGTACTTATAACCTGTACACTTTGTTTCGCATAATTGATCCCACATGTCTACTCTAAGGTTTTTTTGTCAGGTTTCAAACTGCAAATATTAAAATGCATTTAGAGTAGAGCATGCTTCAGTAAGGACACTATGCAGAATGCTCAGTAATGTAGATTGCTGGTATTATAATGGCAATTCCTATTAAAGGAATAATTTAAATGACCACAGTAGCTTGTAATTGTGTGGCAAGGTAGGAGAAAAAAATGGCGAGGTGTAAAACCTCAGAGTAACTGTAAATCTGAAATGGATTAAGACAGACATTCAAATGGTAATTGCCAGTAATTTTTTCATTATAATTTGTGGTGTTTTTTTTTTAATAACTGACATAAGACATAATGTATTTTTCAGGCTTCTTTGATAGCTAGCCAACAAATGGAATCTGTCACAAAATATTTGCAGCTCCTGTTAGTGAGAAAGGTATGATGCTGTTAAAGTACAGACTGAAAAACGTTCTGAGTGTACATCTGTGAGGTTTTTGGCTTAATAACATCTTGACTGGCTATCTGCAACAGAACAAATTGTTAATCCATTTGTAAAAAAGCAAATAATAAATCCTCAACCTTTGTTTGGGAAACAAATGCCTCAAGAGTTTAATAAGCATAACTTTTTCATACCAATATGATATTCCAGATTTTTTTCTATAAATCATTAGTACTGTTAAAGAAAAGGTGTAACTTGCTAGAGTTGCCCTGCCAAGGTAGTTATCAATGAAATTCACAGGGTTAGAAGAATAGTTTGGTCATGACTATTTCTCTGCTAATTATGCCAGTTAATGCTAGTTACAGAAAACACTCACTATGAATTGTACACAGATGCATCTGACAGTGAATATAAACCAAGAGCTTTGTATATATTGTTGAACATCCAATGCATAAAAGCAGGTTTTAGTCTGTACCAATCCAAGCAGGATTTGAAACAGTCGTTTAGGGGTGAAAAGTTCAATGTTTCCTGTACAGAACTCCTGAACTATCTCCTTCCTTTACATAGGTTGGTTTGTCTGTTTTTCCTAAAAAGCCTAAATGTAGAAGCTTTATTTTCTTGAATCCTTTTTTAGTAGATTTAAGCATAATTTAATTTAATTTTCTGGAATGTGGTAGTTCAATTCTTATTTTCATAAATGTGAAATTTCGAAAGGATGTTTTATATTTGTACCTATGCTATTGGAAACTGAATAGAATATTTTTCTGGATGGTAAACTCTAGCAGGTGTTTGGTGATGATGATGATTATTATTATTTTAAAGTTATAAAGTTATTTTAATTGGTAATGTCACCTGCCAGAGATATGTGCCAGTTCTAAGAGAGAGATACTAAACTGTAATGATTTCTTTAAAAAATTGCTCAAGAAGATGGAATTAACTTTTGAGATTTTTAGATTAATTTATTTTTCATGTATTCTAAAACTATAAATTTTAGTAACATAACCTTAATGTTATTTCAACTCCCCTATTTACCTATAAATAGGATCAATACTCTTAATGCTGTATGGAATGTTTTAATTTTTATTTTTTTAAAAAGAAGACAAAATGGGTTTAATTAAAAATAAACTAGTCATTATTAGAGTACTAATTCTAAAATGTTTCAAGTATGTCACAACTTTTCAGCTGCATAGGACAATACAAGTTAGCTAAAATGAATTTAGAATCAAAACCAGAAAAAAGCTCCAAGCAATAAATCCTATTGTAGTGGTAAAATGATAGGGAAAGTCACAAGAGGAAATGGGAAAAGAATATCTCTTTTAACAGAAGTAGCGTGTTTTATTTTTTAAATTTTGCAGAAAATTATCAGTAAGGCTTTTTTGTTGTTTTTTTTACTGCACAGTATCTTGTTTATACAAAATTAGCTATGTGCCCGACTTTAACTTGAAAGCAATGTAACTTGGACAAAATATTTCTGGAATAAGTTTTATTTAAGACAGCGCAACAACATTGAAGTTAGAAACATGTTTGTGTCTTTTTTTCATGACTAGCCCATGTCTATTCTCTATGAAATTGATGTCAAAAAAGTATTATATATTTTCAGTGGGAAATAGAAGGCTGCCCTCTACTATCCTTGTCAGGACGTCGTATCCCTTTAATCATACTTTTCATTTCAGTACATTGAAATTTCCGTTACCAAGGACAACATCATAAATAAAAGTGTTTGTGAAATTTTTACCTGCAGCTTCCTAACTTTGTGCATTAAGCATGAGACTAGCAGAGAGGTGGTCAAATGTGAAAATTTATAATCATTTATTACGTACGGCTGAAGCGAGAAGGGAATAAAAGCGTGAAGGCATACATCTATAAACTGGAGCAGAAAAGCTTAAATGAAAAGTAAAGTGAATTTCTGTGTCTTGTCATAAAGTAATGAGAAGCTAGAGCTTTATTCATAGCAACCCAAGATGCATTTACTCTCAATCTAGCTTTAGCAGTAAATGCTTCCCTGATGTATTGCTTTGGACTTACAAAGAAATATTTGTGCTCTACATAATAGTATAGTTAGGAGAATTACTGCATGGCTGAGGAGATTCTATAAAGGTTTATAGCTGGTGGTGTTACTGTAATTTAATCACAATGTAGCTAATGTAGTACTTTAATATCACAGGTTACTTTTTTATTTACCATTTATTAGTAACTGACAGTCAATCATCACCACATCATAAACAAATCATGCAGGATTCTATAGGAACCCTGAAGTTCCAGAACAGATGCACTGTAGCTTTTACACGTGCTCCATAATGAGATAAATATCAAATTATTTTTTAACGGAGTAATCATGGAAGTCAGGGTTCTTGTTTTCAGTCCATCAGCCAAAGAAAATGTTTCATGTCATGAATACAATTAGTGTTGCATATTGTGTGTACGCGTGTGAGGTAATGCACCAATCCATTACAGGCAATACTGGAGAATGTTTTCAAAAATAGGAAGACGACTCGGGCAAAACACACTGTGTATAGGAATTTGCACATATTGAGTGAGTTACAGACTAAGAATTAGGCCCTCTTAATTTCAGCTACCTTTCTGTTAGGATGACTCTGCTTTGTAAATTGAGAAAGTAAATGTAGCTAGTAAATGTAGTAGAGTCCATCTAGTGCTCTTGAGGCACTGTAGGATCGACTTCCCCCAGTTTTGTTTTTACGATCAGCTTTTAGTACAGAATCACAGTATTGCATCTGAGGTTGCTTGTGTTAGCAAAATTAAATGCTGATTGGAACTCTGAAAGTATTGCCTCTTTGGACTGAAAATTGTGGTTCTCCCAAGGCTCTAAAGACACTGTGGTCTTTTAATTGCAAACAAAATCTTTGTTTTTAAGTACTCTCTAGATGTGGGGGAATGACTAGTAAGCAACATCAGAGTGCCATGTTGATTAATATGTAGTAGTAATAAGCCACACAAAGATGTATGTTTGTAGGCTATTGGTGCATGTCCTGAGTACACTGCAAAGAAACAGGCTGAAGATCAAGTGCCTTCTATCACTTGAAAGGCTTGCCTATAAGTCTAGTAATGCACACCTTTGCATGGCTTATTGCTATTAGAATATGTCACTTTAAATTAAAATTTCATGCAATCTACCCTTTCATGGTGAAAAATACTTCCTATAATAAAAACATAAAATATTTGGAGGAGGTATGTGGGAAAAAAAGCTGCTTTGCTGTTAGATTAGAATATGAAATCTTTTCCATTCAGCATTGCATTGTTTGTTTGCATGTTCTTCAGACTAACCAGACGTTTCAAAGTATTAGATCTGATGTAAAAGAATGCTGTTGATTTGACTTTTCTTAACTAACTTAAAAAAACAAAACCAAAAAAAAACCGCCAAAAACAAAACAAGAAAATGAAAAACAAAACAAAAACCCAACTTTGCTATTAGAAGAACCTGTGAGCGTTTTTTTCCCCTAAAATTACTGTACAAATCTTTCAGGTCATAGTAAACTCTTGAGTTTATTTACATATTTATTGACCTTTTGATGTAAGAGCTTTTCAAAAGGAACCTGAATCACTGTGATCTGCCCTTGTAGTTAGCTCAAGTAAATTGACAGTTGTGCCATGCACAGCCAAATGAAAATGGTTACTGAATCTTTATACATAGAATTATTTGTAATATATAAAATAGAATTGTAAAAGGAAGACACTAGTAGAAAACCATAATCCTTTCTGTCTCTATATTCCTTTTTGCTTTTCAATGGCTCTCTGTCTACAGCCACTTTCAGTGCTTCCTTGAGTGGTCAGCAGAGATCCAAATCACACTGCACAGAGATGAATTAGTTTTTAGACATTATGTGAGATTCTAACTGTTTTAATATGCTTATCCTTTTAAAATCCACCATCTTAAGATATACTTTTGTGAGGTCTTTAAAAACTCCCAGAAGAAGCCAAATGAAATCTAATTTTTTTTCCCTTAACCACCACCCTCCCAGTTATATGTTTTTGTTTTTGCAATGAGAACTGAGAACATACGCATTTTGGGTCAATCCTGAAGTAGCAATTCATTTCAGTGCCTACTTCCAGACAACGACTGAAAAATCAATTATTTATACAGCCCTACAGTTAAATGGGCTTTTTTGTAAGGTAAAGGACTGCAAGTTCTTTTTATTAATTATACCTGAGATACTGTTTTATATTTAGTGTTTCTCAGACTTTTTCTAAAGGTCAACTACCATCATCAACTGAGCAGTTTAAGGCTTCATTGCATAGTATGCAGGAAAATTATGAAGAGTCCTTCAAAGCATGTAAGCACAGTGGTTTTTACTCTAACTGCAACAACACATGATTGAAAGCAAAATTTCAAAGGCATATTTGGAACCCAACATACAGCATAAATCTAAATAGTTGAGATTGCTTATGCATAATCAAGCTATGAGAACCCATAGTGGCTTTCAAAATCATGTGGCAGGGCTGGTTCATAAAAGAACTCAAACAGTAAACTGAACATATTTTCTATGGAACAATCAAGAGGATGTAAGTGTGATCTTTGGAAACTATTTTCACATTAACATTTTTAGATTTAGAAAAAATTTCTAAGTTTCTCACAAAACAATGTAGGGTATATTTGACACCTGGATCTTTGGTTTAGAAACATCTGGCTTTTTCCTTTTTTATCTGAATTATCCTTTTGAAAATAGAAATTGGAAGCTACAAAACTAATATTTGTAACTTTTTTCATATTATTATGAAAACCAGACCCCATCTTGCAAGCAAGGATTAAAAGACAGAAAAAGGGGGGGGGGGGGGGGGGTTGGAACCCAAAACTCACAACCCTATTTCTGGGTAGTTGCACATTCTGCTAAAAGTTTCGGATCCCCAATCATAATATTAGTAAGTTAATGTATGGTTTTGAATATAACAGTATATTATCATGGGCCCATCAAAGATTTCCCAGACCTGCAACAGCAGTTAGAGTCTAACTCCTTTTGAAATTTATTTTTGAGTCAGTACAACTGAGATGTCTGAGGACCTCTGCAAATCTGGACCTAAGTGATTATTACTTCTCACAGAAATTCAGAACCAATAGAAATGTGTGATATCTGGTAGGAGGTAGCATTCAAATAATTTCTGACAACAGGATTTTTTTTATGAACATGTTTTATATTTGTTTTTAAGGCAGTTATTCTTGCATCAACAACAGGGCAACAGTACTATCTGAAAGGTCACAGATCAAATGGTCTCTCTCTATTATTAAAAGGTGAGTATTATTCAAGAGAAGGATTCACTGACCTAGCACCAGAGGAGCCCCAGATAGCACTTTGGGCTGTCTTGTCTTTGTGCCTTTTTCTATACATTCAAGAAGGCATTTGTACCAGTAACTGTACTGTTGTGTGCTAAAAGCCTTCTCTGTATTCAGGCAAAACTCCCATTTGAAAGCCCAAAAGGGCTTCTGCTAATAGAGGAGGGCAGCATCAGGAACCTAAAGTAACAGGAAAAGATGTATTTGGAATGAGGCCTCAAATACTGTGTTTCTTTTACAGTGTATCTCCACATTTAATCCAAACAGAATTGGTCCAACGTGAAAAATGGGGGAGAGGATGTGGCAAAACTGTTCAGTCACGTCATAAGGAGATTAGCTCTATGGGAAATAGTGTCTATCATGAATTCATCTGACTGGAGAGGATTTAGATAGAAAGCTTTTACGAGTTGTTTTAGGCTAGTAATGAAATCTAGGATGAATAACACTCCATCTAGAATGTGTGAAAGTATATGTCTATCTCGACATCTTAAAGGAATATTTTAAACTATGTAGATTCTGTCTAGAGTTATAGCTTAAAAAAATCCAACATATTTGATCATTAATCACAAGTTGTTATTATTGTACAGTTTTTGTTACAGTAAAATAAGAATGCTTAGGATAGAGTCTGAGCAGCTGTTCTAAATGCTTTCAAACTTGTGGAAAAGATCCTGTTGGTTTGAATGGGCAACACTCAGGTGTTTTTTTTAGCCATTGGCTGTAGGTTTATAGGGCTCTGCCTATTATTTCTAAGGAGCCCAAGAAAAGAAATTTAGAAAAGCAGATACTGTGTTGAGTATAGTTCACTGAAGCTTTTCTGGGGTCTACAGATTCAGAGAAGCTGTTAACCTTAGGCTTTAAATTACTATATAGCAAAAAGGAGGGCAATGTGCAGTAGCTTCCAGCATGTCCTACAGCCTTGGGATCTTTTGCAATACATGTGCCTGTTTGTGTATATAAGGTAGGGAAATACTTGCAAATATAAAGTTGTTAAATGACAATAATACTAGAATTACACTTTGACTGTATTCTAGCTTTCTTATAGAGATCTTACAGTGATTCTTATAGTATATTCTGCAGCATTGTAGTTCTAAACATTTCCTTTTTTGAGACAGATTTCCCCCCCCCCCCCCCCTACTCACATTTAACAATATTCTAATGCCTGTGAATGGTCTAGGCTAAATTGGCTAACCATGTTGTGAGATGCTAGTAAATGTAAGAAATACAGAATTTAGTTGGATGTGATGTGAATCAACATTTTTTGCACCACATAACACATTACAAACAGGTTTCATGCTTATTTGTATGTGTGTTAACTTGTTTTGGGTGGAGCAGACCAACCTTTAGAATGAGAATGTAATGCAAAATTTTTTCTATACAAAAGGTTTTAAAGAGATGTTATTGTTTTAAAGAGTATGGATTAATTCTTTGGGTGAAATATAATCTGTTTCCCTGTACGTTCCGTAGCTCAGTAAAAGTACTTGGAGAAATTTTTATAAAATGAGAAAGTGTGGTTCAACAGCAGAGACAGTCACTTCTGAGCTGATGACAAGCACAAAGAATAGATGGCAGTTGGAAGAAGTTATAAGCTGGTAAAAGTAACCAGGTAAAATGAAATTTGCAGTTCTTTCTCAACAGCCAGTATTTTAAGCACAATGCTGTATAGAAAGACACTTTTTGTACAGCAGTGGGATCGTGCAATGGCATAGCAAGACCAAACTCTGAGTACATATTTTTGTGGTTTTGTTTTTTTTTTTCAAACCATTTGTGTGTATGTGTGTGAACGACAGACTACTGGAAAAAAGTGGACAGAGGCATGACAGTCTCCTCTATCTCTCTGTGACTGGAGCTGTATCTATCTTTAGATTTTTTGATGTATATGGTAATGGTGTGATTATGGTGATTAATTTGATCAGAAAAAAAACCCACCTGGCTTCATGTCTTGGTTTTGCATGCAGTCAGCATGCTACGAAAGAGTATCTTGATTTGTAAAGTATAACTCTGAAAAGAAGAAACAGAAGCAGGAAAGTTTTATATAGTATGATAGATTTCCATTAAAAAAAAGGATTAATCCTGTAGCCCTGACTGTAATGTTTATAGACTTATTGCAAAGGTCAAATTGTCCTCTTTGAAGACAGGTGGGAAAAAAGGACCCTGATCACCTCAAAAAGTCGATCAACACAGGCTTATCTAGGTGCTCCAACAGGATCTTGGTAAGGTGGATAAAAAAACCTGTCAGATCACGTACTTAAGTCATGTCAGAAATTTGCTATATCTGCTATACGATAGCTTATTCTGACACTTAAACAGCCTATTCTTGCTGGTGGACAGGTGACCTCTGTAAGTCCCTTCCAACCTTTTTTTTTTTAACATGAAAATTTCCTATCATTCTCAACATACCTTTTTGTAGAGAGGTTATTTCTGACTTTTATCTAAAACAAACTTCAGGGGAGGCTTACATTTGGCAACACGGAATGCTAATTTGCTAAGGCTGTGGAGAATCTGATTTTGATATACTAGATCCCAGTTATTCTACTGCACACATTATATATAATTTAATCTAAAATTTCCAATGTGGCTGCTTAGCAGCATGCGTTTCTGAGAAGGAAATGTGCTATAGCATCCTTGGTAACCAAGGTGGGTTTATTTTGTCATTAAGCTCTAAGAATTTTGATAGTAGGCCACTTATCTGGCTAAAATCAGATTTTTCAACTGTTGCTGCTCCTTTCCTTAAAAGCAGCTGAACCAGTATTTTGGAAGTCATTGTCACTTTATGAATCATCAGAATTTGTGTGGATAAAAGACAGACTTTCTGTTTCAGGCTATTTGTTGATATCATTTTCATTATGGGATAGATTTTTCTTTGTGGCAATATATACAGAACAAAGCCTGAAACACTGTACTTAATTTATTGTAGAGGTTCTTGGTGTGAAATCCAGAGTGATACTCTACTTGTCCATCTCCACTTCATCTGACATTAATGGAAGTATCTTTCTAACATGGCTGTGAACTAAGGAAGTATCATCTGGTTCTGCATGTAGCTGAGGTAAAGAAGACTTAATCTCCAAGGCCATACCAAAGAATCTTTTACAGGGTAGGTTGATGATTTGTTCCAGGGCCTTTGCTATGATGGTTTATTACTACCAAATTTCTGAAGATCTGTTAATTTGGTAGCATTACAAAATTTCTGCCTTCTGTTCTTTTCTTTTAACTTCTGATTTTCATAAGCAGAAGATCTGAATCAGTCATGTTGTTTCCTGTTTGCCAACTCCGAAAGTACTAATTTAAGTGATAACTATAAGAGCTGAAGTAGCTGCTTGTGGGACAGTGACTTCAAAATTTCACAACAGTACTGTTTCAAATGTGAAATTTGTTAACTGTTGAAGTAAAGATTTCTAACTTCATCTATGGTAGAAAAATCCTGTAATTTTGGAATTTGGTATCCTTTGCATTAACTCTGATGTATGACACAAGTTTCCTAAGGCTTATAGATTCTAGCACTGGTCTGGATTTAAAACAAACAGTAAACCCCTAATCTATCCTTGCCAAGACAATTTTTAATTCTTTTAGGTTTACAGGAAGACTGCTTATATGAGTAAAATGAGTTCTATTTGCAATCTGCAGTTTCCGTTGCCGCAATATGGTTATTTTTAATTTATGAAAAAATAAGCAGAATTAGTTCAGTATAGCTGCATACAATCTACTATCCTTCTCTCTCCCATATACCAGAACTTTTCTTGCAATGCAAACTTTTTCAGTGATGGAAGTGTTTAAATTCATACTAGAGGTATGCTTTAAAATATTGAATTGTTTTCATTAGGTGTTAATTTACTAAGAATGTGTTTCATTGATTTTAATTCTTCTACAATTCTTCTATATAGTGTTTACATGCATATTTTGCTAACATTTTATTTAATTGACATTTTGAAGTATTCAAGCATGGATTTTAGTAGCTGAGAATTCTTTAAAAATCCTTTTTAGTTATGTCAAACAAATGAAAAAGCAAAGGCTTAAAAATTAACAGGAGAAGGATGAAGTAATTCCACATACTTGAAAATGGGTATGTTGAAAAAGTGCTGAAATTCAGAATATTAAAAGTATCGGTGTAACATTCTCCACCACACCAAAAAATGATTGTAATTTATTGTTTAATCTTGAATGAAATATGCTGTCTGTAAAAGAAAACTTTTAGGAAATGTCAAATAATAACAGATTGAGAGACAAATGTTAAAATTAGTGAAAGAAACTTCTGATAAAAGAGCTGCTATGCAAGTTTCTGTTGCCCTAAAGCAGAATGAACTTCTGATAAGTGTGTCAACTTTCAGTGGTACCACCCAAATTGGAACAGATCCTGACAAACTTGCTAAAGATTAGAACTGTTCATAGACTGATGTATTCAAGATAGCAAGGACAATCCTTTTAAGACCTGCCAAATTTAAAAGCTTGAGCAATCCATTTACACTCTGCACAGAGTGACAAATAGAACTGTAATTAAGCACAGGGCAGTTCTGTTCTTCAGTCTCCAAAAGGCAGGATTGTAGGTCAGCCAAAGGTTTTTAACTTCTAGTTGACATCTACCAAGAACACATCCTACTTTTCCATGAGACTTGAAAAATGACAGGTGTGCTTGTATGTTCTCTTTTCTCTACACGTTGCCAGTTTTTCTGTCTAGACACCTTTATCCTTTTCAAGGCATAGATAGCTTTATTCTATCTTTATATGCTACTTAGCATAATGTAGTTACATTTCTTCTGGGTGTTCATACATGCTATCGGAACAGAAAAAAAACCCAAAAACGTGCCTTCTATGCTTCTTAATAAAGGAGATTATATATATATTTTTTTTTTAAATCCCAACAGATATAATAAACAGTTCTGGATAAAATTAGTAGCTTGATCACAACACTACTTAATTCCCAGAAACCAAGGAATATCTGACCAGCCTGTGCAACTGTAGGGTTGAGGCAGCCACTTGGAGAACCATACTGCACGTAACACCATGGCCCACTGAAAAAGCAGAGAAGCTTATTTTTTGCAATTAATGAACTAAGGAAACTGAACTATCAGTTATGTAAGACCATACTATTTTTAACATTTCAAACCACCTGAGGATCTTTACCTCTTTATTTTAGATGGACCACAAACTATCCTGTACAGGTAATTGTTGATGACAGTGTTGTGTGGACAATTACCCCTCATTATCATTTGTGGGTGCCAAGACCTTGCCAAGACCTTGTAACTCATTGCAAGCAATATGTAGAATCCTTCTTGGGCTGATTCTATTAGCATAATTTATTGATGTTAAAAGAACATCCCACCACCACCACAATGACAAAACAGAACAAGACAAAAAACTTCCAGAAGTCTACAAGAAGAATTAAGATAAGACTGTCCACAGCACTTCATATCTCTAACAGGTAAATATTTAAATGATCTGATATCAAGCTCAAGAAAAGCAAAAACTTGGCATGCCAATTTAAGATCTGGAATCTTTACCAATTTGTTTCTGAATTTTCTGTAAGATTACCAAATATCCAAGCCTAAGTAGGTAACCAGTTTGTTTACCTGTGATAATATGATATTAACAGATTTCAGAAGAGACTGAGAAGCAATTAAAAACATTATTTGTGCGTTTCTAGGTTAAAAATAAAGTAGTCCAGTGTGTTGGAAGGCTTGAATGTGTATCTTTAGTCTTGATATCGCAGCAAACAATATTGTTTGGACTGACAGTTTTGGCAAGACGTTTTCACTTATGAAAGTACCTGACTAACAAGCAGCATGTGATTTTACTCACTCTGCTGGGAGCAGCCTGAGAAAGGAATCCCCCCCCCCCCCCCCCCCCCCGGCTCCTCCCTGACCCTCTGATCTTAATAACAGCTGATTATTCTCTGCCTCTTACTATGGCATCTACCCATTCCAGCCTGTTGCCTGGGAGGGAAATCCCTAAAATCCTAGGAACTTGAAATGGAGATCAGAGGAAACAAAGGTGTATACTTTACATCTTCTCCTTTTTTTATGTATGTATAAAGGAGGCCCTGATCAGATTCATAAATAAAAATGCTTACATTATTTATGTATTTTTTGCACTATTTACATTTGTATTGTTAACACTAAAAGCTGTCACTGACTTCTTCCAGTACTGTCAAAGACTTAATGACTCTTTAAAAGCTTTGTACTAAGAGACTTTGTTTACAATGATTTTTTTTTTTGCAGAACATTCAGTTACAAAATACCTGTCATGCTGCTCATAATACTGTAAGTTGAATAATTGGATTAATCAGCTGCCAGTTGCCTATGTTCAATGCAATTATGATGTGCTCATCTTACTTCCTATAATGTCAATATTTACTTTTATCTCAGATAAAACTGATTTTACTTCAGTGTAACTTTAAAGAAAGTTTCTGATTTTTTTTTTTACAAGTCTAAATTAATATTTCAGGTGATACTGTTGAAAGGACTCAGAATGGTCCACTAACAGTAAAGAGAGAACTAGGATTTTATTCTACAAATAATTTTGCATGTGAGTAATTCACTCATCTGAGTTGCCAAGCTTCTGTTCTGTTTACAAATAAACAGCATGATATAATTGTGGTATATTTCATATAAAGGTACACTAAAAAAATGTACCTGTCTATTCTTTGAAGCTATTCTTACTATTGAGGTCATTGATGTAATCTGTAAATAACTGAAAGGAAGTATTGGATTTGGGCTTTTTTGAAAAACTAAACAAAAGAGAAGAAGCAAAAACACTCTCTCGCAAGGATTTTATGCTGGCATTGGGTAATCCATGGAAATATTACATATGATATCTTTCATTACTCCCTGCCTAATAACAGTGATTTTGCAGATGAGCAAATCCAGAATTAATCCAGCTGTCTTCAAGTAATTTGCATGTTGGATTAAAACGTCATAATTTCCTTGTTACTGAAATAGAGTTTCTTTTCAGAAACCATTACCTGTCTGAAAGTCAAGCGTTTTTCCTTGATACATTCAAGTGGCCAGTTTAAGTATTAATATTACAAGATAGGGTCATTTTACAAATAAATTTAAAAATAGGTTAGAATAGAAGCATTTGCTTAGGTAACTTTATCTTTTACATTTTATTTCCATTTGTTATTCTGTTCTTCCTAGTAATTTGCCTGTATTTTTCAGGATTCTGCCTGCAGATTGCAAGAATCAGTAACATGTTGCACTGTTAACTTAGATCCTAGAAACACATCCTTCAATAAGGTGAAAATGTTCGGAGAAACTCACTGAAGTGAGTGTTATGTTTGGTTTTTAGCTTGTTTTGTCTAATAACAGACCAATTTGAAGCAACCTGTTAAAAGAACTTTGATAAATCATGTATACTGTTTGCTTACTTGCATTATTTCTTTTTTCTGTCCTCATACATCTCTTACTTTCTTTCTATTTAAATTTCTAAAATAATTAAGTGGGGTGTATACATTTGTCAATATATATGCAGGAATGTATTTTTAGTGTAGAGTTTGGTACTATATGTTTTCCTAATTTCAGTGAAAAAAAATTAAATCGAAAGTAGAGATGTTTGCTCCTTCTCAGTTTGCTTTAGCATCTTTGTGTTTTCACAGTTTTATTTTTTATTTATTTTGTGGTTTTGTTCAGAAGACCATTCAAATTTAAAATTAATTTTTCCAATTAATGCTTTAGATCCCTTGGGGCTAAGTTTTTCATTCCTAAACAGTTGAATACCACAAATACTATAGGTGAGGCACTCCCACGTTATCAAATAAATGCTCAAGGTACAGCTTATAATGTTGAAAAATAGAAAAATAAATTGACCTTGATGAAGTGTGTCTTCTTTTGTCTGTTCCCAGGAAAGTTTATTTCAGGTATTTCTACTGCTGAAATGATTAGAGTTAACAGCTTTTTCCCTCCATTTTATTTTACAGGGTCTCTTCATCTTCCTGATATATGGGGTGTACAACACAGAGGTAAGTCTGCTTGGAGTATCTCAAGGCTGACAGAGTGAATGAGAGAAATGACAGGTTTCTTATCTTGATAACTGAGGGACAAAGTTGGCTTTCCATATGAGTGTCCTACTGCCCTTCATGCTTGGACTAGCTTATATGCATCCCAGCTTACCATTAAACACAGACACCCTGAATAAAGGGACAGACTCATTTCTCACAGGCATTGACTAATATTTTACTGCTGCTTTAAGTTTTTTGAATTCCTGGTCTTTCTTTTAACACTTAGCTAAACCTGACAGTCCTAAACTTTCATAATTTAATTTACATTTTAAAATGAACTGTTAGTTTACATGCTATTTAAAGGAAACTATTTATATTATAAAAGGAACAAGTTTTACTTACTTGACTTCAAAATTTTGTTGCGTATAGAATTTGCATCAAATTCCATTTTTTACATTGATTAGATATTTTTAAGATTTTAAAATCTGACCCAAGGCTTTGTACCAGTTAGGCCTATGGAAGATACTTTATTTTTACAGGTTGAACTGTCATAACGGTAAATATTTTTGACAGATAAAGCATAAAAATCACAAGGAATTTTTGCACTTTGTTCCATTGCTTCCATTATGTTAATGATAAAAATTAGTGTTAATATGTTCAATTTCAAGGTTTTAAGCTAAGGTACCTCTGCACTTTACATTTTAATTGAATTTGGCATTCAGAAGTAAAACCCTACAGAAATACAAAAGGCTTTCAAAGTCAGTAGTTAGAAATGAACCAGAATTCTATTCATATTCTATTAGCATCCAAGGGGGCATACTGTATTGGAAAAAGAGTGCTCCCGGTTACTTTCAGCAAAAAAGAGAGCTATTTAAAAATAATGGAACTTTTATCTTGTTTTCGTTATAAGGATGAATTACAACTAAAACAATGAGCATTATTAGTAGTGTGGCTTTTGTTGCAACAGCGGGCCAAAGAATCCTGTATTTGGGGTCCGCTGCTAGAGGGGGAGGTTGGTAAAGCTGATGGTTGGGTGTGCCAGCTCGCTGGCGGCCAGATGCCCAGTTACGGTGCCAGTGCCCTTGAGTCATGCGGAGGTACTTCCCTGTTTGTACGTGGTGAGGATTTCCAATGAGATGTGCACCAGCGGTGGGCGTGAAATACACCTGACTGATAGATCAGATGAAAATATTCTTTCTTATGGGTAGCATCTCACTTCTTGGGAGTGGCTTCGTTAACTGTGCAGCGTTACGTGCCGTTAATGTCACTCTTTTGAGATAAAAGTAGCAACGGCCATGCTCCACTCTCCCTTTGTTAAAAATGTTAAATTTCAGCATCTCCCTCCCTGCGGCTTCTTAATACGCGTAAATGCTTACACTAGGCACACGGGTGCTGCGTGTTTGAGGCGTTTTGTGTACGCTTTGGCCGAGCAACGACGTTAGCCTATGTGAGGCTGCACCTGCGCTTTTAATTACGGGTTGTGCCTCTGCCGCCACGAGAGGCTGCCGTCTGGCCCGGTCCCGTTAGCTGGCAGGCGCCCGCGCCCGCCTGGCAGCGCTGGAGGCGGGGGCCGGTACCGCGCACGACCGGTCGGTTAGCACCACTCGAGGGAACGGCCACGCTCTTTGATGGCAGGCAGGCAGGCAGGGTGGCGCTCGCTCTATTCTTAGTAACGCGGCGGCAAGCCCACAACGCGCCTTCGGCGCGGCCTCTCCTCCCGCCGGAGCCGGCGCTCGGCGCTGCCTGTGCGGCAGGGCGGGCGGCCCGCGGGGCCCAGCCTCCGGGAGGTGCCGGCCAACGCCCCTGGGCGGACGCGGCAGAAGGCGCTGCGGAGCGCGCGGCCCGGGGGCCAGGCCCTCCGCGGCGGGCAGGCCCCCCGCGGCGGCGGCCCCCTCCAACATGGCACCGCCGTCCCCCCCGTCCCGTCCCCCCCCGCCAGCGCGGCGGCGGCGGCGGCGGGCGGGCGGGGGCCCGTTGCGCCTGCGCGCTGGGCGCATGCTGGCCGCCCGGGCCGTACCCAGCGTGCCGCGCGCCGCGCATGTGCAGTGCGGGGCGCAGGGGCTGCTAATTCCATTGTGGAGCGGACGCGGCGTTATTTTTAACTGGAGGCGGCGGCGGGAGCCGTAAGTGCAGCCCGGGCCGGGGGCCGCCCGTCGGCGCGGGTGGGGGTGGCGGCGATGCGCCCGGGCGGCGGCTGCCGGGCCGCCGCGGGAGCCAGCCGCTGAGCGGTCGCCCGCCAGCGAGGCGGCGAGCGGTGTCCGGCGGGCGGGCGGCGGGTCCCGCAGCCCCTCTGGGCCGCGCCTCCTCTCCGGCCCGCCTTCCCGGGGGATGAAACTCGGCAGCGGCTTCCTCGGCGGCGGCGGCGGCAGCAGCAAGAGGGCGGCGGCCATGGAGCCCACCTTCCCCCCCGGCATGGTTATGTTCAACCACCGCCTGCCCCCGGTCACCAGCTTCACCCGGGCGGCCGCGCCCCCCCCGGCGGCCCAGCACCCCCCGCAGTGCGTGTTACCTCCGGCCTCCGCCGCCGCTTCCTCCACGGCGGCGGCCGAGCCCCCGGCGCCTCCTCCCCCTCAGGACATGACTTTCAAGAAGGAGCCGGCGGGGGCTTTCCCCTCCGCTCCCTCCTCCTCGCAGAGGAGCCCCTGGGGCTTTCTGCAGTCCCTAGTGAGCATCAAGCAAGAGAAGCCCAGCGAGCAGGAGGAAGAGGAGCAGCAGCAGCAGCCGCAGCACCATCACCACTACGGGGGGCTCTTCGGAGGAGCGGGGGAGGAGAGACCCCCCGGCCTGGGGAGCAGCAGCGGGGAAGGAAACGGCCAGAGTGTGATTCAGGACCTCAGCCTTCTCCACCACCTGCACCAGCATCCCCACCGAGACCTGTTACTGAGTGGCAGAGGCGAGGGCGCCCCTGGGAGCTCGGGTGAGCCAAAGCACGATGCCCAGGTCAAGAAGGCAAAGAGGCCAAAGCCAGAAACTCAGGGAATCAAAGCCAAGCGGAAGCCAAGCGCTTCATCCAAACCCCCCCTGGTGGGAGATGCAGAAGGTGCCATTGCGTCCCCCAGTCAGAAACCTCACGTTTGCGAACACTGCAGCGCTGCCTTCAGGAGCTCCTATCACTTGCGCAGACATGTGCTCATTCACACGGGGGAGAGGCCTTTCCAGTGCAGCCAGTGCAGCATGGGTTTCATCCAGAAGTACTTACTGCAGAGACACGAGAAGATCCACAGCAGGGAGAAGCCTTTTGGGTGTGACCAGTGTAGTATGAAGTTCATCCAGAAGTACCACATGGAAAGACACAAGAGGACGCATAGCGGAGAAAAGCCATACAAATGTGACACTTGTCAGCAGTATTTTTCAAGGACTGATAGACTGTTGAAGCACAGAAGAACATGTGGTGAAGCCATAGGTAAAGCAGGGGCTGGAATGGAGCCCGGATCATCAAATAACATGGGTAGCTTGGCTGTGTTGTCTCAGGGAAATACAAGTTCCTCAAGGAGAAAAAGTAAAACAAAAAGTACATCCACTGAAAACAAAGGAAATAAGTGTAGCAGCAAAGTAACTGAATCTCAAGTTACAAGTAATGTGGCCATGCCAAATTATGCAGTTGATATTCCTATCGTGTCTTCCAGTGGTGGTCTAGTTGGCACGGGTGTAGAAGAACTTCAGAAAAAGGTGCCAAAACTGGTCTTGAAAAAAGGAAGCAGAAAGCAGGCAGACAAAAGTTACCTTAATTTTGTATCACCACTGCCAGATATTTTGGGGCAAAAACCACTGTCTGGGAAACAAAGTGGCTCTCTAGGCCTAGTAGCCAATACTGGTGTAGAAACTATTGGCCTTCTCCAAAGTACAGGTGGTAAACCAGGTCAAATAAGTAGCAATTATGATGATGCCATGCAGTTTTCAAAGAAAAGAAGATACTTACAAACTGCAAGCAGTAACAGTGCCTTTTCAATTAATGTCGGACACATGACTTCCCAGCAGTCCGTCATCCAGTCTGCAGGTGTTAGTGTTATGGATAACGAAGCTCCATTATGTCTTATTGATTCAGCATCTTTAAATAGTGAAATAAAGTCTTGCCATGACAAATCTGGTATTCCTGATGAAGTTTTACAGAGCCTTTTGGACCAGTACTCTCACAAATCAGAAGGCCAGAAAGAAGATCCTTTCAGTATAACTGAACAGCGTGTGGACTTGCACACCTCAGGAGAACATTCAGAGATGGTTCAGGAAGAAAATTTGAGCCCTAACTCTCAAACAGTTTCAAATGATAAGGCGAGCATGTTACAAGAATACTCCAAATACCTCCAACAAGCCTTTGAAAGAACAACCAATAGCACTGGTTTTGCTTTTGGACCCAGTTTCCAATTTGTTAGCTTGTCTTCAACTCTCCATAACCACACTCTGTTTCAAGACAAACAGATATACACTACATCTCCACTTGAGTGTGGCTTCAGCCAATCCGTTACCTCAGTATTGCCAACTGCATTGCCAAAACCTCCGTTTGGGATGTTGCTTGGATCTCAACCAGGCTTTTATTTGTCTGCTTTGGAGGCTACGCATCAACAGTTGACTCCTTCTCAAGAGCTGGATGATCTCATTGATCCGCAGAAAAACTTAGAGACTTCATCTAACTACCAGTCGACATCTCAGAAACTGAGTGGCCAGAAGGAACAGAAAAACTTAGACTCCTCAGCAAGCTTTCAGATCCCATCTCAGGAGTTAACTAGCCAGATAGATCCTCAGAAGGACATAGAGCCTAGAGCAACCTACCAGATCGAGAACTTTGCACAAGCTTTTGGTTCTCAGTTTAAGTCGGGCAGCAGGGTGCCAATGACTTTTATCACTAACTCTAATGGAGAAGTGGACCATAGAGTAAGGACTTCAGTGTCAGATTTCTCAGGGTATACAAATATGATGTCTGATGTAAGTGAGCCATGTAGTACACGAGTAAAAACCCCAACCAGCCAGAGTTACAGGTAAGGTTCTGACTGTGACCAGGCTGTGGGGTCTTCTTAATGTAATTTTGTTTTACTTTGACAATACTGCCATTGGAATGTTTCTACACGGTCCTATTAAGAATAATGTAACATGCCCTTTCAATGCAACTTTTCATATTTAGTTTATTTTGTTAGTGTGATTTTTTTTTTTAGA
The DNA here is from genome assembly GCF_964188355.1 of Buteo buteo. NCBI lineage: Eukaryota > Metazoa > Chordata > Aves > Accipitriformes > Accipitridae > Buteo > Buteo buteo. The sequence continues at coordinate 18,935,568 of NC_134180.1, forward strand.
TCTGTTTATTATGGTTTTTAATCAAAAAAAATCAATAGATTAAAATAGTGTTTTGTTCAAGTGACAATGTTTAGCAATCAAATTTACATTATATAGATTGTCAGGGAATAGCCCAAAAGTTTAAAATGCAAAAAAATTAACTTTGTTCCTAGGACTAAGGTTTATTCTACTTGCTTTATTCTCAGGAAAGTGTAATGAAGCATGGGAATTCTGTGCACCACTAGTGTATTGGAACTTCCAATTTACAAATAGTGACAAATATATATCTCATCTTTTTGAGGAAGGGACCTATGACATTTCAAATTGCTGTCTTTTATGTCTGGGCTGATCTGAAAGAATTTTGCTACCTAAATTTTGTTGTTTTTGAAGTACTCCTGTTCTTCAGGTGTTGCTCATTCCAGGCAGGTGTAGCAAATATTCTTGGGTCTGTACAAAGAGCCCAGAATGGTAGCTTTAATATAAACAATAATGTCCCCAGAACTCCTGTGCGAGACTGTAATTTCATGAAGAGATTCTGTTGACACAAACCGTGAGAACAAAACGTGTGTTTCTGGTTCATGTCATTAGAACCCCAACTTGAAACTACAGTCATAATCTAGATAGGCTTTTGGGATACGTTATTTATTATACATGGTTCAAAAAAGTTGGTCTCTTGCTCTTCCCCTTTTTCATGTTCTTTTAGTGTATAAGGTTCCCTCTCTTTTGTTGTGCTCCCAATTTCTCCAGACTTGAACTTGATTTTTTCCCTCCCCTTAACTTACACCTCTTCTTCCCCACTCGCTCTCTCACCCCAACTTAATAGCTAGCATTTAAAAAGATCTACATTCCAGAAAGTGCATATCTTACTATGTGCTTTCTGATGTCTTATGACATCAGATAGATGATGAACAATAAACACCCACATGTTTTAGAATTATGTCAAGGTTTCCATGTACAATAAGAAATAATATACTCCCAATTGTACATACTAAGGCCCCTATCCTGCATCAGGATCAGCTGACATGGACCCCTGTGCCCAGCAGCGTACCAGTGGTGTCACTGGAGCTCTTTATGGATATAGGGGTTTGCAGCAGTTCATCACTGCAGGCTTTTAGGGCCTAAGGCTGCAATTCCATCAAAGGCTTCTGGTGATGACATCAACTACAAAAGTAGAACTTGAGTGGCTTGTTAATATCAGCAGAACTTTTCTTTGGAATTATTGCCTTACTTTATGTATATTTTGTGGTACATTATTTATTATATGTGAATCCTGATTAATGCCTGTGGAGCCACGGAAACCGCTAGAAATACTGGTGGCCATTCAAAGCTGCTGAAAGGCAGTGGCACTGCTCTAAACCACTTTTTGCAAATGTATTTTTTGATTAGTTTTTTAATGTAATTTTGGTGATGTTTATGCTAATGGTTTTTTATGTACTCTTGGTGATGTTTCAGTCTTACGTACTTTTCTGGTGTCAGGAAAGTACCAGTGGTTGTTTGCAGTCTTATTGTGTAATCAGCCTATTACAGGCTTCCATGTATAATAAAGTTATTAACATTGTGCAAGTGTAAAACACTTCTGTTATGAAAGTGGTGTATTATTAAACGAATTGTTACAAAAATCCTGGGTAATTTCTCCCGTTGTCCCTCACCACTAAAAACTGAAACCTGAGCCCACTTGTAATCTCTTTTACTAGGTAAACTATCTTTTTTTTTTTCTTACTAATCTAGAGTTTGTTCTCATAGAATCCATGTAACTCCATTAACTTTTTCTTTATACTTGATTATGTATTTCACCCTATTTCAATTTAAATAAGCAAACAACAACTGTTCTCTGAACACAGAACCCAGCCTGTTATCAGGGATGGAGTAGTCCATAACCATTGTGTTGGCTTTTTCAGTACCTTTTTTTTTTGTTGTTGTTTTACAGAGGTTTTAATTTACATTCTTTATATATTGTGTGTAGTAGAAGTTGCATATGTATTGTTCTGGCTGTTTGCTTTAACTTAATACTAATAAAACCCATTATTCATGAAATCATAAAGATATCACTTCTATTATCCAGTCACACTCTTGAGAACCTATTAAGGAAACGTTATGAGTTAAGATTTAGAGAAGGAATAATATGACTTACTGGCATGTTTTCAGCTTGTTTTCTTCGTTCAGTTTCTTTTTGGGTCAGATAATTTCAATGCACTATTTTAGAAATCAGGGCTTTATCTCATACCTTTAGCTTCTGAGGCAAAAACTAACACATTTCCTTAAGTTAAAAATGTTCGTACAACTTCATCTTTTTAAATCTGTGTCTTTTTAAATATGGTTTTGGTTAAAAATATATAAATTGCGTATTGTTAACTTCAGAGACATTTTGTAATTGCTGGAAATCCAGAAAGACATGTGTATAATAGAATTTTGTTCAAAGTAAAGATTTTAGAAAGTCCTCTTTTTTTTTTTGTTTTTTTTTTTTGTGTTTTGGTTTTTGTTTGTTTGTTTTTCCCCTGCTCTAGCTTCTGCATTATAAGGAAAGCCTAGTAAAAACATTATAGCAAAATACTTAAAAGCATTTTAGGTAATCTGAAGATAGTTCGTGGACTTCCTTAATCTGTATTTTTCTTCAGTTTTGCATGTAACCATAAGAGTAGCAGTGCTGAAAGTCTCAAAATGGTTGAAAAGTAGAGTATTGAAGAACAGAAGACAGCAATTTGAATCAAGGTAATGACATGGACAAGAGAAAAATTGTTGGCATGCTGAAAAGCAAATAAGGATGAAAACTTTCCAAAGTAAATATGAAATATGCTAAATGTTTAATATTCAGGACATTGCTAGGAATCATTTCAGAAAATCTGAGGGGGAAATTACTGGAATATTATATGTTTTTTTCCACAGTTTAGCAGTTACTCAAAAATGTTTCTTAATAGAACAGAACTAGACCTTTTCCTAATTTAACATGGCATTCAAATTTATTTTTCTTTAAATAATGAAGGTTAAGGATTTGGTAAAAGGTGTAGAAATTAGAGTATGGCTTCACCTGCTAGATATTAGAAAGAGCTACGTAGTAAGTAGTAGTAACCCACATGGACGAAAGCTTTGTTTAGGGATGTGGCAGTGAGAAAAGGAAAAAGGAAAGCAAAACGGCCCTTGAATTTTTTTTCCACTTCAGTTGCTGGTTTAGTTTTTTGTTGTTTTTAAAGGAATTATGTGAGGGGGATGATAACCTGCTTCCTACCACTAACAGGAGTGTAAAGAAGAATTGATATACATGGTGATAGAAAATCGTACGTAAACTGTTACGCTTCTTATTTATAGCAGCTCACATAACTTGTTTTTCTTTGGAACAAGTGCATTCTGGTACCCTGAATTGTGAATATGACTGTATGCCCCAAGCCACTAGAAGTGCATGTCTGACCTGCCTGCAGATAATCTCGAAGAGCTAGCTAAAGTTTGTAGTAGTTCCTGAATTATTTAAATTGGACACAGACTTGTGGGTAGTGGGTGAAATTTTAAAGTAAGAAACTGGTGAAATGAAAGGGGGAGAAAAAAATAATGTGAAAATATGATGGTGCGAAGTGAGATCACAATTTCAGGTTTATGGGCTATTGATGGAAGAAAAGCTGCCTGATGCCTCATGGAGACCTTGAGAAGATACTGGAATAATGTGAAGTAGTCCATTAGTGTTTTTTTGTTGTTTCAATTACTTGGTCTCTCCCCTTGCCCCTAATATTATCTGTATGAAAACTGTGTATTTGTCTGAATGATGCTTCTGCTTTTTTTCCCACCAACTAGAAATCAGTGTTGTTCATGTGAAGTTGCAGTTGTTACTGTGGAAATGTTTGTTATACCTGAGAAGATGCGTGTGAGAATATGTAAGTTACTACCTTGCTGTTATTTATTTTTATTGTATGTGTTGAAGGGAGTCAGGTCACTTTAAAATGGAAGATTCTGTTTTCAGCCCCTGCTGACTACCAGCTGTAACCATTTGGGCTGGAATTTTCCAGGCTTTGTCTGTCTCGCACTCCACACACTATCTTTTTCTGGGAAACTTATGCAAAATTGCTTATGTATTTCCTAAAAGAAGATTAAGGAAGAAAACTTTCTTGTTCCATGGGCCTTTTCATCTCATGCTGCTTTAAAAACAAATCAGAATCATCCCTCTCCAAGCTAGGACTTTAGACTAGGTTGATGAGTGTCCCTTGTCAAATCACTGTTCTTGAAAACTTGATAATAATCAATTAAGAGTTTTTGAAAATGCTTTTACATTCAGGGATTTGAAATTTGGTGGCTATATCTCCAAAAATGACCTCGCCAGGGTAACGGCTTGGGATATTACAATCATTTGGTATGTTAGTCCAAGTGGCTCTTTCTTCTGATGTGACCTACATGGGGGCATATGTTGCATATTCTCAGACTGGAATTTGTTTTCTGGCTTCTTACGTAAACTGTAGAGTCTTCACTTTTAATGTTCTTCTAAGGTGATTTTTATGCGCCCTTTTTTTTTTTTTTTTTTTTGTACAAGCGCTTAAGAAAATAAGGTATGCTATGGTGCACATCATTTGGAACACAGGATATATACCCTGTTTATCAAATGAACAGCTGTGATGCATTTTGTCATCCATGTTGTTCAAAACGTGTTTCTCGTGTCCCCCTTTTTCACTTGCAGTTAAAACCCAGATTTATTTCAGTGTTGTTTGTTTTCTCACAGACAGTGATGTCTGGCTACATTAGAAAAGAAAATATATTTTTTGATATCCTTGTACTGATATTCTAATCTTATGGGTTTTATAGCTACTGATGCTAAAAACTTACTTTTGGATGCCCAGTTTCATTTTGATACCTATGACCTGGAAGGATAGGTACTGGAATTTCATCTCTTTGACACTGATTGAAGTTGAGTTCCTTAGTATAAGACCCCTGCTGTTTCAAACTGTCTGCGTGGAGAGAAATTGAGGAATAGTTACCAGCTTAGTACATGTGGAATAGCTGATTGTCTAGAATCAAGTAGAAGCTGTGGGGCAGGTATTTTAATACTCTAAGGTGACATTCAGGAGTCTCAATCACTAGATTGTCTTTTCCATTTTCTTGTGTTCACTGAAAATCTGGGATCTGCAACAAGTGAAACCAGGTTCTGCAGACAGCAGCCTCATTAAGCATAGTCCTGCTTAATTCTCTGAGTGTTGTTGTCCTATTTGTTGTGAATACAAACAGCAGGGCAGTGTGGCTTGGAAAAAATACTGTGTCATCATGTAATCAGTCTGTCATAATGCACATACAAGATGGGGGTGAATTGAGGATTAAAAGGAAGATTTAGTTCTGGCATTTTTTTAACTTATAATGCTTGATTTATCTTTATAGTAACATACATTTTTGTATATAGCATGTTACTATATTTTCATATTGATACTTTTCAATATTTTGTTTATATTAAATTTCCAGTGGATGTGCTCACTTTAAACCCAAGGCTGTCCTAAGTAATAGTATGATGCTACACTAGAAAACTGCCTGTGTACTTGGGGACTAGGTCTGAAATTTGATAAAATATTATCTAGCCAGACTCAAAATGAAGAAAGAATTAAGAATTAATTTCAGAATATATTTCTTTGATTATTTTAATATACTCTATCTTACCTTAAAATGTATTTTAAATAGTCTCTTACTTAGTGCTATGAATATAAAAACATTTTGTGAACTAATGAGGCGTATAATGGTTATTATGCAGGATCTGCAGCAAGCATCAGATATTCTGTAGTAGCACATGTGCAACCTTCGATGCTAAAACCTGCTTTATCTAAAGCTAGGTCATTACCGTTCAGAATATTCCTGTTCTTGTTTAGAAGGAACCTTTACTTTGTGCTGTTGGCAAAAGAGATTTCATTTTGATTTTCTCAAAGGCCAAAAGTCTGGTTTTCAATTCCACAATTTCTCCTTACAGTGTGTACTTCTGTCTGCTTGTATTCTCTTCCCAGTGGATAGGAGGTTGCAGTCTTGACTGGGACAGGATGTCTGTGGGTGCTGGCGTATGGCCAGAAATTATACTGATGATGGTAAGGATGGTTCAGTTTGCTCAAAGATTCAGAATATTTTTTTCTGGAGGGGAAAAAAAAAACCTCACAGATGGGAGTTTCTTTGGATGCTCTTACATTCTGAGACAAGTCGGAATAAAACCAGGCTGAGACTTGTTTTGAAGAGTAGAATTTACAAAGAAATCCATATGTAACTCCATGAGTGATGAGGTTTTAGAATCACTTTAATTTGTGGAATTAATTAATAAGGAAATATATAGATATGTAATAAAACATTTTGCATGTTTTGCTGAGGTGCTTTAAATTATGGTGGGTAAAATATGCCTATGGATCTTATCTCTTAAACAAAATGGATCTCTAGAATGAAAAATATATTATCTTAGAAAGTGCTTGGTAATAGTGGAAGATGAGACTAATGAGGATTCACTTATGCACCTGAAGAAGGCATTTATATTGTGTTAGCTATCTGCGTGGAATTTGGTCAGGTTGGTGATAACATATTTACTTGTAGAAGCTTACAGCCCCATCGTGTCTTAAGGGGCAGTAGGCAATCACACAATCTTGGTAGAGAGAATGTGGCCTTCCTTTTGCAGTTGGGCTGTGGTCAATGATTTGGAAATGTGAGAGACAGCACAGCAAGCTCCATTTCTTAGAACACCTAAGTTTTTTGTTTGGGTTTTTTTTTTGAAGACCTGTTATTTCCAAGTATTGATTTACTTTGTGAAGATAAAATGCAGATATCTGTGCCAGAATCCTCCTGTCTCAGGTCTGGCCAGCTTTAGTCTAGAGGGTTATTCAACAGTAATCCATGGAGATGTGTCACTAAAAATATTCAACCTGTTTAGCTTAAGAAATTTGTCAGCCTTGGGAAGCAAGGTCAAATTACATCATGAAGCAGTTTATATACAGTTTATGTCCATCAAACCCTATAACTAAACATGTACACTTGGTGATCTTACTGTAGAGTTAAGTCTGTATTAAATGTGTAGGTGATTTAAAAGTTTATATCCTGAGCATTCTTAATTAAAACTTCTTTCCATGTTTACTTTCTGAAATAGTCATTTAAAATTAGTCTGGGGAGGTGAGGGTTAAACAAATTACTCATCTTGAGATGTTGGAACTTGGATTTTTTTAAGAGGTTGCAGTCATTTTTGTGTAGGTACACTAAATTTGATTATTTTGCAGTTTAGAGAGGCATTTTAGAGTAAAAGTAGTTTCATATTTTGTTTTACATTGTTCTGGACATGTGTGAAATATGATTTCATCTTAAGAGTGGATGGTAAATGGAGTAAGACTTCTGGTAGCTAAAATCATCAGTTTTTACTGGTTTTAACACCATATTTTGATGCTTGCATGTTTTGTTCTTCTGACAATGAAGCTAAATTAAAACCTCTGAGAAAGAGGTCCCTCTAATATAGCATAATGAAGTCTTTAAATGGGTACAGTTGTAGGTCATGATGAATAGGAATGCAGTGACCTTTGTCTTAACAATGAAGCTGACACAAGCTTCTCAAAGAGCAGTTCTTTTTCTTTATTATTATTTCTCCGCCAGAAAGGACACAAATAAAACAGAGGATTCCCCTTCTCCCATCAGTGAGCAAAATCAAAGGATTAGAAAATGTATTGTAAATTGTCAGTTTGCAAAATCTAGAAATAACATGGAGTTCTTTCTCAATATAGATATTGTTACAGGAATGATGTGTGGTGAGGAGTTGGGGAAAGAAGGAAAGTAGAGGGGCCATGTGACTGTTAAAGGGCCTTCTGGTTTCTTAAGATACTCTGTAATAGTCTGTTTTGATTTTTAGGTACACAGCAGTGAGGCATTCAAGATTACCAGTAGCTGCTTATAATTTTGAATCTAGAAAAATCACAAAACTTCATGTCATTCATTTTCCACTTTCTTTTATGTGTATCTGCAGTCTTGTGATGCACTGTGTTGAAATATAGGAAGGCTCAAATTTCTTGGTGGCTTGTATGAAGAAGCAAAACATTTTGCAGAAAGCACGTAAAAGTTGTGGCTGTTTCCTAATGGGGAGACCCTGCTTCTCCATCCAACTTCAGCAGAGTTTTTTGAATTGCAGTGCTCAGCAATTTTCTTTAACCAGAGAGAATCATCTGTCATTCTTAAATAATGGCACTACCTGCTAGTTTAGGACTTTCTCAAGGTTTCAGCAATGTCGATCTGAATTGTGCTGTCTCTTGTAGAGGCCTGTGTAGCAGAGCAAACTCTAAAGTGTGCAGTGAAGGTAATGAATGGAGATTTGTTATTTTTTGTAAGAAGTCATATCTATAGAACTAGTTCTCTATGATCAGATAATATATATTATTTTTTTTATCCTCTAAAGCAGTAAAAATAGGTTGTTGGGTTTGGGGACTTTTTCTTTCTTTTTTTTTTTTTCCTCCCAGCTAAGGACCTGACTGCATCTTCTTCTGAAGAGCAGGTTGTTTCCTTGATGATGGTGGATGTTACTCCCATAAGGCCACAGCCTGGGTGAGCACCTGAATCAGGTACTTTAATTGGGAGTGTGCCTCTTTGAGAATATGCTTCATCAAAATGATGGCTCTTTAAAAAAAATTAAAAGATAAGTTTAGAGTATGCACGTGTTATTTCAGACCTTTGTAAACTAGAAGAGTGAAACAGCAGTTACCATATAATATCATAAGTCTTTAAAACATATTCCAGGAAAACAATATGTTAATACCATATAAACAGATCTAGTGGACAGTGAGAAGTGACTTTAATATGCGAAGACCAAAAGATATGTGGAACAGTATGTTAATAGTTGGTTAGAAAGATTCAGTTAACTTGTTCTTCTCTACAAACGAGAAGACTTATCCATAAAGATTACTTTATAAGCTAGGACCTGGCTAATTTGATACCAGAGCCTTTTATTTTTGCAAATTCATATCAAATTCTCTGGGGGATGGAAAGCAGAAACAATGATTTTATTTTTTCCAGGGGAAAAAGTGTGCCAAAGAGTGAGGTAAATTCTTAGTGAAGATCAAGTGCTATGCAGTTTCTGCACATGCTAGCAAAGTTATGGTAAACCAATGATGTCTACTTTTTTACGTGCTAATATGAAACAAAAACCGCCAGCTGCCATGCCTAGCATTTAGCAGGCTGCAGAAGTGGCCTGATGGGAATCTCATGAAGTTCAGTAAAGTGAAATGCTCAGTCCTGCATCTGGGGAGGAATAACCCTATGCATCAGTACATGCTGGGGGCCAACTGGCTGGAAAATAGCTTTGCTGTGAAGCACTTTGGGGTCCTGGTGGACAAGAAGCTGACCAAGAGCTAGCAATGTGCCCCTGTGGCAAAAAAGGCTATCAGTATCCTGGGATGCATCAGGAGGAGCATTGCCAGCAGTCAAAGGTGTCCTTCTACTCTACTCAGCACTGGTGAGGCCACGTCCTGGGCTCCCCAGTACAAGAGATAGACAGACTTACTGGAACGAGTCCAGTGCAGTGCCACAGAGATGACTAAGGACCTGGAGTCTTTTTCGTATTAGGAGAGGCTGAGCGAGCTGGGCGTGTTCAGGCTGGAGAAAACAAGGCTCAGGGGGATCTCATCAATGTGTACAACTACCCGATGGGAAAGAATGAAGACAAGGGAGCCATACTCTTTGCAGTAGTACCCACTGACAGCACAAGAGGTAATCGGTGCAAATTGAAACACATGAAATTACATCTGGTCACAACACTTTTTACTGAGGCTTGTCAAACACAGGAATAAGTTGCCAGAGAGGTTGTGGAGTCTCCACCTGTGGAGATATTTAAAGCCTGACTGGACATGGTCCTGGACAGCCTGCTCTAGCTGACCTGGCTTGAGCAGAGGATTTGGACAAGGTGACCTCAAGAGGTCCTTTCCAACATCAACAATCCTGTGATTCTCTGTAGTTTTGTTTGATCGTTGGTCTGTGCCAAACAGCAACGACAGATTTTATGCTGAATAGACAGTATTTGTCTCTAGGAAGTAGTACAATGGGGTGTCTGAAAATGCATAGTTTAATGAAACAAATGGGCTAGAGAATTCAAGATGTTGGGAATCCCATCACTGCATTGTTAAGCAGTTACATGTTTCAGATGTCTAGCTTGGACACTTGAGCCTGCTTTAACTTGCAGGCATTTTCCATGACAAGTCTTCCTTAATTTTTTATTAAAGAATTAGGAAGAAAAGATAGTGAAAACATTTTGAAATAAAATCCTGTTTGCTTCTTCATATTTGACTAACTTTCCTTCTTTCCTTTCTTCTTAACTGTAGAAGGTTACCATAAGGAGACATCTAGCTGACACTCGCTTACATGATTTGGGAGATGTAATTGCTTTTTTCTTCTTCTCCCCCAAAGTTAGCTTAAATGGCCTGGCTTGAAGCTGGTCTTGTTCAGAGCTCATGCAGGAGAAAAGAAAAAAGCAAATCAGGGGGAATGCCGCCTCTGGTTTTAATTCAGACTTTAACTTGAAATCTTTCTGCTTGGGAAAGGCAGGCGGAGAGCATTATCTTATCAGTTTGTTGATAAGTTGTAACAGTATTAGGCTGTTTCAGGCACTGCTGTTAGCTGTTGTTCTGGTCACGGGCTTGGTTGTTGCAAAACATTGTCTTGACTGGTTGAGGCAGATTTTTTTTTTTTTTTTAAACAGAAAGCAAAAAATGATTAAAAAGGATGGGGATTAAGATGTATGTAGTGAATGGATGACAGCAGGAACATAAGTTTTGTATTCCAGATGTTTTTCAAGGCTTAATCAAAGCTGGATATTACAGCAATGTAATTTGGGTCTTCTTCAGTGGATGTGGTCTGGGTGTTTCTCAGGATCAGGGCAGTAATGCTTAGTGATGTTGCAGTGAATCCTGGGTTTCCATGTGGTGATGGAGTTATCAATCACAATGAGAAGTTTCATACCTTTGGGACACCTATTGTTGGACTAGTTTTAAGTAATGGCTTTTAACAGAGGTCAGCATTTTTCTGGCATACCAGCAATAGGCCTTTCATTTCTGTGCCCTACGCTGCTTTTGTTTGTTAGACTTGATTTCATCACAGTCCTTGGGTTTTATCAGTGGGTGTTGTTTGGACTAACTCAGTATTTCCATCTTGAATTTTTCTGGCTTCTATAAACAGTAAGTCTTTGTTGGTTTATGCTTACAGATATATTTTTTCATGCTTTTAAACCCTCTTCAGAGCATACTCTATGTGTACTTAATTTGTCAAGTATACATAGTGTTAATGCATTAAAAATTTCTGTGAAAATCCCTGATTCTCTGAGATGTTGCAATAGAAAGATGTTATATTTTTTAAAGGGTAGGTACTGGACTAATGTTCCACTAAAGTGTTAGAAGATACTATCCTCTTCGAGATGCAAAGCCATATTATTGCTGAACACTGATCATTGATTTTTATGAAACTTTTTGCTCTGACAATGTGGAAAGTCAGCCCTTTATTCATGTGTGTCAGTCTGTAGTTACTGCATTTGGGGAGATTGTCAGAAAATATTTAACAGCTAGCCTCAGGACAAATTTATGGCTTCAAGTTGTAATCTTGATATTCTTGTACAGTTTTTCTGTATATGTTTTTCCTGTTCTTTTTTCTTTTTTTTTTTTTTTAAAGATAGCAGGCTGAGAAAACAAAATGCCACAAGGTGGACTTTCTATTGATGCTGTTCTAGTTCATTCAGCAGCAGGTCTGAAGCCCTTGGACGATAGGGACCATTGTAATTTGAGCTAGCAGACTGAGTGATGTTAGTAGCTGGTTGTCACCCTCCATAGAACAGGACCAGTGGAGAAAACATCTTTGCTAGTTGTTTTCACAGGTAGATGCTGATATTTTTATAATGGTGTACTTGGTTATTTTGATGTTTAGTGTGGACCAGGAAGCAGTAACTCTAGCAGATGAACTCTTACTTGTTATCTCGGACTTGACCCTTGTTCCTTCTACCTTGTTCCAATCCTGCTTCTCTTAGTGCAGTTCTTAACTCGGTAAGCAAATACCACAGTCATCTCATTCAAATCTCCCTGCCCTGCAAGTCTTTGCCTCTCTTTTTCTCTTGGCTCCCGCTTTGCTAATTTCATCCTCTTTTATGTGTACCCTTCTTCTGTCCTGATGTTGTTACTTCTGTTCCTGCGTTGCTTGTCTGACCAGTTTCTGCATCCAGCTACACATCTTGTTCTTCCCTCCTGTTCCACTTTCACCAGGCTCCTTGTTCCTATTTGCTGTTTCCTTTTGTCTGTGTATAGATTTTATTTCTTCAGTATGAGACGCAGAGGATTGGTGTTTGCTTGCAACCTGGATGGATGTCTTACTGCTGTCATGATACAGAGCTGTTTTAACTGGCCTTTACACGGTTTTACCCCTCTTGGCAGGGCAGGAGGCACATATTGTAGCATACTGGAGGAATAGGGCCAACTACAGTTTTTCAGAAATTTATATTATGTGGATGAATTCAGGTAGATTTTCTTGAAAATAAGCAGCATTGTACCCCTGATACAAAGGATGCATTCCTATTGAAACTCAGTTGTCTTTGGGAGTACCAGAGATTTCCAAGGAAAAAAGCTTTTTTAAATTTTTTTTTCTCTCCATAGTTAAGACAATGTATTTTTCATTAGCATTCTTCTTGGCAGTGAGCAGAGCTTTCTGAGTAAGCACAGTATATATTTCTTTTCATGCACATGTGTGCACAGAAAGCATCTGACAATGTCAAATGTTGTTGATGAAAATGTCAGCCTGAGTGATCAGCTTTGCAATCACAGGCTACTGACAACAAGATCTTCAAAGGCTTTGGGGTAACATTTTAGAAGGCAAACTATACACTATTAATTATAGTAGACTATATCAGTTGAATTAATATTAAAGGCAATGAAGATGGACTGGACTTTTTCCAACTCCCGTTGAAGCATCAGGTATTGCATTGCCTTGGGCAAGTGATGTGACCAGATACAATAGCTAGTTTATCTGATGTTGCAAGTTCCATATTCCTATAGATGAGCTAGTGCTGCAAATTACCCACTCATAATACAATAATCCATCAGACCTCTACTCCTTTTAAAAGCTACTTAATCGAATGAGCTGCAGTATAAGCAAGTTGTATGGTAACATGTATGGAAGTCCCAGAAGGATGTGACTTGCTGGTTCCTTTGCCCCTCTGAAACCTTTTTTCTTTTTTTTTTTTCTTTTTTTCCCATTTGCAATGGAAAATTTTAGCAGGATATTTCATTCTAGTAAATATTTAACTTTTCTAAACTGTATAAAAAGTAAATACCAA